>NC_054486.1:41017005-41347505 GCF_017639515.1 Carcharodon carcharias | reverse complement strand
AGAGCGCGGGGGGGGAAAAGAGAGCGCGGGGGGGGAAAGAGAGCGCGGGGGGGGAAATAGAGCGCGGGGGGGGAAAGAGAGCGCGGGGGGGGAAGAGAGCGCGGGGGGGAAAGAGAGCGCGGGGGGGGGAAAGGGAGCGCGGGGGGGGGAAAGGGAGCGCGGGGGGAAAAGGGAGCGCGGGGGGGAAAGGGAGCGCGGGGGGGAAAAGGGAGCGCGGGGGGGGAAAAGGGAGCGCGGGGGGGAAAAGGGAGCGCGGGGGGGAAAAGGGAGCGCGGGGGGGAAAAGGGAGCGCGGGGGGGAAAAGGGAGCGCGGGGGGGAAAAGGGAGCGCGGGGGGGAAAAGGGAGCGCGGGGGGGAAAAGGGAGCGCGGGGGGGAAAAGGGAGCGCGGGGGGGAAAAAGGGAGCGCGGGGGGGAAAAGGGAGCGCGGGGGGGAAAAGGGAGCGCGGGGGGGAAAAGGGAGCGCGGGGGGGAAAAGGGAGCGCGGGGGGGGAAAAGGGAGCGCGGGGGGGAAAAGGGAGCGCGGGGGGGAAAAGGGAGCGCGGGGGGGAAAAGGGAGCGCGGGGGGGAAAAGGGAGCGCGGGGGGGAAAAGGGAGCGCGGGGGGGAAAAGGGAGCGCGGGGGGGAAAAGGGAGCGCGGGGGGGAAAAGGGAGCGCGGGGGGGAAAAGGGAGCGCGGGGGGGGAAAAGGGAGCGCGGGGGGGAAAAGGGAGCGCGGGGGGGAAAAGGGAGCGCGGGGGGGAAAAGAGAACGCGGGGGGGGAAAGAGAGCGCGGGGGGGGAAAGAGAGCGCGGGGGGGGAAAGAGAGCGCGGGGGGGGGAAAGAGAGCGCGGGGGGGGAAAGAGAGCGCGGGGGGGGAAAGAGAGCGCGGGGGGGGAAAGAGAGCGCGGGGGGGGAAAGAGAGCGCGGGGGGGAAAGAGAGCGCGGGGGGGGAAAGAGAGCGCGGGGGGGGAAAGAGAGCGCGGGGGGGAAAGAGAGCGCGGGGGGGAAAGAGAGCGCGGGGGGGAAAGAGAGCGCGGGGGGGGAAGAGAGCGCGGGGGGGGAAAGAGAGCGCGGGGGGGAAAGAGAGCGCGGGGGGGGAAAGACAGCGCGGGGGGGGAAAGACAGCGCGGGGGGGGAAAGACAGCGCGGGGGGGGAAAGACAGCGCGGGGGGGGAAAGACAGCGCGGGGGGGGAAAGACAGCGCGGGGGGGGAAAGAGAGCGCGGGGGGGGAAAGAGAGCGCGGGGGGGAAAGAGAGCGCGGGGGGGAAAGAGAGCGCGGGGGGGGAAAGAGAGCGCGGGGGGGGAAAGAGAGCGCGGGGGGGGAAAGAGAGCGCGGGGGGGGAAAGAGAGCGCGGGGGGGGAAAGAGAGCGCGGGGGGGGAAAGAGAGCGCGGGGGGGAAAGAGAGCGCGGGGGGGGAAAGAGAGCGCGGGGGGGGAAAGAGAGCGCGGGGGGGGAAAGAGAGCGCGGGGGGGGAAAGAGAGCGCGGGGGGGAAAGAGAGCGCGGGGGGGGAAAGAGAGCGCGGGGGGGGAAAGAGAGCGCGGGGGGGGAAAGAGAGCGCGGGGGGGGAAAGAGAGCGCGGGGGGGGAAAGAGAGCGCGGGGGGGGAAAGAGAGCGCGGGGGGGGAAAGAGAGCGCGGGGGGGGAAAGAGAGCGCGGGGGGGGAAAGAGAGCGCGGGGGGGGGAAAGAGAGCGCGGGGGGGGAAAGAGAGCGCGGGGGGGGAAAGAGAGCGCGGGGGGGGAAAGAGAGCGCGGGGGGGGAAAGAGAGCGCGGGGGGGGGAAAGAGAGCGCGGGGGGGGAAAGAGAGCGCGGGGGGGAAAGAGAGCGCGGGGGGGGAAAGAGAGCGCGGGGGGGGAAAGGGAGCGCGGGGGGGAAAAGGGAGCGCGGGGGGGAAAAGGGAGCGCGGGGGGGAAAAGGGAGCGCGGGGGGGAAAAGGGAGCGCGGGGGGGAAAAGGGAGCGCGGGGGGGAAAAGGGAGCGCGGGGGGGAAAAGGGAGCGCGGGGGGGAAAAGGGAGCGCGGGGGGGAAAAGGGAGCGCGGGGGGGAAAAGGGAGCGCGGGGGGGAAAAGGGAGCGCGGGGGGGAAAAGGGAGCGCGGGGGGGAAAGGGAGCGCGGGGGGGAAAAGGGAGCGCGGGGGGGAAAGAGAGCGCGGGGGGGAAAGAGAGCGCGGGGGGGGAAAGAGCGCGGGGGGGGAAAGAGAGCACGGGGGGGAAAGAGAGCACGGGGGGGAAAGAGAGCACGGGGGGGAAAGAGAGCACGGGGGGGAAAGAGAGCACGGGGGGGAAAGAGAGCGCGGGGGGGGAAAGAGAGCGCGGGGGGGGAAAGAGAGCGCGGGGGGGGAAAGAGAGCGCGGGGGGGGAAAGAGAGCGCGGGGGGGGAAAGAGAGCGCGGGGGGGAAAGAGAGCGCGGGGGGGAAAGAGAGCGCGGGGGGGAAAGAGAGCGCGGGGGGGAAAGAGAGCGCGGGGGGGAAAGAGAGCGCGGGGGGGAAAGAGAGCGCGGGGGGGGAAAGAGAGCGCGGGGGGGGAAAGAGAGCGCGGGGGGGGAAAGAGAGCGCGGGGGGGGAAAGAGAGCGCGGGGGGGGAAAGAGAGCGCGGGGGGGGAAAGAGAGCGCAGGGGGGGGAAAGAGAGCGCAGGGGGGGGAAAGAGAGAGCGGGGGGGAAAGAGAGAACGGGGGGGAAAGAGAGAACGGGGGGGAAAGAGAGAACGGGGGGAAAGAGAGAACGGGGGGAAAGAGAGAACGGGGGGAAAGAGAGAACGGGGGGGAAAGAGAGAACGGGGGGGAAAGAGAGAACGGGGGGAAGAGAGAGGAGCGGAAAAGAGAGATGGGGGTAAAGAGAGATGGGGGAAAAGAGAGATGGGGGAAAAGAGAGATGGGGGTAAAGAGAGATGGGGGTAAAGAGAGATGGGAGTAAAGATAGATTCAATAAAGAGATGGGGTAAAGAGATGGAATAAAGAGAGATGGGGGTAAAGAGAGATGGGGGTAAAGAGAGATGGGGGTAAAGAGAGATGGGGGTAAAGAGAGATGGGGGTAAAGAGAGATGGGGGTAAAGAGAGATGGGGGTAAAGAGAGAGGGGGGTAAAGAGAGAGGGGGGTAAAGAGAGAGGGGGGTAAAGAGAGAGGGGGGTAAAGAGAGAGGGGGGTAAAGAGAGAGGGGGGTAAAGAGAGAGGGGGGTAAAGAGAGAGGAGGAAAGGGGGGGGAAGAGAGAGGCGGAAAGAGAGAGGGACAGAGACAGAGAGAAAGAGAGAGAGAGACTCAGAAAGAGGGATAGAGGGGAGACAGAGGAATGACAGAGGGCGCAATCATCCTTCGCAAGAGCAATCGGCCATCGTAAGAGCAATCTTCCTTCACAATATGCTTCCAGGAGGCACACAATTCAAAAAGCATGCTCAGGCAGCTTGACTGAAAAACACCTGGTCTGGGCAACAATCAGAAGCCTATAGCCTGCCAATGGCATTTTTTTCTTCATTTTAACTCAAACAAAATAACTCGTCAAGTGTCTTGGTCACTTAGCCGAAGTCATGTGATTTCTTGGAAAAAGCAGCTTCCTCACAGGCCAAAGTGAGCTTGCAAACTTTCAGAAAAAAAAATCAGCAGCGTCCATATGATTTAATGTCCTTCCATTTTTTTAAAAAAGCATATGGTTCTTGGAGATATAGATTTCTAAGGCAAGGGCAACACGGGCAAATACTTTTCCCATGATGGTCAGCTGGAAGATGCCTTGATAGTTGTTGCAATAACTGTACAGGGTCACAATCTTTGCATCACGCATACCTTGGGGCACTGCTTGAACAGATGTGTAGCAGGGGATGTAGCATCAGCACATGGAGATTTGCCCATGGCAAGCAAGTCAATAGCTTTGCTAAGCTCCTCCACTGTGGGTTCAATATCCAGCTCTGCCACGCTATGGTGTCCAAAGCTTCCTCAGTGATAATGTTCTCCCTAGAGTACAACTCAAGGTTGTGTTCCACCCATCTCTCCAAAATTTTATTGCAGTCTGTAATGACTGTCCTGCCTTTGTTTTCAATGGAGCAATTTTCTTTGTTGATAGACCTGTTGCCATTTTGAACCTTTCATACTTACGCCCCCAGCCTAACCACACATGTCCTGGACATTCCCCCTATGTCAAAGAACATCTGGATATTCTGGCAGAGTTTTCACTGCTGCATTGCCCAGCAGTTGGTTGGACTTTTCTTGGAGTAACTCTTAGTGCATTGAATCTTCTCACTTGGAACTCTCTTGTAATTAATGAGAGTAGTCTGCTTGGCTTCAATGGTGGGTTCCGTCACAGTGATGTTAGCCTAGAACCCCAATTTTGACCATTCTTGCTTCCCATATGTTCAGATAGTGACTTGAAGTATGTTCCATTTCGCTTTTGAACTCAGAGAATGCTGGAGAGCACTTGTTCAATTGAGTCGCAGAACAGTTGGTTTTTATCTGGGTAGGCAGTATGGCTGATGTTGGCATTTCTGCTTTGAATGAAAAAGCTCCAAGGTTTGCATCCTCACCCTCGTGCACACCAGAGGAGTGATCTGCATCTCAGTCAACACTGTGGTCAGCGTGTGTGTTGAGAATGGTGTTCAGACAGTCATGTTTGGTGATCTTAGATTACGCAAGACACCTTCTGACAGGGCTGGTTCTGAAAGAAGGTATAAGTTACACAAAACAAAAACGAAAACAGAATTACATGGAAAAACTCAGCAGGTCTGGCAGCATTGGCGGAGAAGAAAAGAGTTGACATTTCGAGTCCTCATGACCCTTTGACAGAACTTGAGTTCGAGTCCAAGAAAGAGTTGAAATATGAGAGTTGGTATTAGTTACACAAAGCTCGTGGCAGCAAAGTTCAAGTACTCTCTGTCCTTCTCATTCACCTTTCTCAGGGCATGATGTCTGAGGCAAGAGAGCCAAGCCTCATGGTCAGTGCTCACTCTTGCCTTGCAATGTCCAATTAGGTAAAAACATCGGGATTCTGTTCATAACAGTGTTAAGTGCCTCATAGAATAGGCTTTTCAGCCCTGCAGTGGAGAACAGCATTAGAGCATAGAAACAAATGAGGTTAACCAACCCTATTTGAGTTCAGAGGTGGATGGAGAGAACACAATTTGAACAATTCACATGGGGTTTTATCATGCGGAGTAGCAAGTTCCTTACAGCAAAGCCTACACCTTGCTCATGTGTTTCCTCCAAACTCTTTCCCTGCCTTATGTTTTAATTTCAGTGATCTGCTCTTGGTGAGCCTGATCTCTTGAAGGGATGCTATGATGATGTTCAGCCCATCAATTTTTAATGATGATCACACGGGGATCTTGCTGCATTAACCAACCAGTTGCAAGTCATCTGTCAGCCCCATGCACACGGTTCTGATGTTCCAGCTCGCCAATCAAAGAGTTGGCATCTTCTTTCTTTTTATTTAAGTGGTGTGATGGATTCCATTCATTTGTTGAGCAGAGACACTAAGCTCCAAGCACCAATTGAAACAAATGGACCATAGTGGGTCAGCCCTTACTCATAGGCATCTGCCTGACTTATGGTGGGTGGTGGAACATGGTCTCTCCTACCAGAGACAGCCTGTAGTACCCATTCTCTGCACCAAGCGAGTTCGGCTTATCACTCATAATTACTGCATTCTGTGATGTGTTTCATGCTCTGCAGTGATACTGGAGTGTCATCTCCAAACCACACAATTGGGCGAAGTGTTATGGAAAACGGAGGCTGCCCAAACATCATAGACAAGTTGCAAAAAAATGTTTTGGATTGGTGGAAAGCAGATTTTAATAAAATAAGGCAGGATCTGGCCAAGGTAGACTGGGAACAGCTACTTGTGGGGAAATCTACAGAAGAGCAGAGGGGGGCGTTTAAAAAGGAAATGGGGAGGGTACAGGCTCAACATGTCCCCTCTCAGGTGATAAGAAGGAGTAACGAGCCCAGAGAACCATGGATGACCAGAGATATTCAGGATATGATGAGAAGGAAAAGAGAGGCTTTTAGCAAGTACAAAGGGAGCAAATCAGCAGAGGCATTAGTGGAGTACAGAAAGTGCAGGGTGGAGCTTAAGAAAGCAATTAGGAGAGCAAAGAGGGGATACAAGAAAGCTCTGGCTGGTAAAAGTAGGTAAAATCCCAAGATATTCTATGTATATCAATGGAAAGAGGATAACCAGGGAAAGAGTGGGGCCCATTAGGGACCAAGGGGGCAATCTATGGGTGGAGCCAGAGGACATCGCTCGAGTGTTGAATGAGTGCTTAATATCCATCTTCACCCAAGAGAATGAAGATGAAGGTATGGAACTCGGGGAGAGAGACTGCAAGGTTCTTGAGCAAATTGATATAGGGAGTGACAAGGTATTGGAGGTGGTGGCAGGATTAAAAGTGGACAAATCTCCAGGTCCAGATAATTTGTGCCCCAGACTGCTGAGGGAGGCAAGGGAGGAGATCGCAAGGGCTCTGACCCAAATTTTTAATTCCTCTCTGGCCACAGGGGAGGTGCCAGAGGACTGGACAACAGCTAATGTGGTTCTGCTATTTAAGAAGGGTTGTAGAGATAAGCCAGGGAACTACAGGCCAGTGAGTCTCACATCAGTGGTAGGGAAACTATTAGGGAAAATTCTGAAGGAGAGAATCTATCTCCACTTGGAGAGGCAAGGTTTGATCAGAGATAGTCAGCATGGCTTTTTCAGAGGGAGGTCATGCCTAACAAGTTTGATTGAATTTTTTGAAGAGGTGACCAGGTGTGTAGGGGAGGGTAGTGCAGTTGCTGTAGTTTATATGGATTTCAGCAAAGTCTTTGACAAGGTCTCACATGGGAGACATATAAAGAAGACAAATGCACATGAGATACAGGGTAATTTGATAAGGTGGATTCAAAATTAGCTTAGTTGTAGGAGACAGAGGGTGATCACAGAAGGATGCTTTAGTGACTGGAAGCCACTGTCCAGTGGCATACCACAGGGATCTGTGCTGGGCCCCTATTATTCGTCATATATATAAACGACATAGATGACTACGTGAGGGGTAGGATTAGTAAGTTTGCGAATGACAAAGATTGGCCGGGTGGTTAATAGTGAGGTTGAGTGACTTGGGCTACAGGAAGATATAGATGGGATGGTCAAATGGGCAGATAAGTGGCAGATGGAATTTAACTCTGAAAAGTGTAAGGTGATACACTCTGGTAGGAGTAATTTGACAAGGAAGTATTCAATGAATGGCATGATACTTGGAAGTTCTGAGGAACAAAGGGACCTTAGCGCGTGGGTCCATAGATCCCTGAAGGCGGATGGGCATGTTAGTGGGGTGGTGAAAAAGGCATATGGAACACCTGCCTTTATCAATTGAGGCATAGATTACAAAAGTAAGAAGGTCATGTTGGAGTTATATAGAACCTTGGTGAGGCCACAGCTGGAGTACTGTGTGAAGTTCTGGTCACCACAATATAGGAAGGATGTGATTGCACTGGAAGGGGTGCAGAGGAGATTCACCAGGATGTTGCCTGGGATGAAACGTTTAAGTTATGAAGAGAGGTTGGATAGACTTGGGTTGTTTTCGTTGGAGTAGAGAAGATTGAGGGGTGACCTGATTGAGGCGTACAGATTATGAGGGACATGGACAGGGTGGATAGGGAGCAGCTGTTTCCCTTAGTTGAAGGGTCAATCACGAGGGGAGACAGGTTCAAGGTGAGGGGCAGGTGGTTTGGGGGGGGGATGAGGGGAAAATCTTTTCTACCCAGAGGGTGGTGACGGTCTGGAATGCACTGCCTGGGAGGGTGGTGGAGGCGGGTTGCCTCACATCCTTTAAAAAGTACTTGGATGAGCATTTGGCACATCATAGCATTCAAGGCTATGGGCCAAGTGCTGGTAAATGGGATTAGGTAGGTAGGTCAGGTGTTTCTCATGTGTTGGTGCGGACTCGATGGGCCGAAAGGCCTCTTCTGCACTGTGTGATTCTGTGAACAAGAGAGAATCTAACAATCGCCCCTTCATATTCAATTGCATTACCATAGCTGAAACCCAAACTATCAACATCCTGGGGGATTGACCAGAAACTAAACTGGACCAGCCATATAAATACTATGACTACAAGAGCAGGTCAGAGGCTAGGGATTCTGTGGTGAGTAACCTCCTGACTCCCCAGAGTCTATCCATCATCTATAAGACATAAGTCAGGAGTGTGATGGCATACTTTCTGCTTGACTGGATGAGTGCAGCTCCAACAACACTCAAGAAGCTTGACACCATCCAGGGCAAAGCAGCCCACTTGATTGGCACACCATCCACAAACATTTCCTCCCTCCATCATGGACATATGGTGACAGGAGTATGTAGCATCTACAAGATGCACTGCAGGAACTCGCCAAGGCTCCTTAGACAGCACCTTCCAAAACCATGACCACTACCATCTAAAAGGACAAGGGCTGCAGACACATGGGAACACCACCACCTGGAAGTTCCCCTCCAAGCCACTCATCATCCTGACTTGGAAACATATCGCTGTTTCTTCATTGTCGCTGGGTCAAAATCCTAGAACTCCCTCCTGAACAGTACTGTGAGTGCACCTACAACACATGGACTGTAGTGGTTCAGGAAGGCATCTCACCACCACTTTCTTAAGGGCAATTAGGGATGGGCAATAAATGCTGGCCCACCCAGCTATGCCCACATCCAATGAATGAGTAAAAAAAATCCAGAGGGCAGTTATGAGTCAAGCACATTGCTCTGGATCTGGAGTCACAGAGGCCAGACCCGATAGCATAAAAGGAACAGATGAGTTTTTATAACAATCTGTTTGTTTCATAACCATTGCTGATAATAGCTTTTTTTAAAATTCCATATTTATTTAAATTCCCCAGCTGCCATGGGTTTGGGATTCATGTCTCCGGATCATTAGTCCAGGCCTCTCAATCATGGATCCAGTAAGATGACAACAATGCTTCCATTTCCTGTAAATGCACTAACTGCCACTGCAATATAAAATTACGTGAGAATTATAATCCAAATCCAAAATAAAATTCAGACTCAATTGTATATTAAAAACATCAAACATTGATTTCATGAACAAAAAGGAGAAAGACATGAAGCATAAGTACAGAATTTAATTCTTCATCAAAGGTCTGAAGAGTGAAATCAACTGCAATCACATACATGCTTTTGAAGCAAAAATAAAACTGAATGCTTGCAATCAAAAAACTTTGAGTATAATTGGCAGAATCATGTTGTGAAGAACAAATAAGATACTTCAATAATTGTTTAGAACTGCTTTCACAAAGAGTAATGCTGACAAGACTTCATGTGAAACAGGAACTGCACATTTCACCCTTGCTCACTTATATAAGTTGATTCAGCACTCAGTACATGTTATAGAGTCAGAGGTCTACAGCACAGAAAAAGGCTCTTCAGCCCTTGGAGACTGTGCCAGTCAAACAAGTACCTAACTATTCTAATCCCATTTTCCAGCACTAGGCCCATAGCCTTGCATGGTATCACAAGTGCACATCCAAATACTTCTTAAATGTTATATGAGGGTTTCTGCCTCTACCATCCTTTCAGGCAGTGAGTTCCAGATTCCCACCACCCTCTGGGTGAAAAAATTCTTCCTCACATCCCCTCTAAACCTCCTGCCCCTTAGCTTAAATCTATGCCCCCTAGTTATTGATCCCTCCACCAAGGGGAAAAGTTCCTTCCTGCCTACTCTATCTATGCGCTTCAATTTTATACACCTACTCTGTCTACTTTTCTCTACATGTTAATAGAAGGCACTGAAAAGAAGAGCAGCATGTCCATGACACTATGGTTGCAGTATGCTTAAAGGGAGACCACCGGGTCTTAAAAATCAAATCTAACTTCAACTTTGAAATTTATTGCAGGGTTTTGGTTTGGCAGATATTTTATTTAACCCTAAATCAGAAGAATAGAATGTTACAGAGAAGGGTTATTATCCTTTGCATCTAGAGAAAAGTAGACAGAGTAAGGCACCAAAGGAACCCTAACAAAACTAATGTCGTCTCCCATCTGAAAAACCGCAAGACCACACTGATTATTGCAGCTCAATGATCACAGTCCCTGGAGCTCAACCAGCCAGAGTCTTTAACTGATTAAGCAATTATTTTGCAGCCTATGCAATCTTACAGTTGGACCTGGACAATATCTGGGCTTCAGCTAACAAGTGGCAAGTAACACTTCTGCCAAATAAATGCTATATAATGACAATCTCTAACAAGTAAAAGCCCTTATTCAACCTTGAATGGCATTATAACTGCAATTTTCAAACATCCTGGGGGTTACTGTTGACCAGAAGTTTAACTGACCCCACCATATCAACACTATGGCTACAAGAGCACATAAAAGGCTGGGTTCAAGTGGCTCATCTTGTCATTCTCAATGCCATTTTACCATCAAGGTACCATCAGGAGGGTGATTCACCACTTGCCTATATAGGTGTAGCTTTAATAATACTCAAGAAGCTTGAGAGGTTGGCACCCATGCCATGGAACTCAATATTCGCCCCGGCCAGCACTGGTGCAATGTGGATGCAATAGATACTATCTACGGGGTGCACACTTAAATTCAGTGCACCTCCAATACTTCCACCACCAAATCGGCCTCGAGCATCAACGTCATGAGAATACCATTGCCTTCCAGTTTCTCTCCAGTTCTCACATCAACCAGACTTGGGCATCTGTAGCAGTTTCTATTTACTATTTACTGGATCAGATTTACTGGCCTGAAATGTGGCAGAGCAACAAAACATGACAATATCGCACGAGAATTCCTTAAACAACTTGGTGCCCATGTTCATGCCTGGCTGACTCACTTCTACACAAGAATCACCAGCTCAAACTCACCCCCAAAGATGTGGGATATGGCAAAAATCATTCCAAAACCTGTAAAAGGTCTATCATTGGCAGACACCTATTGATTGATTTCAGCATTTTCTGTTTCCTTTAAGATCTTTGAGTGATTTATCCTACAAGGCATATCACCAGAAGTAATTATCCTTGATGTTGACCAAGCTGGTTTCCATAAGGAGCATGTGATTAACTTCTGGCACTCACTACCTACATCGAAAATGACTTCCAAAAGAACCTGAAGACAGGCATAGTGTATTGTACCTCACTGCTGCCTATAATACACTGTGACACATTGGCCTGCTCCTAAACCTGTCCAGAGTGATTCCAACCTGGATCAGGAAAGCTGTCGAAACACCCCTTCGCAACAGGCAATTCAGAGAATGTCTTGAGCAAGAGATAAGTACATGGAGAAGACTGGCCAATGGACAACCACAGTCCGAACCCTGTTTAACATATATACAAATGATTTCCCAACAACCACATCCCGTAAGTTCATCTACGCTGATGACATCTGTTGAGCCACCCAAGCTCTATCCTTCTGCACTCTGTAATGTCTTCATTAAGGATCTGATACAAAATTTACAGACTAGTGCAGCATAGAGTGTCAAGCTGAATCCCTGTGAAGCCATATCCAGTGTGTTCTACCTCCCCAATGCCAGTGCCAAAAAAGAATTGCATATCTACATGGATGGTCAGAGAATAAAGCATGGTCCCAACCCAACATACTTTGGAGTGACTCCGGATAGAGCTCTTTCTTTCCAGGAGTATCTGAAGTAAACAGCAGCAATGGACAAAACCAGAAACAACCTAACCAAACTTGCTCGATCTACGTGGAGTGATGCTGCTACAACACTCCAGACCTCAGCAGATGCCCTATCATCACAGCAGAGTACTGTGCAACTCTCTGGCAAAGGTCATCACACAAACATCTTGTTGACACACAGTTGAATGCAACAATGTGTATCATAACTGGAACCCTCTGCTCAACACCCATTCTCAGGCTTCCTGTCCTCACACACATCATTCATCCACACACCCACCAATTGATGAAAACCCACAAGCTGGTTAAAACCATCCATGCTGCACCTCACTTACCACTCTGTGATGACCTATTCAACACATCTACTGTCTGCCTCCCATCTTGGTGTCCCATATGGAGCACCCTTCCTTTGCAAGACCTACCAGTAAACATTCTTTGGATCAAGGAATGCAAACACAGGATGTCAACAAGTTGCTTACAACAAATTACACAATGGGAGGCTTTGAACTATCACAGCAAGAGTGGCGCTTGCTAAACAGGTTCAGCACAGGCCATGGCCCCTGTACAGCCAAACCCCACTGCTGGGGCCTCAGAACAAACCACTTATGCACTTGTGGAGAGACACAAACAATGGTGCGTATTACCGAGGAGTGTCCCCTTTACAGCCAAAGTGGCATACTAATCACATTAAACACAGCAAATGAGCAGGTTAGTGCTTAGCTTTGAGAATTTGCATTCATTAAATAAATAAATAATCCGGATCAAAAGCTTAGAATTGCCTATCTAATATCACTATCGGTGTACGATGACAAACAGTAGTTTAAGCAGAAGTTCCACCAACATCTTTTGTGGGCAACCTCCTAGTTGGGCAATAAGTGCACTATTGCTCATATCCAGACAACAGGAACAAAAAAACTTACGAATTTAAGAAGCATTCAGACTTTAGGAGGAGGTCCTGTGGTACAGTGGGCATAAGACCATAAGGCGTAGGAGCAGGAGTAGGCCATTCAGCCCATCTCGTCTGCTTCACCATTCAATGAGATCATGGCTGATCTAATAATCCTCAATTCCACTTTCCTGCAGTATCTCTGCCTCTGAGACAGAAGCTCTCAGTTCAAGTCCCACTCCAGGACTTGATGGCCAAGGAAGATGCGTTCATAATGCAGCCAAATAACTGTAAATCTTTCCAACATATGCCAGTGGCAGGTGTTAAGAGTGGGAGTGATTCCTGGTCAGCCACATAATGGAAAGAAAATTTAAGCCTCTGCCATCGTTATTCATAGCTCCGGATTACAACCTGCAAGCTGCCACAAAAAATTCAGACTCCTTTGGGGGGCCAGTTAACTGGGCTGCCAGTCTGGATCAGATTGTGCCAACAGCATGGGGCTTGATCCCTATTCCAGACGGGGTGGTTTGGGGTCTGCCTCCTTGACCTACCAATGGTGCAGGTCGCTCCACTATGGATCGGGCCTGCTTTCAGGCAGACAACTGAAGATGTTCTTAAAACATTTCCAAAAACAGAATTTATTTTCAAACTACCCTTTAACTTTTGCAAAAATAATTAGCCTATTCCAATACCAATAAAATGTGCCACCATATTAATATAAAATGCTGGAAAATGTGAACTATCAAAATGAAAACTCTGTAGATGTGCATGTGTGGAATTGGTTTAGGAAATTTCCTACTTATCTTTTCTATTGTTAACTGCCATTAGCTGAATTCTGGTAGAGTGTTAAATCAGCAAAAGGATCCATCACCTCACTCAAGCACATATCGCATCAGCTAACAATTCCTTCAAACGCAAGCTTGGAGTCAAAAATTTATTTTCATCATCCTAGTTAACGGAAGCATTTTGGGGGTAAAAGGGATAGAAAATGGTAGAGATACTATTACTGTGTTCAGAGGATCAATCGTAACATGTGATTCAAAAGTTTGCTGTTGTTTCAGTGACTTATTTCAAGTTTCCTTTGTTGCTAATGACATCTGAAAAATATATTTGGGATTTTGCCTGCTGGTAGAATATTTGGAAAATAATTATCAAAACATGTTACTGGTAGTTTTTATCTGCACAGCATCATTAATATTTTCTATGCCATCTAGAATACCAATCAAAAAACACAAACTATCTGAAACATTTACTAAACATATAGCAGTCAAATGGAACAAATAGGTTAGCAAAGAAAAGGATAGGATTGGGTAATATTTCCCAACCCAATTGGCAGTAGGAATTTTCACTGTTCACAAGTATCATAAACACAATTTTACCTTCAATTACAAAGGAAACTACTGACCTAAGTTCTGCACTTTTCACTCTAAATGCTGTATCATGCAACAAACTGAGTCAAGAAATAGGATGAATGGCTTTTTTGATTATTTCCTTTCATAACAACAGGATATTTTATTATGCATATACTTGCTTAACAATGTCAAAAGCTGGATATCTCATCATAAATAACATAGGCGTTGTGCAACTCCTATTGTTGTGCTGGGGCTATCCCTTTGGATCATAGGGCAATGAAAACATTATGCTTTATTTGAATATTATGTTTGGACTACCAAAATTGGCAAGTATCATGGTTTGTTTTGAAAGTGAAAACAAACAACTTCCTGCTGAGAAGGCAAGAAGAAAAATCTCAGAGACATTTGTTTCTCTTCCATATTCTCTTATTTAAATTTTTTTTTTGGAAAAAGGACAAATGGCTGGACTGATAAAATGGCTGCAGCAGGCCATATGTGGTACGGAAGTTTCTGAGCAGTTTAAAAATGAACAAAGGCTAACTCATTAAAATCCTGGATGTAACACTCCTTGCATTGTATGAACATTCCAGCCAAACCACCGTACGTCACATCAACAATTTCCAGTTATAAAAATAAAAAACCGCGGATGCTGGAAATCCAAAACAAAAACAGAATTACCTGGAAAAACTCAGCAGGTCTGGCACCATCGGCAGAGAATAAAAGAATTGACGTTTCTGGGACACCCTGGTCCACTCCTCCATCACCCCCTACTCCTCAACCCCCACCTATGGCATCTTCCCATGCCCATGCAAAAGATGTAACACCTGCCCCTTCACTTCCTCTCTCCTCACCATCCAAGGGCCCAAACACTCCTTTCAAGTGAAGCAGCATTTCACTTGCATTTCCCCCAACTTAGTCTACTGTATTCATTGCTCCCAATGTGGTCTCCTCTACATTGGAGAGGCCAAACGTAAACTGGGCGACCGCTTTGCAAAACACCTGCGGTCTGTCCACAAGATTAACCCAAACCTCCCTGTCGCTTGCCATTTTAACACTCCACCCTGCTCTCTTGCCCACATGTCTGTCCTTGGCTTGCTGCATTGTTCCAGTGAAGCCCAACGCAAACTGGAGGAACAGCACCTCATCTTCCGACTAGGCACTTTACAGCCTTCTGGACTGAATATTGAATTCAACAACTTTAGGTCTTGAACTCCCTCCTCCATCCCCACCCCCTGTTTCTTCCCCCTTCCTTTTGTTTTTTCCAATAAATTATATAGATTTTTCTTTTCCCACCTATTTCCATTATTTTTAAATATTTTTAAATCTTTTGTGCTCCCCCCACCCCCACTAGAGCTATACCTTGAGTGCCCTACCATCCATTCTTAATTAGCACATTCGTTTAGATATCACCAACTTCAACACCTGTTCTTTTGTCTGCGACATCTTTTGATGATCTGCTTCTATCACTGCTTGTTTGTCCCTACAACCACACCACCCCCCTTCACTTCTCTCCCCCCCACCCCCACAAGCCCCCCACCCCCACCACCACCACCACCACCCCGCCAACCAGCTTATATTTCACCCCTTCCTTGGATTCACCTAGTTCTGTCGAAGGGTCATGAAGACTCGAAACGTCAACTCTTTTCTTCTCCACCGATGCTGCCAGACCTGCTGAGTTTTTCCAGGTAATTCTGTTTTTGTTTTGGATTTCCAGCATCCACAGTTTTTTGTTTTTACCAATGCAAAGAACTAGTAGACGAGATGCCTGCACCAGCCAGCTCTAGCCAAAGGCAGAGGTGTTTGTGACTGCTCATCTCCAACTTTGGACTAATGGTTCCACAGTTACCTGCTCAAAAAATAATGGATTTTAACAAGGAAGCCTTGTTAGCCAAAAGGCTCCACCCAAAACCACCTGTCACATGACTGAGACTTGAGCTGTTTGAATTGCTTCAATTATACAGCTTTTGAATTCTGTCTTCAGTTGCAATTTAACCTTGGAAGAAAAAACTGGACTCCAGGGTAACAGCCTGCCTCTGTCTGCCATATTCCATCAGCAAAGTAGCAGCAGGAACAGAGCTCTGTCCAGGCTAAAATTGCCTGGCCCTCAGCTGCGCGGTTTTCTACTGGAATGTCTGAACTTCTGTATCAGTGCCTACTGATTCATCTCTACGTGCTTCTCCCACTACTAGAAAAGTGGATCATTCCGCATCAGTTTCAGCTGGCTAACCTCTCTGAAGGAATACACCATTGGACTGCAGATTATGGGCTCACGTGAAATAACAATTCTTATTTAGTCTGTGACCTTTGCTTGTACTTCTTTCTTTCCCTTATCCCTCTTATTGTGTTAATGTACTGGGGGGTCTGCATTGCGAACCCCTTTCCCGTGTTTTTGAGTGTGTGTAAAAATAAATTAACCCTCTGATTTTACCTCATCTTGAGTTTGGGTTATCAATAGAGGATTGGATCATTCCAAAATATGAAGGCTGGGGAAAATATACCACCACTTGTAAAGGGTGGTGAAAGGAGAAATCAGGGCCATTTTAAATTAAATTAAATTAAACTCCCTCCAGTCCATAACACAACAAATGAATGAAATAGAAGTCATCGTAGTCCCAGAGAACCATAGGCTGCTCTCTCATCAGAGAGAGACAACTGGTGGTGAGCTTAACCTGAGTGTCACCACACCTCAGGTGAGGGGCGAGGTTGAGAAGATGGATGACCTTAGTCGTATGGAAATTGAACCTATGCTGTTGGCATCACAAAGCAGCCGTCCAGCAACCTGAGCTAACCGGTCTCCAAACAGAACAGAAAAAAAACAGATCTGGAAGGAGAGAGGTTGTGTGTGCATTGGTGGTGGGGGAGGAGTGGGGGATGGGGTTGCAGGGAACAGACCAAAAGGTAACACCAATGAATTACAAAGCTGAGATCAACTTGTTCAAGAGTTAGATCCTAAGCAGTTATGACAGCTGCAGTGAACTGTTGTGTTTATTATGCAAACCTATTTACATCCTCCGCAGCAAACTGCCAGTTGCATATGCATTTTACATTTCAGCTCATTTTCTTACAAATACGCTACAGGGATTATTACAAAGGTCTGCATTCTACTTTGAGGCTATTTAGTAAAAGCTAAAAATATCAAATATCATTTAAATATTTTATTTCTATTTAGGAAAATAGTGAAGTCTAAAGATCAAGTAAATACCACAACAAAAACAGAATTACCTGGAAAAACTCAGCAGATCTGGCCGCATCGGCAGAGAAGAAGAGTTGACATTTTGATTCCTCATGACCCTTCCACAGAACTGAGTGAATATGAGGAGAGGGGTGAAATATAAGCTGGTTTAAGGTGGGGGAGGGGGGGGGCATAATACCACATTAATTTGTACAATAACCATTTGTGTGGCCTGAAAAGTATATTTTATGCCACTCAAAAGCTCCAGCAAAAGGCTTCTGGGGGAAAGGAATCTCTTCTTAGGCAGTCCCTTGGGATTGAGGATGGGGAGTTCTGAGATAGCTGATAGGTGCAATGTGCAATTTGCAAACTTTGCCACATATGGGGTCAGGTAGATGGGTTGTTTGGAGAATGGTGCGCTCCTTTCAACCCCTTGACTTCATCTCTGCACACTGCCAAAGTTTCTTATGTGTTTGGTCCCTTCCCAGGTAAGCTTTCTCTCCCATGAGTCAGCAGGGATGTTTGACCTCTTCGGGGATGCTTTGAGGACATCCCTAAAGCATTTCCACCATCCTCTTGGGAATCTCCTGTGGCAATCAGGTTGCGAGAAGGAAAGAATAAGGAATACTGATCAAATAGGTAATTGGTGGAAATTTTTACAGGCAGAGGATCGTCATTAATGATACTTGATCTGAATTTGACTTAGTCATTGTCTGGTGGCACCTCATTAAGATTTAGATGAGGGCATAAGTGTCAGTATTATGTTTACAGATGACACAAAAATGTGAATAGAGCTGAGTACTTAAGATCAAACAAATTGTTTCGGTAGATCTGAAACCCATTGAAAAGAATGCGCCAGTGTGGGCAGTTCTCCTTTAATGCAGATAAATGCAGTGTTATGCACTTCAGGTTGTTAACAGGTAACAAATCAAGAAAGAGAACTGGTTATAATTATTAACAACTCCTTAAAAGTGCACAGGAAAAGCAAACAAGGGTTTATTATGTATAGCTAGTGACCTCTTGACAGTTCATCAGTGTCCATTTTTTAAAAATGCAGTTTTAAAATTTGTAATATCTTCATGCCTGTTACGACATGATATTGGTTAAAATGCATGCCCCTCTGTCCTCCCCAGTCTCTCAGACTTGAATAATCTTATCAGCATGCAATCCATCCCCTTTTATTTTATAGGGCTTCTGTACCTCAATACTTCCTACAGGAGTACCAGTGCTAATCAAAAATGGCACAATTCAAAATAAATGTAAAAGTGTATTCTTTTATTTGAAATGGTGTCATGAAGAATGTTTAGCTGAACAGAATTCAGTTTCTCCTTACTGATTTTGACTAACAGTGACAATGGCTGACTCAACTGTCTGTTTCCTTCGCTCTCAAACCCAAACCTAATTATCAAGTCAACAAAGGTCACTGATGAAGGTCCTTCATATCATTCCTTAAGCAATATTAAGCTGGAAATACACATATTTTATGAACATCTTAGATATTTCCCAAAGAACCATAAAACCCACCTCTAAATTTCGAAACTATTTGGGTTAGGAGCTTATTTCAGAGTTGCCAGCATACTGTTTTGTTCAACAATTCAATTAAACTTTAGCAAACATTTTTTGAAAAATATAAATTCATGTCTGACTTAAACTCATGTCATGCAGAAAATAGGACAAGGAGGGAGGTGAAAAAAATCAGTAAGAAAAGCAAGGAGAGATCATGAAAAGGGACTGGCAACTAACATAAAAGGGAATCCCAAGTTCTCCAAAAGCATATAAATAATGAGTGGTAAAAGAAAGAGGGCCGATTAGGGATTAAAAAAAGGAGGCGGGTAAAGTAGCGGAGGTATTAAACAAGTACTTTGCATTTGTCTTTATAAAGGAAAAAGATGCTACACAGGCCAAGATGAAAGAGGAGGCAATTGTTTTTTTTAATTCATTCACAGGGTGTGGGCTTCGCTGGCTGACCATTTATTGCCCATCCCTAGGTGCCCTTGAGAAGGCGGTAGTTCTGCATCCAGTTCTAGGCACCATACTTGAGAAAGAGTGCGAAAGCATCGGAGAGAATACAGAGGAGATTCACAAGAATGATTCCAGCGATGAAGGACTGTAGCTATAAGGGTAGATTGGAAAGGTTGGGATTGTTTTCCTTGGAAGAAAAAGGCTAAGAGGAGACGACAGAAGTAACTGAGATCCTGAGGGTTATGGATGGAGTAAATAGTGAGGAAACTGTTCCCACTCGAGAACATCAAGAACTAAAGGGCACAGATTCAAAATAATTGACAAAAGGAGTAATTGTGATGCGGGGAGAATTTTATCACCCAGAGGAGCCTGGAACAAACTTCCTGAGAGGGTGGTGGAGGCAGGTTCAATCGAGGTATTCAAAAGGGAGTTGGATTGCTACATGAAAAGATAGAATGTGCAAGGTTACGGAGATCAGGCAGGGGAGTGGGACTTGGTAGAATGCTCTTTCAGAGAGCCAGTGCAGACTCAATGGGCTGAATGGCCTCCTTCTGCATTGTAAAGGTTGTGTGATTAAGTTGCCAAATTACATCTAACAAAACAGCACACCCTTAGAGAAATGGTTCCTGCTGCATTTGAATGTAGACAGCTCCATAAAGGTGAGCTGAACGAGATAAAATGTTAAGGCCCTGCTGACAACACGAGTTGAGAATGAAAATTGACAGCAATCTCAAATTTGGTAAAATATTTGATTTTAACTGTCTCATGGAACAATGAACATGCTTTTTAGATGACAAACCATATTCTTGTTATCTATCATGTAACAGGTGAAAATATTTCCTGTATGCTTTTACATTCCATTGTCAAACCAACATTGGATCCATACATACACATATTTCCAAAATAAGCTGGAAAAATAATTTTGTTTGAATTTGACGTAAACATGTTCAAAAGCAGCCTTAAAGAAGAACTTAACTTACATAAAAAGGTACATTTCAATAGTTTGTTCAAAATCCAGCTTTGGTACATAACCGGAACATACTGAGCAAGGGTAATGGAAAAATTAAGTCTGAGAAACAGTTTCCAATTTCCCCTCTCCACAGTGCATGCTGACATCACAGCAGAATCCAAAAATGCAATGGTAGCTTTCATATATAAAGATTTTTTAAAAAGTCAAAGTAATAAAAGCCAAGTATATGTCATATTTCTAATTTTTGACCATCTTTCCACAGAAAGGAGTTGTGAAAGTTGTTACCTTTAATGCTGCATTTTTAATAGGAGTGTGTATTCACAGGTTTTATATATATGACTGGATTGGCCTTTGAATGAAGCTGAGGCTGCATCATACAGATGGCAAGTGAATTAACAGATAGATGGCCTGGATATTTAGAAACACAACTCTCATCAGTGTTGAAAAATTTATAACATTGAAAGGGACAGACACTTTTATGTAGAATAAGAGGCTTTTAAGAATAGATCATATGCTAAAAATGGCAGTCTAGCTTTTGGGGAAAAATATGCTACAAAAGCAACAAAATTCTGCCAAAGGGGTTAAAAAAGGGAGATGAGCAAGATGTTGTGTGTTGAGCAGAAGCTATTCTGTTGAAGTGAAATTAAGATGACCTAAATCAAAGTGTTGCAGGTTCCCATTTTGTCTTGTGCAAATACAATTTGTACCTACCTGTTGAATGAAGTGACCCTGATCATAACTGTTGCATTGTGCATTCTATCTTACTGTGAAAGAAAGCAGCTTATGATTCAAATCAAACTTCAGCTCATTTAATATTAGCTTGGGCTAACATCAGGAATAAAACAAATAAATGTGTGGAAATTACACATATCCAGTCCTAATTACAAGGGGATGCTACATTTCACATCCTGTATTATATTATTGTGCAAGTAGATATAGGGCAGTACAAGGCAGTTTCCTTAGAAGAGGCTCAGATAGCCTGAGGGAGTGTTTGATGCCACTGAACCAGAGTAAGTATGACAGAATAATAATGGCATAATTTAAAAAAAATATTGACATGGTCAAAGCATCTGCAATTTTAAAATGTCAAATCAGAAGCAATTTTTGCTACACTGACTTCAGCAACTTGTTAAAATGCTCAATTTTTTTATATTTTGTGTCTTACCTTTTGCTATTGTAACAGACAGTTCTATAAGCTTCGAAGATATCAACATTTTTAAGGTGTATGATAAATTCATGTACAGCAATTGCTGGTCAGTGTTTAACATGTCAAAATTACCTTAATATACACACTTCATTGAATTCTCAAGCTTCTAAAAATCAAATCCTCAACATGGCTTCTCACCCCACCCCTACCAAACACACATCGGTCTTTGCTTCCATAGATGGAAAAAATTGAGTCAGGAAAGGAGACAGCAAATTTTACCATGCACAAATGTGAACCATTTTAAAAGAAATTTGACCAGGGTTTTGTTTATTAAATGTCCATTCTGAATGAGAAAAATTAATATTAATATACAAAAAAAACCTGATCATCCCCCTAATTTACCCTTACTCCTTTTATTAGTCTTGGCATACACAGATACCCATACTATTGGAGCAAGTGGAAATAACGTAATTTATGAGGGACATACACAACGAATGGCACAGAAAAACCATTTGACCTGCAAATCGGGATCAGGAACCCAATGGCTGGATAATTTCCGGGATCTGACCCGTGCTATAACTGCATCACTCATGCAAAGCTATCTGGAAATGTAAATGCCCTAATTGGTTAGAAGTGATTTTGGCACACAATTCGTGGCATCAAGCATAACCTGGAGGTATGAGCTTCCTACAGAGCACGAGCAGCATTTAGGGAAATGCATTCTCAGGTCACTTTTACATTTTACCACGGCTGCATAACAACGCTCGTTACTGCAATATTTGCTCTTTTGAAGTAGCTGCATTTGTGCACCATACATTCCAGGTGGTAAACTGGAGGATTACTATGAAAAACATTTCAATCTGTAGAAAAGAAAGCAAAAAAATCCTAAATTGACAAATCTTGTTTCTTTCTAGTGGGTTAGAGCTGCATTGACACCATAACCCACACGTACCTGTTGTGGAGGAGCAACTCTATTAGGTTTGATGTAGCTTATAATTTACTAGTTTTAATGGCTTATCAGGAGTTCCAATACAAATACAAAGAACTTATCTTTCTGATTAAGTGAGAAAAACACTAAATTACACATGTATCTGCTTACGGGAATAAAAAACTTCCAATTAGCTCTAGCCACACAACAGGTGCAGGTGACTATAGCACGCAATTTCTTCAAGTATACAGGATAAGTACATGACATGGGCTAATTGGTTAAAAAAAATCTAAATGGATTAAGATAACAGAGAGGGAAAAGATTAATTCCATAATGACTATAATGGGGGGTGGGGGGGAAGAGTGGGAAACCACTGGGGAGAATTGGAGAACCTACAAAAAGAAACAAAAAAGCAATGAGATAATTCAAAATGAACATTATTGTAGAAAACAAATGCAATGTTAAATTATTCCAGAATTATAAACAGCCAAGAGTGTTAGCAAGAATTGAGATGGAAAGTTCATCAGGACTGAAACATGACAACTAGCTATTTCAAGTATCAACATAGAAGACACCAACAATCACTGGAGGCTGTACAAGTAGCCTTAAGTAAATGAGAAAATACATTTGATAGACAAGTTTAAAGGGCTCAAAACTTATAAGCCATAAGGACAGTTACTAGAGGCTTGATCTGCAAATCAGGATCAGGAACCCAATGACTGGATAATTTCCAGGATCTGACCCGTGCTATAACTGCATCACTCATGCAAAGCTATCTGGAAATGTAAATGCCCTAATTGGTCAGAAGTGATTTTGGCACACAATTAGTGGCGTCAAGCATAACCTGGAGGCATGAGCTTCCTGCAGAGCATGAGCAGCATAGGCAGATGGCAGCATGAATGACATTGAACGAGGAAGGGAAGAGGCAGAAAAGTCTGATGGTGAATATAGACTCAACATTGATTACATCCAATCATTGTAGAGCAGAGCAGCAATTAAACAGAATACTGAATTACATTTCTCAATCAGTAAAGTTCAAATCTGAAGCCATCCTGCCAAAGCTGTATGGTGCTCTGGTCAAGTACTATGTTAAATATTATGCTCCGCTCTGGTTATTGGGACAGAACGATAATAACCAAGTCCTGGACGCCTAGGAAACAAGGATAGATTAATATATTCTAGGACTTTGCAGACAAAAAGAGATTGGAAAATCAGTAACCATTTGAAGAGAGTCAATTGAAGACTTTTAGGGGTGGGTATCCATAACAAGAGTTTACAAAATACAGCATGCCTGTTGATATCAGAAAGCAATGGGCTGAGCAGTAATAATTTAGTGGTGAATATCTGGATTTTGAGGGGTAGTAGTTAGGTGGAGTGTTTCATTGAGGAAATAAATCTGCTAAAGTCTGGGGCTGCAGAATTATCGATCGAAACTGCAGAGTTTGTCTCCAAATGGGGACTGGACTGAGAGTGGTGGGCATGACTTTGGAGGCCAAGGCAGCTCAGTGAAAAAAACCTCAATTTCTGAGACAAAGACTAAGACTGTTGAATCAAGTGTCAGATGAGATGGAGCAACACGGAAAGGGGAAAATTGTAAGAGGCAGTTTTTAAACAAGGAAGGAGTTTGAAATGATCATTCTACTCCAGGGCAGCTCAGTTTTGCTGCTCAGTGTTAAAATTAACACCACACTTTAACTCCAAACAAAAGTGACAAGATACCCCTGATACTGACTTGTGTCCAATATAAAGAATGAACTTGAATTTATTTATTTTTAATTGGTTGAGGGAAGAATGTTGAACTGACACTGAAAATTCAGTTCCTCTTCAAATACTACCTTGGGACCTTAATCTTCACCTGAATAGAGAGGGCTTCAATTTAACTTCTTATTTGAAAAAATGTTGCACTTTTTCAGCAGTGCACTGAAATATGAACTTTGATTATATGCCTAAGTTCTGGAGTGGACCCTGAATCCACAACATTGCAACTTTGATAAAGAACGTAAAACAAGGACAATTGCTATCGCAACAATTCCTAGCACCAAAACAATCTTCCTAATCCATGTGAATTTATTAGAATAAATGGACATGGTACTATTTGAGGTCTCTTTATGGGGTATGTGGAACATTGCTTGTTTCAGTCCTACTCAGGCCCCCTCCCACAACTCTTTCTCCAATACATCGATGACTGTTTTGGTGCCGCTTCATGCTCTCGTCTGGACCTGGAAAAAATTTATTAATTTTGCTTCCAATTTCCACCCCTACATCACTTTCACATGGTCCATTACTGACAAAAACAAAAATAGCTGGAAAAACTCAGCAAGTCTGATAGCATCTGCGGAGAGGAACACAGTTGACGTTTCGAGTCCGTATGACTCTTCATCAGAACTAAGGAAATAGAGAAATGAGGTGAAATATAAGCTGGTAGAAGAGGGTGGGACAGGTGGAACCGGATAGAGGGCCAATGATAGGTGGAGGCAAAGAAGAGATTTCCAAAGATGATATAGACAGAAGGACAAAGGGATGTTGATGGTGGTGATATTATTTAAGGAATGTGCAAATGGGGGCATTGAGGGTAGCAAGCAGGACAAGCAAGTAGCAGGTGGCCCTAGTGGGGGTGGGGTGGGGAAGGGAAGGGATCGAAATGGGCTAAAAGGTGGAGATAAAACGATAGATTGAAATAGGTGGGAAAAGAAAAATATATTTTTTAAAAATTATAAATAATTGGAAAAGGGGAATCGGAAAGGGGGTGGGGATGGAGAAGCGAGTTCATGGTCTGAAGTTGTTGAACTCAATATTAAGTCCGGAAGGCTGTAAAGTGCCTAATCGGAAGATGAGGTGCTGTTCCTCCAGTTTGCGTTGAACTTCACTGCAACATTGCAGCAGGCCACGGACGGACATATGGGCATGAAGGCAGGGTGGTGTGTTGAAATTGCAAGCGAAAGGGAGGTCTGGGTCATGCTTGCGGCAGATTGAAGGTGTTCCGCAAAATGATCACCCAGTCTGCGTTTGGTCTCTCCAATGTAGAGGAAACTGCATTGGGAGCAGCGAATGCAGTAGAATAAATTGAGGGAAGTGCAAGTGAAGTGCTGTTTCACTTGAAAAGAGTGTTTGGACGGTGAGGAGGGGGGCGGAAATAAACTGACACTTCCTTTCCTTGACCTCTCTGTCTCAATTTCTGGTGATAGACTGTCCACCAATATTCATTACAAGCCCACTGACTCCCACAGCTTCCTCGGCTACAACTCCTCACACCCCGCTTCCTGTAAGGGCTTCATCCGATTCTCTCAGTTCCTTCGCCTCCATCACATCTGTTCCAATGATCCTACTTTCCAAAACAATGCTTCTGACAGGTCTTCCTTCTTCCTTAACCGAGGTTTCCCACCCACGGTGGTTGACGGGGCCCTCAACCGTGTCCGACCTATCTCCCGCACCTCTGCTCTCACACCTTCCTCTCCCTCCCAGACCCACGATAGGGTCCCCCTTGACCTCACTTTTCACCCCAACAGCCTCCGCATTCAAAGGATCATCCTCCACCATTTCCGTCAACTCCAGCATGATGCCGCCAACAAATGCATCTTCCCTTCACCGCCCCCCCCATCGGCATTCCATAGGGACTGTTCCCTCCAGGACACCCTGGTCCACTCCTCCATCACCCCAAGCCCCTCCTATGGCACCTTCCTATGCAATCATAGAAGGTGCAACACCTGCCCCTTTACTTCCCCCTCCTCACCCTCCAAGGGCCCAACCACTCCTTTCAGGTGAAGCAGCGTTTCACTTGCATTACCCTCAATTTGGTCTACTGCATTCGCTGCTCCCAATGCGGTTTCCTCTACATTGGGGAGACCAAACGCAGACTGGGTGACTGCTTTGCAGAACACCTTCAGTCTGTCCACAAGCATGACCCGGACCTTCTAGCCGCTTGCCATTTCAACACACCATCCTGCTCTCATGTCCACATTTCCGTCCTTGGCCTGCTGCAATGTTCCAGTGAAGCTCAACCCAAACAGGAGGAACACCACCTCATCTTCGGATTAGGCACTTTACAGCCTTCCGGACTTAACATTGAGTTCAACAACATCAGATCATGAACTCTCTCCTCCATCCTCATCCCTTTTTTCAAATATTTATTTTTAAATTTTTATATATTTTTCCCACCTATTTCTATTATTTTTTAAAATTTATTTCCATTCATTGTTTTATACCCACCTTTTGGCCTATTTCGATCTTATCTCGCACAGCGTCCCCTCCCCCCACCCCACCCCCATTAGGGCCATCTGTCACATGCTCATTCTTTCTACTCTTAACGTCACCATTAGCACCTCCTTTAGCCAGTATCACCACCATCAACACCCCTTCGACCTTTTGTTTATGACATCTTTTGCAATCGCTCCTTTGCGCTTTCCCCCCCCTCCCCTCCCCCTCCCTATCGCTGGCCTACTATCCAGCTTCACCTGTCCTACCCTCCTTAAACAGTATACATTTAGCCACATTTTTACTTCTCTTTGGTTCTGAAGAGTTGTCATACAGGCTCGAAACGTTAACTCTGTCTTTCTCTCCACAGATGCTGTCAGGCCTGCTGAGTTTTTCCAGCAATTTTTGTTTCAGATTTCTAGCATCCACAGTATTTTGCTTTTATGGTACTATTTGATTTTGGTCAATTAAACTGACAAATGAAAAACAACTGTACAGTTTATAAGCTTAAGCTTATTCTCAATTCTGTTGCAACTGACCTGGGACGTTTCTGCCATCTCGCCCTCGCCTACCTCCAAGTATCCTCAGGTTTAAAAATGTTGCAGACTCAGTTCAATTTTAATAGGAAATTTTTGCAGCTTGTACACAATAAAAATATTCATATATTTAATAATTTCTACTCAACATTCTAATACAAAGATATCAATTACACTGAAATGAATACATATTCAATGTAAAATTATTGAAACCATGTGCTGGCAAACACCGAGCACTTATTTCTGGCGATGTGTACAAATTCGGCACAGGGTATTTCATCTAAAGTCTAAATACTGAATGGTAGACATGATAGCATCCTGGCACATGGTGGGGCTAGAACTGGAAATTTTATTTTAAAATGTGCACTGTTTATTGGTGCAAGGTCTCGGTTTTGGGTATTGCCTTGCACTGGTGGCATCTAAAAGTGCAAAGGTGCCCTAGAACACTGGGACGTACATACATTGGGAAAAAAGGCGCAGAGAAAAGCAACAATAACAACCTACATTGTAAAGGGAATAAGCAACAAAGTAAACTTAAGCACTAAAATCCATATAAAAAAAATGTTAAGTATCTCAGTTATTCAACAGCATAAAGATGATGAACCCAGGAAATAAATCAGGATTGAAGGACCATATGTTATTAATGAAAAGTATTTTCAAAGTTTTTAGCAATTAAGCCTTTGCAAAAATGTAATAGCTCAGGTTTGTAGTGTCAAAAATATTAAAGGCATTAAAGTACAGTTGGATGTTTGGCTGAGTGGAGCAATAGAAGGTTTAGTGGAATGAACAGATTTTTCCTACTCCTCCTTGGATCAACTCTGGATAGCTGAAAACAAAATATTGCAAATATTTAACAATGACTTGCATTTGATCACTGCAAAACTGCACCCTCAGTATATTTTGGTTGCCTTTTATTTATCAGTACAATAATTAACAATTTCAACTTCAGTCAGTGAATACTTCTCACTTCATCACAAACAGCAGTTAGTCTTCTTGATGCCAAATATAAAATCAGGTGTTTCTGTGTACGATCAGAATGTTACTACATTTCCTGCAGTCATCACGTGTTCCACCTAAATATTCTGCTTCACAGCAAGTCTTTAAACTGCGTACTTGAGACAAAATATAACTGGAAACAGACTTGGATGCCGTAGATTGGAACTACCCATTGCTCACCCATGAGGTGCTGGCAGTCTTTTCACCACCTCTGCAGTAAGTCTCAGGTAGGCCTTGGCCTGTAATACAAACAGAAAAGCTACAAAAGTATCTGGTCTAGTTAGGAAATGTTGACTATGGATTCATATACATTTTTTAGACAGCAAAAATAAAATGTAAATTTTACATCATAAACTGGTGAACTAAATGGCAGTTTCTTGGCTGAACAGTTTTAGTGGGGCTACAAGTTACAGATAAACACTACTGCTTTGGGGAAATATTCCTTAAACTAACTCTCTATGATAATAGTTTGTCAATTATCAGTTAGAAAGATAGTAATGCAGGAAATGCAGTAAAAGACAGAACTGTATTACTGTAACGTGGAATAAAATGCTTGCACCTGCAGTTCCACACAGTAAATTCAATCCTTATCTTTGTTTCTGCAAGTGACATAATTAATATAATGTTGAATTCTAAGCATTTTTGCACTGAGGAATGAAACTGATGGTGTATAGTTAAATCACTATGCATCAGTCACCACAAACTCAGGAGCATACACACTGTACCCAATTTCTTATATTTATATGCCAAGTATAACTGCATCCTTCAGACATAGCTAACCTAAACATAGTCCCAAAATTCAGTCCCCAAGATATCAATCTTTGACATGTTTGTGGTCAAGCGTTCATTGAAATAATTTGATAGACTGCATTACCCAGAGCACTGAAAGAGATGTAACTTTAAGATCAAGCAAGTCCAAATCTGAGACATTAAAAATGTCCCAAAGGCTTTTACCTCAAGAGGCTTCAAAGCACTTCTTTTGATGTTCCTAACTTTAGATTCTTAAAAAGGTTTTCCATTCATGCCCTTGTTATGAACAGGCATTTATCAAGTACCTGCTGGATAAGGATTTTATCCAATGGGCAGTGTTGTCCTTATATACTCATAACCACTTAACTTGCATTACTTGGCTACTAGACGAATACTGCATTCACTTCTTTCTCTCCTTTGGCATTGCATTATAACATTTAGCAATTATTGAAACTAATTTTCATCCCTTCTCTCCTTATGGGAATGACACTGTAAATAGCTTATTTTTATTTTTCTTGTACTGTGGCTTTAAAGTTGGACTGTGGCTTTAAGAACCACCATGGCTGCAGTTGAAAGTTCACTGGAACAGGATGAGGAATATCTACAATGTTACTATCCTGGAACAGAATGTGCCATAAAAGAACAGGATAGTGCCGGAAAGAAGTCCTGGACTAAGGGGAGCTGCCTGACGACAGCAGTTTAATTGGTTCCTGACCAGGTGACCAGGGTTGTGTGTGGTAACAGTGCAGGGCGTACAGCTCCTAGCCTGCAACAGGGGAGAACTGAACGTGTGTGCGTGCGTGTGTGCGCGCGCGCGCGCGTGTAGGGGTTTAATAAACAGTGATTTATTAAGTTTACAAACCCAGTGCTTGTATTCTGCTAACTTCAATTAAACAGTGAGCTAGAATTGGGGCACTCTGATGGTTTGGTCAAAATTTTCACATTTGTTGCGGCTCAGGGAACAGTGAGCTTGATATTACAGCATACTATCCCCAGTGAGTCATAACAACACCTTGGTGAAATACTGTTTCAGAGACATCAAGGAACTTACTCATGTAACTATATTCATGAAAAGGTTGGGAACTCAGTGGCAGATGACCATTTAACCATAGGAAGTATCATAAACCTGTCTTCACGAGACACACATACATTTTCCAAAGGAATTTGATTCAATCACTAAATGGCATCAAAAACATGTTTTTCAATAAACCATTTATGAAAAACTGCAATTCAAGCATAAAAAGACAACATGTGTATTCCATACATCTGACGAGCAATTCTGGCTGATCTACTTTTGAAGTTCAGGGACAGAAGCCAACTTAGGTGCTCCAACTTCTAACCAGGCTGGGATGAACTAACTCAGTGAAGAAATTCAATTTGGAGCCTTCCTGGACAATACAGATCATTACCATTCAAAGCCTATCAAAAGCTTAAAAAGATTGCAGCTGTTTCTACATTTCCTTAAAACATTCCATATTTTTTGCATTGGCTTTCAGTTTTTAAGGATGTATTGAAGTGTATTAAATAGTTGACATATTCCCTCTGAAGTTTAGGCAGCTAGTGCAATGTTAGAATACTTTAAAAATACTATGCAGACATTATATTGAGTACGGAGTTATTTGTTGGCATCTATTAGATAAGGAAGAATTAAAATCTGAAAAAACTATAGCTGTTCGGCCATTTGTCAAGAAGCAAAACCAAAACAACGTACCTCTGGACTGTCTGGATAAGATACAACAATTGGTTGGCCTTTATCTGACATTTCCCTTATATTTAAATGTAATGGGATGTCACCTATAAAAGATAAATCAGAATGATTTTTCCAGTTTTGCAGTCTGGCTACAAAAATAAACCTTTTTCTTTACTCTTTCACGGGATGTGGGCATTGCGCCAGCATTTTTATTACCCATTCCTAATTGTCCTTGAGAAGAAGGTGATGGTGAGCTGCCTTCTTCAACCGATGTGACGTAGGTACACCCACAGTGCTATTAAGGATGGAGTTCCAGGATTTTGATCCACCAACAGTGAAGGAATGGCAATAGTTCCAAGTCAAGATGGTGTGCAGCTTGGAGGGGAACTTGCAGCTGGTATTGTTCCCATGCATTTGCCCTTGTCCTTCTAAGTGGTATAGGTCGTGGGTTTGTAAGGTGCTGTCAAAGGAGCCTTGGTGAGTAGTTGCAGTGCATCTTGTAGATGGTACATACTCCTGCAACTGTGCGTCAGCAATGTAGGGAGTGGATGTTGAAGATGGTGGATGGGATGCCAGTCAAATGGGCTGCTTTGTCGTGGATGGTATCATACTTCTTGTGTATTGTTGGAACTGCACTCATCCAGACAAGTGGAGAGTACTCCATCACATTCCTGACTTGTGCTTTGGGGAGTCAGGTCGTGAATTGATTTTGCACAGAATTTCCTGCCTCTGACCTGCTCTTGGAGCCACAGTATTTATACGGCTGGTCCAGTTCAATTTCTGGTCAATGGTAGCCCCCAAGATGTTAATAGTGGGGGATTCAGCAATGGTAATGCCATTGAATGTCAAGGGGAGATGGCTGGATTCTCTCTGGTTGGAGATGGCCATTGCCTGGCACTTTTATGGCACGAATGTTACTTGCCACTTATCAGCCCAAGCCTGAATGTTGTCCAAGTCTTGTTGCATATGGGCACACACTACTTTAGTACCAGAAGAGACACGAATGGTGCTGAACATTCTGCAATCAGCAGCAAACATCCCCACTTCTGACCTTATGATGGAGGGAAGGTCATTGATGAAGCAGCTGAAAATGTTTGGGCTGAGGACAGGCTCTCAGTCTCAGGAACGAGACGACTGACTTCCAACAACCACAACCATCTTCCTTTGTGCTAAATATGACTCCAACCAGTGGAGAGTTTCCCCTGATTCCCATTAACTTCTATTTTGCTAGGGCTCCTTGATGACACACTCAGGCAAATGCCACTTGATGTCAGGGGCAGTCATTCTCATCTCACCCCTTGAGCTCAGTTATTTTGTCCATTTTTGGACAAAGGCTGTAATGAGGTTAGGAGCTGAGTGGCCCTGGCGGAACCCAAACTTTGCCAGTGCCGCTTGATAGCACTGTCGATGACTCCTTCTATCATTTTGCTGATGATTGAGAGTAGACTGATAGGTAATTGGTAGACTGGTAATCAGCCAGGTTGGATTTGTCCATTTTTTTGTGGACAAGGCATACCTGGGCAGTTATCCACATTGCCAGGTAGATGCTCATGTTGTAGCTGTATTAGAAGAGCTAGGCTAGGGGCGGCGGCAAATTCTGGGGCACAAATCCTCAGTATTATTGCTGGAATGTTATCAGGGCCCATAGCCTTTGTAGTATCTGGTGCTTTCAGCCATTTCTTGATATCACATGGACTGAATCCAATTGGCTGAAGGCTGGCATCTATAATGCTGGGGGCCTCTGAAGGAAGCCGAGATGAATCATTCACTCCACGCATCTGGCTGAAGATAGTTGCAAATGCTTTAGCCTTGTCTTTTACACTGATGTGCTGGGCTCCCCCATCACTGGAGATGGAGATATTGTAAAGACTCCTCCTCCAGTTAGTTGTTTAATTGTCCACCACCATTCATGATTGGGTGTGGCAGGGCTGCACAGCTTAGATCTGATCTGTTGGTTGTGGGATCACTTAGCTCTGTCTATTGCATGCAGCTTTCGCTGCTCGGCATGCAAGTAGTCCGGTGTTGTAGCTTCACCAGGTTGACACCTCATTTTTAGGTATGCCTGGTGCTGCTCCTGGCATGCCCTCCTGCACTCTTCATTGAGTCAGGGTTGATCCCCTGGCCTGATGATAATGGTAGAGTGGGGAATATGCCAGGACATGAAGTTATAGATTGTGGTTGTATGCAATTCTGCTGCTGCTGAATGGCCCACAGCATCTCCTGGTTGCCCAGTTTTGAGTTGCTAGATCTATTTGAAATCTATCCCATTTAGCACTGTGGTAGTGCCACACAATAAAATGGAGGATATCCTCATTGTGAAGACAGGACTTTGTCTCCACAAGGACTGTGGGGTGGTCCCTCTTAACAATACTGTCTTGCATAGACACATCTGCGACAGGTAGATTGTTGAAGACAATGTCAAGTTGGTTTTCTCCTCACTACCTGACCCAGACGCAATCTAGAAGCTACGACGTCCTTTAGGACTTGGCTAGCTTGGTCAGTAATGGTGCTACCGAACCACTCTTGGAAACGGACATTGAAGTCCCCCAGCCAGAGTACATTCTGTACCTGTGCCACCCTCAGTGCTTCACCCAAGTGGTGTTCAACATGGAGGAGTACTTCATAGTGGTTTGATACAACTGAGAAGCTTGCTAGGCATTTAAGAATCAACCACATTGCTGTGGGTCTGGAGTTATGCATAGGCCAGACCAGGTAAGGACAGCAGATTTCTTTCCCTAAAGGACATTAGTCCACATCAGTGGACAGATGAGTTTTTATCACAATTGACAATAGTTTCATGGCCACTATTACCGAGACTAGCTTTTTAGTTCCAGGTTTACTGACTGAATTTAAATTCCACCAGCTGCCATGGTGGGATTCGAACCAGTGTCCCCAGAGCATTAGCCTTAGCCCCTGGATCATTAGTCTGATGGCATTACCATTATGCCACCGCCTCTCCTAACCTGCAGGCAAAATAAAGTTACATTGCAGCAAAAAGATATAAAACAGCACATCATTTTCAGCATACAGTCAGCTTAATAAAAATCCCTTGAGTTTTGATCTCTACCTAGGACATCTAGCCCAAGTTTTGTTGCCAACGCCTTTGCTCCATCAGCCCCAAAGATGTGAGTCTCATACTTGCACTTGGGACACTGGAAGACACTCATGTTTTGAACAATACCGAGAACCTGTCAAAAGAGAGAGCTGCTAAGTATAGAAGATAGAAACATATTAAGAAAAAATGTAATTCAAGCACAAAAAGACAAGATAATTGAATCACAGCTGCCAACTTCTATACATTTATCAATGGAATTTTGATGCTAGAAATAGACAAACTGTTCATTTGTAGCCGAGTTTACACTTTTAGTCATCATTATTGAGATTGTGGAAAAATTGTTTATGTATTAGATTAACTTGACAACTCATTACAGTAAATCACTATTTATAGTTGATGCAGGTTTTTTTTAAACTTCTATGTGAATCTATTGCAGTTTTCAATTCCACTTGGAAATAATTAGTATGTTTCTTCATGGCTTTCCAGTTACATTCCAGCTCAGTATTCTTTACTGGAGAGCCATTTCCTCTCATTAACAGAAATTGAATATTACTATCAAGAACAAACGTTGGAAATAAATCGTTTAAAAATCCATACAGTAACCAGATTTTCAAAAAAAAAGTATTCCCATAACCTGACTCTAACGACAGGCTACTTAATATCTAATCCTGCCAGCCTCTATCATAGGTTAGGGCTCAAGTTTAGATGATCTCAGTCCCAATGCATGCTCAGTTTCCATAGTTTCAATCCTTTGCCTGCCAACTCCGCTCTTACATCCAATTTCATGTGCAAAGAGCTCACAGATTCTTTTGGCCTCCAAGACTGTGAATCCCTGTGCAGCGACTGCTGCCAATTTCTCTGTGGTCACCCCCTGCAAGTTCCTCATCCACTCATGCCTTGGTCCTCAGGTATTCTGCAGCATCTCCTCACTTTATTTCACTCATCTTTCAGGGGACATACAATTCACTTTCATGACTGCCAAACTGCCCAATTTACTCTTCAGGATCCCATTCTAACAGCCTTAGTTAATGATTATCTCCTCAGGTGCTGACCTTCTTTACAAAACCACGATCACCTCTGCCCAATCCCCTCCCAAAGCTCAATTGTAATCCATTCACGCTCTCCACAGTTACCCAATCTTGAACAGTGCTTTCCAAGACCTTTTATACTGGAAAGGGTTGTTGCCCCTCATTTCCATTCCCATTTCTATCAAAATTCTTTATTCAAATCCCTGTAATCTAGCTTCTGCCCAGGTCAGACAGTCCTGGGCAAAAAATCATAAATTGCATTCTTGGTGAATGTTACAATGATATATTATCCATTCCTGAGCTCTACACATCACCACCATCCCTGTCCCCCACCTAGCAGCATTATGGAGTCAACCATGCCACCCTCTCCTATCAACCTTCCTTTTCTGAGGTCACAAGAATGTTCTTGAAAGGTTTTTACTCCTATAATCCAAATGTAGCTGGAGCATCTCCAGCAACTTTAATGCCAAGCCTCTTCAATACTCCAGAATCTAATCAAAGATCTTACTTTGGCCCCCCACTAGTGTAAGAAATTGCTTAAAATCTTAAGAAATGTATTGGATATTACAGAAGCCTTAATAAGAAAGCTTGCTGGCTTAAACACACAGGACAAGCCTACTATCTCTGCCAAGAGCAAGTTTCTAACACAGACATTCCTGATAAATTTGGATCTCATAACCCATAGGTAAACCCTGCTCAAAAGTAACCCCAGAGAAAAAGGTTAAAAACAGGCTCTCGAGCAGAAACAAAATCACTTTGGACAGTTTTTTTTGAAGTGATCAGACAGAGGAAGACTAGGAGAAGGGGCTCCCAAACACCTTGGGGTTAGTTTGAGAAAAAAGAAATAAAGTGAAGGCAGCTGCTAACAGAACAGGCAATAGATTGCCCTCCCAGCTGCAGAAATCGGCATCATCTATTCATTCACTTGCACTTGTCATGGGTTGTATGCTTTTCCTATTTAGCTATTGCAACATACTTAAGTGGTTGCTTCTTAATAAACTACTTCGTAAAATATTCTAAAGTCACATATGAGCTCAATCTCCTTTTGTGGGTAATCTGTGACTCCCAAACTTAAAATCTTAGAATACTTCCTCAACCACACACTGTTTTCTTGGTGAGATTATACATAAGCATAGGGTCAGCTTCACCATATACATTAATGGTACACAATTTGACCTCTCCACCATATTTTCTGATCCCAAGACTCCTGCCAAGCTGTCAAGACTGTCACTCTCCCATAAAGTTAAATTTGACAAGTTCCTTCAACTGAACTTCAGGAAGTCCAAAGCCATCGTTAGCAGCCCACACTATGAAGTCTACTGCTCTAATAACTCCATTCCCCCTTGCCAGCCAGCTGCTTAGTCTGTGAAACCCTGGCATCCTTTTCAATCAAAAACAGAGCTTCAAATTCAACACCCTGGCTAAGGCCACTTGCTAACATTCTGCAAATATCTCCTTGAAACTCTACTCTGGACTCATCACCCAAACCTTCCTCCCAACCTTTATAAGAATTTTGATAATTTGTCAATGTGACAATCACCAGGGGTGCAATTTGTGATTTTTGCCTAGGACTCTCAGTTCTATGACCAGGGCAGAAGCTAGATTACAAGGATTTGAATAAAAAATTTTGATAATTTGTCAAAAATTCAACAGCCTGCATCTCATCCTGCGCTGAAAATCCTCCTCACCCAGTACTCTACTCACTAACGTACCTCGGTCTTAGTTGCCAATACAAAATTCTCAATTTAAAATCCTCTCACTGCCTAACTCCACTCTCAGCAGCTCCACCACCATTGCATTTCATTCTGACTAACTCACAACAGTGTTAAGTTCTCTTGGCCCTAACCTCCTGATCTCCTCGTAAACCACTTATTATAGCTCTCTCTACAATAAAAAAAAACTCACTTCCTAAATTCTTCCTTGCAGCTTGGCATGCTTTACATTTCCACACTGAAGCAGTTTGGAATGCCTTTATAAAAAAAGCTTAATGCGCTATATAAATGTACATTACTGCTCTGGGCATGAACACATAGCTCAAAATTATCTTTAATATGGAACTATTTGGCCATCTTATTGGAGAATGAATGGCAAAATTGTATCAAAATGATAAAAAAGACTTGCAATTACATAGTACCTTTCACAACCACAGAACAACCCAAATAGCTTTTCAGCCAATTTGCACATAGCAAGCACCCACAAGCAGCAATGTGATAATGACCAGATAATCAGTTTCTGCTTTGCTGATTGAGGTAGAACACTGGCATAACACCCTTGCTCTTGGAAAAAGTTTCTTAGAATCTTTTACAAACACCTGTCAGAAGGGGCAGACAAGGCCTCCGTTTAACATCTCATCCAAAAGACAGCACCTCTAAGTGCAACACTTCTCAGTACTTCACTGGATTGTCAGCTTTGATTTTTGCGCTCAAGTCTTGGAGTGGGACTTGAGCCGACAACCTTTTGACTGAGGTGAATGTGCTACCAAAGTTAACACTTGACAACTGGTGCATTAATGGATGCTGTTCTGTGGCAGAGTAAAAGGGCATTTTATGATGCTAATACCATGTCAAATTGACTAGAACGTGTTCCATGATGATGCAGGGTGCCTAAAAGAGAAATCATTCTATCCCACAGCACCATCACTAACTTGTTAAGCTCAAGTAAAGAAAACAGTGTTTAGTGCAAATTTTTTAAAATCAAAGGTTCACGTGTTCAGCAAAACAAACAGGTGAATTATGGAATGCTTGCTCACCACACAAAAGGATACATACCTTCAATGCATCAGGACCAACAACATGGTTAGCATATAAATAAAGCACACAAAGAAACTAGTTTAAATAATAAAGAGACTAGAGCTCCTATTCAGTCAAACACTCAATCTACCATTTTTAAAACTAAAACGTTATTCCATTTTTCATTTTTGCATACATTAATGCAATAATCTTATTCAAACAGATCAATTGGCAAATAGCTTTGCTAGCCACAGACCTGCATCAGTGTGGAATGATGAGCACACTTTACCAGCTCTCAAAATTTACAGATCAAACTAGTGGACACACCCCATTCAATCTACTGTTAGTTTAGAAAATTGGCCTTTGCATAACATTTGCTAGCAGCTAGTATCTGAAATCAAGAACTCAATGGAGTGGGGGAAATCAGTGCTGTGTTTTCCAGTTACCTTTGTGTTGTCTTTAAAATATATATCAGAAAGCCAGTTTATTTTTTCTACTGTGTGCAACAAATTAGTACAGAATATGATACGCTCATAACAAGATAAATTCTTGCATTCTGCAATAATGATGAAACCAAAATAAAGGTCTAAATTCAGCAGCAAAATCTCCCATACAGCAAGTCCAATGTCATGCTTACTACAAATAGATCATCCTGCCGCTAAGTGAGTTATATTTAAGGCCGTAAGGGCCTGATTGGTGTTCTAAAAAAAAGGTGTGCTTCAAAGTGTTGCAGTGTTGCAGGCACTAAAAACTTGAACATTCCACAGTGCTGCTCACTCCACAATACTGCCATGTTTGCCTCCAGCCATATCTCAGAAAATATGGATCACTTTAACATTCCGTATACATTTACATAGGAGATAGAAAATATTTTTAAGCCTTAATGCAACCTGTTCTAACTACATTAATCTTAGTACCAAAGGGCTTTGATCAGATAAAGAAGCCTTTTGACACAGTTTTCAGCCAAAGTACAATTTTCCTTCAGAGAGTGCACTGACATCAAACTTATTGCCAAAAGACAAATGGGTAAGCACAATGTTTCAAAATGAGAAGTCTCCTTATGTACTAAGTAATTCAGCTATAAAAACCATAAAAGTTCCTGGTTTAGTCTATTGAGGTAACTGCTCTTACCAGGAGCCGGTTAAACAGGTGGAGGATGGAGTGAAATACAAAAAGCCTCACTGTCCTTCAGACAGACAGGGTGAACAAAGGAGTCAGAAAAGTTCCAACTGTTGATTATCAAGCAGCTGCTGTGCCCATGCATACAGAATCGAGATGATCGTAATATCACCAATATCTGATTGCTTCCCAACAGTCACTGTCTGGGCTCACACAAGGGGAATGGTCATTTAGATGAAGTACTAGAAGATGCCAAGCACTCATGAAAATGCACTGCATAAACACCTCCAAGAGGAAAGGAAACAAGAAAATCAATGGGAAAAAAACTTTTATTAAATGATAAGTTCTGATAAGTTTACAACTGTCCAAACATATCTGTATGCCCAATTTTTTATCCAATAATTTATCTTCATGCAAATGTTGGCTCCAAATGTGTTACAATCCTTCTTTTAAGCTAGCATCTAATTCCCTTTTAAAGGGATGTTTGGGATTTGCTTTTACAAAGTACAAGAAGGAGGTTATGTTAAAGTTGTGTAAAACACTGGTTCAGCCTCAGCTTTTTTTTCTTCATTCTATTATGGGATGTGAGCATGGCTGGCAAGGCCAGCATTTGTGCCTATCCCTATTTGCCCTTGAACTGAGTGGCTTGCTTGGCCATTTCAGAGGGTAGTTAAGATTCAACCACATGGCTGTCACATGTAGGCCAGGCCAGGTTAGGATGACAGGTTTCTTTCCCTAAAGGACATTAGTGAACCAGATGAGTTTTTATGAAAACCTATGAGAGTTTCATGGTCACAATTACCGATAATAGCTGCGCGGTTGAGTTGTGTATTCAGTTCTGGTTGCCACACTTCACGAAAGATGTGAAGGAATTAGAGGAAGTGAAGAAAAGATTCATGGTTCTTAGGTATGAGGAACTTCGATTATGTAGATAGATTAGATAATTGAGTCGTTTTTCTTTACAGAAGAGAAGGTTTAGGGGAGATTTGATAGAGGGATTCAAAATCATGAGGAGTCTGGACAGACAAGATCGGGATAAACTATTCCCATTGGTGGAAGGATCGAGAACAAGAGGAGTGCACAAATTCAAGGTAGTTAGCAAAAGGAGCAATGGCAACTTAAGGGTAAATGAGTGGTTAAGAACTGCAATGTGAAATTGTGTTGGAGGCAGGTTCAATTGAGGCATTCAAGAGGGAATTGGATTATTGGCTGAAAAGGAAGGCTGTGCAGGGTTATGGGGAGAAGGTTGGGTGGGGGGTTGGGGGTGAATGGCGCTAGGTGCATTGTTAATTCAGAGAGCCGGCACAGAAACAATGAGCTGAATGGCCCCCTCTGTGTTGTAACAATTCTGTGATCTGTGTGTTAGTAGCAAAGAATTCCTCATTCTAACCATGCTTTTTTTAAGAATCAATTCCTTATTTTCTAAAAAAATAGAAGTCATAATAAGAAACCATACCAAAGAAAAGCTTACAGTACTGCAATATTTCAATACATTTACATTTGGAAGAGAAAGAGAAAGAAAGGAAGAGAGGAGGAGGAAGGAGAGGAAAAAAAAAACTCTTTCAAGCCCCCCAAAAATTAAGAAAGAAAATCAACAACAATCATGGGTCATATACAGTTTCACATGATATAATGCATATAACTTTCTCTAATTAGGATGTATGAAAGGAGAGAGCTGTAGTTCCTCAAAGTAATCTAAGAATGGTTGCCAAGCTACATAAAATCCATGGTGTACTTTATTTTCTCAAATTTAAGATTCCCCATAAGATCATGCATCCAATTAGTAAAAGATGGCAGGGCAGACATTCCAATTTAATAGAATAATATGTCTAGCCTATAATGTTGAAAAGGCATGGGCATCAGTCTGAATTTTCATAAGAGGGATGACATTTAGTTCCACTCCAAAGAGCACTGTAATAGGAGAGGATTTAATGTTGCTATGAAAATATGAGAGTGTGATCTAAAAATTTTTGTCCAAAACAAAGCCAATTTAGGACACTACCAGTACATATTAATTAGAGAGGCTGGGGCTAATGACATTTATCACAGGTTGGATCAAAATTTGGATAAATCTTAGATAATTCCACCTCGGATAGATGGATACGATGCAAGATTTTAAATTGTAGCAACCCATGTCTCGCACATACAGATGGCGAATGTACACGAAAGAGAATAAACTTCCAGTTGTCTTCTGATAAGTCTGAGTCAAAATCTTGCTCCCAAGGAGTTTTTAAGGTAGAAAACGAAAGGCAGTATTGTGAAAAAATTAGAGAATATAATTTGGAAATGAACCCCCTAACAAAAGAACTTAATTCTAACATCTATCGGTGATTTAGGGGGCAATAAAGGAAACTGGGCAATTTTTTTTGTGTGCAAAATCTCTGATTTGTAAATAGCGAAATCAATGTGTGGGCAGGTCATATTTCCAAGAGAAAGAGAGTCAAAAGAAACAAAAATATTATCAATGTATAAGTTAGCAAGGGTTTTGATGCATCTCATGTGCCAGACTGAAAAGGCAGAATCTCCTAATGAAGGCGGAAATAAATGGTTTGCATTAATAAGGTTGTATAAAGAGAGATTGCAGCCCAAAGTGTGTTCTGAACTGGGTCCAAATTTTAAGTAACTGTCTAACATAGGGTTTGAAGAGAAAAGTGACGAGTTGAGAAAGGAATGGAAGAGAAAAACAGAGCAGTGGATTGATAGAAGGCAGCCTCCAATTGCACCCACGCTCAACCAGCTTAGTCAGAATGAAACCAAAAATAAATATTACAAATATTAGCAGACCAATAATAAAACTTAAAGTTTGGCAGTGCCAAACCACCTAAATGCTTGGGACTTTGTAGAAAAACTTTACAAATTCTGTATGTTTTCTTAATCCAAATAAAAGGAAGAAATTAATTGGTCTATTGTAACAAAAAAAACACTTGGGAACAAACAATGGAATGCTCTGAAATAAGTATAGAAATTTGGCAAAATATTCATCTTTACAGAATTTGTTCGACCAACTAAAGAAAGGGGTAAGCTAGGCCAAGGTGCTACGTCCAGCATTGTACATTCCAGCAAAGGGTCAGAGTGGAGCTTAAAAGGTCTTCAAAGGACCAGGTAACTAAAGTTCCTAAATATTTAAAACTGCTTGCTGAAACCTTGAAGGGGAAGGAAGAAAAAAGGTAACTCTGCAATGGAGTTAATAGGAAAAATTTCATTCTTTTGCAAATTAATTTTAAAACCTGAAATATGATCAAATCACTCAATGATAAAGAAAATATGTGGGAGGGATGACACCAGATCAGAAATGTAAAGAAGCAGGTCATCAGCATATAGGGAGAGTTTCTGCTTGCCTCTGCCCTGTGTAACACCCTGTATATCTCCACAGGTCTGCAATAAAATTGCCAGGGGCACAATAGAAATAACGAAAAGTAAGAGGGAAATGGGACAGCCCTATCTAGTGCCTCGATGGAGGTCAAAGAGTTGAGAGTGGATATTATTTGTACGTACTGAAGTAACCAGTGAGGAATACAATAGTCTTATCGATTTTATAAAAAAAGGGTCATAATCCAAATTTTTGATGAGTGAAGAAAAGGTAGTCCCATTTCACTCCATTAAGAACCTTTTCTGCATCCATAGTTATAAGAACCTCAGGGAGAGGAGTAATTGAATGTGTATAAATAATATTCAAAAGACACCTTAAACCAGAAAAAGATTGCCTGCGCTGTGTAAAACCTGTCTGGTCAGGAGAAATGGAAAGACAGGTTCAAGATGGTGGAAAAAGGCTTTAGCTAGTATAAAAGCAAAGAACTGCGGATGCTGGAAATCCAAAACGAAAACAAAAAGTGAGGACAAGGGGGACCCTATCATGGGACAGAGAGGAAGGTGTGTCCTCACTTATCACCCCACCAGCCTCCGCATTCAAAGGATCATCCTCCGCCATTTCTGCCAACTCCAGCATGATGCCACCACCAAACACATCTTCCCTTCACCACCACCGACACCACCACCCCGCCCCCCCAGCCGGCAGCATTCTGCAGGGATCGTTCCCTCCGGGACACCCTGGTCCACTCCTCCATCACCCCTTACACCTCAACCCCCTCCCACGGCACCTTCCCATGCAACCGCAGAAGGTGTAACAACTGCCCCTTTACTTCCACCCTCCTCACCAGCCAAGAGCCTAAACACTCCTTTCAAGTGTAGCAGCATTTCACTTGCACTTCTCTCAATTTAGTCTATTGCATTCGCTGCTCCCAATGCGGTTTCCTCTACATTGGAGAGACCAAACGCAGACTGGGTGACCGCTTTGCAGAACACTTTCGGTCTGTCTCCAGCATGGCCCAGACCTCCCTGTCGCTTGCCATTTCAACATACCACCCTGCTCTCATGTCCACATGTCCGTCCGTGGCCTGCTGCAATGTTCCAGTGAAGCTCAACGCAAACTGGAGGAACAGCACCTCATCTTCCGAATAGGCACTTTACAACCTGCCGGACTGAATATTGAGTTTAACAACTTTAGATCATGAACCCTCTCCTCCATCCCCACCCCCATTCCGATCCCCCTTTTTCCAATAATTTATATATATTTTTCTTTTCCCACCTATTTCCATTATTTTTAAATATAATTCCACCCATTGTTTTATCTTTACCTTTTAGCCTATTTCGATCCCTTCCCCCCATCCCACCCTCACTAGGGCTATCTGTACTTTGCTCATCCTGCTTTCTACCCTTAATGTCACCATTAGCATATCTTAGCTAATGTCACCACTGTCAACACCTCTTTGTCCTTTTGTCAATGAGATCTTTTGGCAATCTCCACCTATCTTTGCATGGACTTAATTGCCTTTAGTATTTCATCTTGGGAAAGGAGTGCTTTCATAGAAGTCAGGCATTATTTTCAAAAAATTGTGAAATAAACCGGGTCTGAAAAGGAGTCTGAGATATGAACATTTTAATAAAAAAGTTTGAATTGATCATCGATCTCCTGATGATTGGTGGTGGGTGACCCTGTTGGAGAGGTCATTTCAGCTATAAGTTGAAAGGAAGCAGACTGGCGAAGCTGGTGAGCCAGGAGCCTACAGGTTCTTTCACCATGCTCATAAAATGTACCACGTGATCCAAGTATAAGCTTTTCTGTTTGATTAGTGGAAAGAAGATCAAATTCAGTCTGTAGAGCCAAACGCTGTATGTATAATATTGGGGTAGGTGCAATAGCATATTGCTGGTCCAATAAGAGAACTTGGTCAATCAATTGGGACAATTTTCAGGTATTGCGTTTGTTAAGTTGAGCAATATATTAAATTATTTGTCCACAAAGGTAAGACTTCATAATCTCCCAGACAGTAGCAAAGGAAATATCTGGAGTAACATTAAGTTCTATGGAAGGATCTATTAGCAAGACAATGAACTTAGTAAAATCTGGGTCCGCCAGAAGAAGGGAATCAAGACGCCATGATGAATGAGAAACAGGTTGGTCATGGAATCGTATTGCTAAAACTAGGGGGGCATGATCAGAGGTCACAAAACTATTGTATGAGCAAGATCAAATTAACACGAGTAGCCTCTTGCCAAGGAAAAAATAGTCAATATGTGAATAGGTGTGGTGAACAGGCGAGAAAAAGTAGTATGGCTTTGCTGATGGGTATAGAAAATGCTATGAGTCTACCAATCTGTGTATCCAGAAAAGAACTGATGGCTGAGGCTGACTTTGATGTTAGAACAGATTTTGTGGATGAGTGATCTAAATTTGGGTGAAGAACACAGTTAAAGAAGTAAGTGATACGAAATTTGAAATGAAATAGTGATCATCCCAGTTAAGAACATAAGAAATAGGAGGAGTAGGCCTTTCGGCCCCTCAAGCCTGCCTAGTCATTCAATAAGATAATGGCTGATCTGCCCCAGGCCTCAACTCTTCTTTCATGCCAGTTCCTCATAGCCCTCAATTCCCTGATATTTCAAAAATCTATCTGCCTCCTCTTTAAATACTTTGTGATCTAGCCTCCACAACTGTCTGGGGTAAAGAATTCCAGATATTCACTACCCTCCGAGAAGAAATTCCTTCGCATCTCAGTTTTAGGTGAGTATCTCCTTATTCTGTAACTATGTCCCCTAGTTCAAGGTTCCCCCACTAGTGGAAACATTTTCTCAACATCTGCCCTGTCAAGCTCCCTCAGAATCTTGCACATTTCAATAAGATCACCCCTCATTCTTCTAAACTCTAATAAATAAAGGCCTAATCTGTTTAACTGTTCTTAATAATTCAACCCATTTATCCCAGGAATCAGCCCAGTGAATGTGTTTTGAACTGCCTCCAGTTGGGTGCATATACATTAACTAGGATCAATGGACAGTTAAAAAGTCTGCTTTGTATTATAACATAGCGGCCATTAAGGTCAGCTATAACCTGAGAGTGAACAGAGGGAATGCTGTTATGGGTTAAACTTGCCACACCTCTCACTTTACTATGAAAATTAGAATGAAACATCTGCCAACCCAAACCTTTCACATTCCAAAGTGGTCAGATGCAGTAAGTGAGTTTCCTTCAGGTAGGCAATGCCCACTTTCAAATGTTGTAAATGAGAGAGAATGTTATTTCTTTTAACTGGGTGATTGAGACCTTTCACATTCCAGGTGATAAAAATGAATTGGGCAACCACACTGTGAGGCCTAATATTAGTGGACGTTATGATAATAAAAATGTATCAAAACATATGGCCCCTATAGGTTAACCATTGCAAATACAGTGGGTCTTGAAAAGACAGCCTACATTAAAACAATATACAATCAAATATCCCAAAAGTATTGTAAAGCTCAGCATACACTAAACAAGGCGCAGAATCTGTCCAAAGCAATACTTTTGTAATATGGTACTCAACAAGAGAGGTAGAATATAAAGAGAGATTCAACTCTCAAAGAATTCAATTGCACATGTGACAAAAGGTAAAAAATAAACACCCATAAGGATTTATGTAAAACTTCCCACGATTAGTGCAATTTGGACATAAGCTACAAAAAGATCGGTATAACCAACAAAATTTAATGTGTAACAGATCCATCATGCATAGTTACCTAATGAAGCATTGAGTACCGTTTTGTCCCAGGTGAAGTCACGATATGACTTATTAAGAGAAGATATAACTGTGTCCTTGAAAAAGGCATGTTGAAAATTACACACAGGTGAACAGGGTGGAGAAAGCTATATTTAAGTCCAGCTTCACAGAAGTTGGTGGCTTTAACAAATTTGTATTCTCCACACACCAGGCTAGATGATTATCTTGTTTCCACGAAAGTATCTCTAGGGATGTAAAATTTGTTCCGTCACCCTAGTGATGCAGTCTTATTATTAACAGCCTTGGAGGCTCACCATGCTGTGGCCACAACGCCAAAGAGCAATGGGCTCGATCCACTACTGGCGGTAAATCGAAATTGTCCTTGCCAAAAACCTCCAAAAGAAGAGCCTCAGTAAATGTTGTAGAGTTTCCCTGTTTTGCTTTCTCGGGCACCAAGAGAATCCTTAAATTCAGTCTGCGGCTGCAATTCTCCGGGTCAACAATTTAGTATTTTGGGCTTCCAGCTGGGTGCAGCAGGTCTCCAGAGCCACAATTCTGTCACTCCAGTCAATCGTGGATTGTTCAACATCCTACAGCCTTTGATTGAAGGAGGTGACAGAAGCTTGTAGAGTAGCAACATAAGAACGCAGTTCCGCATGGAGTCAAACAAATTCAGCTACAATAATCCTCTAAATCAGCAAGTGTGCTGACAGTATTAAATTCAGCGTGGGAAACCGCCATGTTGTTACCAGCTGCCCAGTTTCATTCTGATTGCGTTTGCTTCCGGGTTTAGACATTTCAAATGTATGCTGAGTGTCAGTGCAAACCCCAAAACAGAGTCAAAAAGCTGAACCTTTCAACCCAAAATCAGCAATTTCCACAGGCGTAAACTAGAGAAATCATGAGGCCTACCTTCAGCTACCTCTTACTCCATCTCCATCACGACTACTCCCATCCCATGACCCGACACTTCCTCTACTGCCCCATTCTAACTATTCACCATGGAAACATGCATATTCCTAACGTATAGAACGCACACACTCTTCTGCTACCTAACTTTGAATTCTTCAAATTTTTATTGCTGCAGGAAATCAATACCATTACATAGCAGCATGAGAATAATTTACTTACATCCCCATTTCATTTTAAATCATTAACAGAAACATAGCATTACTTTTATAAATTGTACTTACAGGAACCTTAACTTTTCGAAACATTTCTGCTGCTCTTTGTGCATCCAACAAAGCAATGTCCTGGGGAGTGGAAACAATAACTGCTCCTAAAGGGAAGTATAATAAACTACCATTAGATCACCATCTTTTTGGAGATACATGAAAAGCATTTTTGAAAATGTAGTCAATGAGTGATGAACTAATAAGCATGGGTTTTGCATCATACCCATGGAGTGTTTCGATTCCAATTAGCTCTGCGATTAATTACCGAACATGAAAGTTGAGGCTTATTTAATTTACATTACTTTAAAAATCTCCACTTATTTCCTCCCATCCTCTTCTATCTCCATTCCATCTATTTATCTTTTCACCTCTCCCCTTTGCTATATACTCCCTTGTCTTTAGCTCCTCCCACTCTTCAATATACTCTATTTCCACTTCTACCTCATTCCCTACTCTTCCACATGAAGCATTTTCTCCTCTTCTCTATCCCCTTTTCCATGTCCTCTATATCTTTTTCTTCCCCATTGCTCCAACCCTTGCTTTTCACAATGATTTCTAAAGAGAATTTAGTTTGCATATATATTTAGAAGAGACGCAGCAAGTTGAATTCAAACATAAGAACCGGACAATGTGACAAAGAAATTTCAAAAGCAAACTACTGAGTGAAACAACACAACTGTCAAATATTGAGGTTCTGATGCCAGCATAGTGTCTCACTCGCAGTGAGGGTGGGTTACAGAAAGGGAGAGGGGGTAGCAGAGAGCGGGAGAATGCAATCACCGTACAACCACTCCCCTGACTGAAACCAAGGCAAAATAATTATGAGATAGCTGTTGACTTCAAAAGGACATAGGCAGGCTGGGGTGGAATGGGCAGATATATGGCAGATGAAATTCAGCACAGATACATTTTAATATTAAAAACACTGCAGTTCCATTTAGATAATAATGTATAATTATGTATAAAATGAAGAGATAAAAAATGTTACATAGGTACAATTTTAAAATGGATACAAAAAGAAATAGACTTGGGTGTTTGTGCACAAATCTTTAAAGGTAGAAGGGCAGGTTAACAAAGCAATTAATAAAAGGACCCTGGGATTTATAAGTACAGGTATTGAATACAAAAGGCAGGAAGCTATGCAAAACATATAAAACACCCAGTTTGGTTCCAGCTGGAGTCTGGCACCATGCTGTCAGAAAGACATGAAGGCTTTGGACAGGATACAGAAGAGATCACTAGTACGTTTCCAGGCACAAGGGGTTACAATTATATGGACAGACTGGAGTAGCTGGGTTCTTCTCCTGAGAGCAGAGAAGGCTGAGAGGAGATTTGATATTAGTATTTAAAATCATGAAGGTTTTAGATAGAGTGAACAAAAAGGAACTTTATCCAATGGTTGATGCGTCAATTATAAGGAGTATGGATTTAAAGGTGATTGGTAAAAGAACCAGAGGTGACATGAGAAAGCATTTTTACGCAATGAGTGATTAGGATTTGGAATGCACAGCCTAATAGGGTGGTGGACATATATTCAATACGAGCCTTAAAAAAGGGAATTGGATAAAATTTTGAAAAAATTTGGGGATATAGGGAAAGAGCAGGAGGTAACTGCATTGTTCTTTAAAAGAACTAATGCAGACTTGTTGGGCTAAATGGCCTCTTCCTGTGTTGTATTATTCTATGAACTAACCTTATCAGCATATCTTTTCTAACTATTTTCAAATTAGAACACACAAAGAATGAAACAGAAATTGTAGGAAACCAAGGGTCTATGAGAGTGAGGAACTTCTAGGAATTAATATTAGCAAATTAATAGGACTAAAAGCCAACAAATCCCCTGGACCTGATGGCTTATATCCTAGGGTGTTTAAAAAGAGATAGGGGATGCATTGGTTTTGATCCTCAGAATTCCCTGGATTCTACAATAGTCCCTGTGGATTAGAAGCCATCTAATCGTGCCTGCTGTTGAAGGTAGTGAAAGAAAACAGGGAATTGCAGGAAAAATAACCTGATATCTGTAGTACGGAAAATACTAGAATCTATTATTAAGGATATGGTAACAGAGTATTTGGAAAAAATCAATATGATTAGGCAGAATCAAAGTTTTACAAAAGGGAAATACTAATAGACAAATCTATTAGAGCTTTTTGATTGTAATTAGCTGGCTACATAATGGGAACCAATGGATGAAATATATTTGGATTTTCAGAAGGCATTTAATAAGGTTCCACACAAGAGGTTCTTACACAAAGTGGGGCTCATGGGATTGGGAATGATTAAGAATTTGCATGGATTGAGGTTTGGTTCATGGGCAGAAAACAGAATATGAGTAAACCAATCATTTTTGGAATGGCAGTGTATAACTAACGGAATACTGAAAGGGTTGGCTTGGACCTCAGCTACTTAATCTATATCAATGACATGAATGAACAAATCGAACATAACGCATCCATTTTTGCCAATGATGCAAATCAAACTGGGAAAGTAAGCTGCAAGGAGGCACAAAGAGGCTGCAATAGGGTATAACAGGGATGTGAAATTAACCAATTTAGTAGGAAGAATGGAAAAGCAGAATAATTTTTAAAAGGCGAGAGACTGGTATGCACAGGAATTTGTGTGTTTTTGTACATCAATCACAAAGTTAATACGGAGGTACAGCAAGCAATTAGGAAGGCAAATGACATGTTAGCCTCTATTACAAGTGGGCTGGAGTATAAGAATAAGGATGTCTTGCTGCAATTATATTGTGCTTAGGTGGGAACATACCTGGAGTACTGTGTACAGTTTTGGTCTCCTTATGTAAAGTAGGAGGCACCTGCCTTAGAGAGGGTAAGTAGATTTGGGGTCGTTAGATTTTAGTTTAATTTGACCATTTTTAAACTACATTCACTGTAATAATTAGCAAGGTCAAAGAAACCATTTTAACATGGTTGAAGAAGCCATTCTGTATCCTGTAGTACAAGTACTACATTAAGTAGTGACCAGTCATGAAACAGACGATTGTAAAAATAATGAACCTTGATTGAGTTATAATTAATACGTCAATATGATCAATAATCATATTAAAAAGACTGTACTTCCATTTAGGTATTAATGTATAATTATTTTATAAGTTCAAGTCTCTCTCATGGGAAAATGCGCAGTTTCGGCTGAAACTGCAAACAAGGAAGTCATTCCAGAATCCTGATAAGGTCCATGAGGCCTTGCAAGAGTCTAGCAAATGAGTGAAAAAGAGTTGTTCAAAATCAGATTAAGAAATAGGAAGAAATAACCCCCTTCTACTCCTGTTTGAAACATTAAGGCTTGATGGTCTCTGGAAGGAAGAAACATGTAAAAGTCAACCAAAATACCCAACAACATCTACAGCTAATCATTAAACTAACAATAACCTGACTCTGGCATGATGTGACTGTCATTCAATGGGTTCATAAGGTTTCATTGCTAGCCAGATTTTGGAGTCTTCTGTGTACAAACCATGTGTCAACCTTCGCAAGGGTCACCCAACAAAATGTAGATTTAAGTCACTTACAATTGTTGATGTAGAGGTTTAATTGAATCAGGAAATGTGCTTGAGGGGCTGTATGGTCTGCCCCTGCTCCTATTTCTCAGGTAAAAACAAATTAAATCCTTAAGTTTAAAAAGTGATTGCTGCAGAGACCTGGTGGTGCTGTATGTTGAAGTACTAAAAAGCGGTACTAATAACAATTCCTCAAACTGGGAATTGTTGAACTCAGACAACACAATGAAGATATGGCACTGAATGGAGGCCAGAGGGACAAATCACTAAGTCTTGTCTTTTTTATTCTGCTGAATCCCAGTTACAATGCCTCTGCACCAGGTTTATTGTATTAGGTTGCACATCTGTGCTCTTGGCCCTGTAAAGACAGGATACCGGAGAATGCCACATTTGATTTTAACTTGTAATACCATTTATGAAATGACCAATTAGGTAAGGAGAATAACGTTGTTAATTTGCCAAAGTAGCTAGACCTTATTATATTTTTCTAATTGCACATTACTGTATCAAACTAAATGGCTTTGTTAAGGAGAAGACTCCTTTCAACCTTTTCCCCCAGAAGACACAAGGTGAGTAGTAACATAGAAAATAGGAGCAGGAGTAGTAGGTTATTCGACCCTTCAAGCCTGCTCTGCCGTTCAATATAACCACACCTGATCCTCTATCTCAACGCCATCCTGCACTCTCCCTATATTCCTTGCGCCTCGAGAGTCCAGAAATCTATTTCCTTCTGAAATACATAGTGACTTGGCCTCCACAGCCTTCTGTGGTAGAAAATTTCACTGGCTCACCACCCTCCAAGTGAAAAAGTTTCTCCTCATCTCAGTCCTAAATTGTCTACCCCATATCCTGAGACCGTGACCCCTTGTTATAAACCCAGCCAGAGGAAATATCATCCATGCACCAGTCTGTCCATCCCTGTCAGAATTTTATATGTTTCTATGAGATCTCCACTCATTCTTCTAAACTCCAGTGAATACAGGCCTAATCGACCCAATCTATCCTCATATAACAATCCTGGCATCCCAGTAACCAGTCTGGTGAACCTTCCCTGCACTCCTTCTATGCCAAGTATATCCTTTCTTAGGTAGGAAACCAAACTGCACACAATGCTGCAGGTGTGGTCTCACCAAGGCCCTGCACAGCTGCAGTAAAACATCCCTTGCTCTTGTATTCCTTTTGCAATGAAGGCCAACATACCATTTGCCTTAGCTGCTTGCTGCACCTGCATGCTTGCTTTCAGTGATTGGTGTACAAGTTCACCCTGGTCCCTTTATACATCAACATTTCCCAATCTATCACCATTTAAATAACACTCTGCCTCTCTGTTTTTCTGATCAAAATGGATAACTTCACATTATCCATGTTACACTGCACCTGCCATGTATTTTCCCACTCACTCAACCTGTCTAAATCGCCTTGAAGCTTCTTAACACCCTTCTCATCGCTCACATTCCCATCAAGTTTCATGTAGTCAGCAAATTTGGAAATATTACATTTGGTTCCCTCATCCTAATCATTAACATATATTGTGAATAGCTGGGGCCCAAGCACTGATCCCTGTGATACCCCACTAGTCACCGCCTACCGGTCTGAAAAAAGACCCATTTATTCCTAATGTTTCCCGTCTGCTAACCAATTCTCAATTCATGTACAAGTTGATACATTACAACTCCACAACGCAGTATATTAGTACAGCAGCGTGGTGAGCTAACCTCTAGCCCACATAAGTACACACAATCTGCAGTGGTTCAAAGCTTCTCCAAGGAAATGAGGATGGACAATAAATGCTAGCCTTGCTAGTGACAGTCTCATTCCAAGCCCATTGTTAAAAAATTCAAATTCTGTTCAATTAAGTTTCAGCTTACTAATGCCTGAAACCTAACACGTTTATTGTTTGTTTATGTATAACATTAACAAGAAGGTCTTGTGCTTCAGTTGGTAGTGCCCCTGCCTCTGAGTCAGAAGCTCTGGGTTCAAGGCCCACTCCAGGACCACTGTTGGCTACTGAAGAAGCATTCGTAATGCAGTTCAATAGGTTGATAATCAACCAGTTAATCCCCCCAACATTTCACCACTATTCTGTAAAGGAAAACAATTATGTCTGAAGATACGAAACAAACAAACAACATTAACAGTATTGCCAGATTTAAACTTGGAAATACATGCCAAATTACTGGATGACAGTCCACAGTATTTCTTCAGTTTTTTCTGTTCTGACTTTTTATCGTATTCAACTCATTAAAGTGAAGAAAAAGGCATGTCAAATGGAAGTTTGTGAAGTACTGTAAAATCAGATTATCAATGACTTATTGCACTTCTAACCATAAATTAATTTTGACCTTGAATGAAAGCTCAACTACATATTTCTCCTCTAGAGGTACACATAACTGATGAGGAGTGAAGTGATCTCCTCCATAAATTCTCCAGCACCTGTATTATCAATGGTTAAATCAGGTTTAGCTTGCATATCCAATGCAATTTTTATATTTTTTGTCTCTTCTGAGTTGGGTAAGCCCATTAAAATACCAATAATAGATTATTGCTGATAGTGCCTGGCAAACAAAGTCCCATTTTTGAAGTTCCAAAACTAGAGCTGCAAGTATTGATTCCAACAATAAAAGGGCCGATGAAATATTTACACACAGATTCACAAAATAGTTTTCAAACTGAAACAGTGACCCTGCTACTGAGCAGAAAACAAACCCCTCAGCCTCTCCACAAGAATCAAAATGAAAAGTGCCCACGACCTGCAATGGTGCAAGCAAGTGGCCGAACAAAAGCTTCTAAAGAGAAAGTAATATTTTGTTAAATTTAGCTTCCTAATTTTATTATTGTGTAGAAAGACTAAGCCCAACAGAAAGAAAAACAGATCACACTCAGAGGGCAGCTCACAGGCAAGATTAATTGGATGCAATATTGGAAGGTTTGGACAAGAATGTTAAACCTACCTGAAATAGGAATATTTTGAGAGATGGAAAGTTGCACATCCCCTGTGCCAGGAGGCAAGTCTATCACAAGGTAATCTAGTTGACCCCAGTCAACCTACAGAAAAGAGTGGAAAACATTCACAGCAGGGTGAATATTTACAGTTGTACATATATTCTTAATAAATATCCTATGATTAAAGTGCTAGTGAAATCAATAGCAAAACTGCAAAAGGTATGCCAGGTTCAGCAAGAAAATCCTTGCTGAAAGCAGAACTCAAATTACAACTAAAAATAAGTAAGCAACATTCACAAATCTACTTGTGTTTCAAAGAAGTTGGTAGCAAAATGATTCAAATGCAATCAGATTTTTTTTAAAAATCCATGCCAATTGTTTCTGGGGATATTTACACACAAGACAAAAATATTACCTATTCTATGAACAGCCCTGGTTGGTTAGCACACCAACATCCCATTGTGTAACCAGTCAGAACTACATTACTCACTGAGCTTCTTCACATTGCAAACTCCTGACTTTAGTGTCTGCAAGGTGCTTAGCACAAGATAAACCTCAGACATTTGGAAAATGAAGATTAGCTGATGGCATTCCAACATGGTTTAAGCAGTTAGAAAAAGAGCAGCTTTTATAGAACATGGGTACAGATGTTTTGGAACTCTACACAAGGAGTACGTTCACCCAATTATACGGAAGCACATTTCAAAAAGTATTTATGGATTATAGTTTAAATATAATTTCTGTACTGATTATCCTGTTCTTTAAAAAAGGTCTACCAAGAGGGTTTTTCTCACCTGTCTCAATAGTTTTTGTATTGCTGACATAACCATGAGACCTCTCCAAACAATTGGTGCAGCTTCCTCTACCAGAAAGCCAATTGACATGCTGAAAAAGAATGGGCAAATAAAAAGGCAAAGTCAAAGCTTATTTAATAAGCATCATCAGGTAACAACATGTTGTTACTAACACATACATCTGAATGATTTCAAAGAAAGCTGGGATGCCATTAATGGAAAATCCTTACCAGACAATCCCGAAATTTACCAAGGGTCTCATCAAGTTGCCTTTGAGAGAAAAATTTTTTATATTACATTGTAAATATTTTATTAAAAGAATTATAAATAACAGCCTTATTCCTGGCTTCCCTCAATGCTGTTCCACCAAACATAAGCACACTGGCAGCATGCTGGTATCCCAATATTTTAATGCCATCATGTAGCAGTCACATTCTATTACAGAAACACAAAAAGAGGGAACGGGGAAGGATATGATTACTGGGTTAAAAGATTACTTAGGCAGCTTCTGTCATAAATGAACAGAGCAACTCATAACAGAAACATTGTCAGGAAATGGGTCCAGCACAAGATTTGGAGGCTTATGGTGGAGTGTGACTTGAGAAACAAGAGGGGGAACAGAACCAAAGCATGATGGCTGCAGAGAATCTAAAAAAATTGAAGCTAAACATTCTGCCATATATCTGATTTGAGGTGGCTATTGTGGATGCGAAACAATCTAAATTGTTAGGTGAGAGATGTGACATATTGGGATCCACAAAATGATGGAGGATGTACACTTGCAGGAAGTGCCTACATTTTTCCAACTGCAGCCCACAGACATGGTTACAGGGGTTGGGGGGGGGGGGGGGGTGAGGTAAGGGTGAAACTTTCCAGGATGTCTGCAAAACAGTCAACTGGTGCACGAGTGAGGGGCAGTTGGACGCAGGCTTGGTGCGAGTTGAAGGTGGAGTGCAGCTACATGTGCACTGCAGAGCGGGCTGGCTGCCTTAGCCTGGAGAGGGCTGTGCGTGGAGGAGTGTCAAGAGCCGCAAGATCACCAGGCAGACCTTTGGTTACCAAAGTGGGTGCCCAGTGAGTTCAGCCTTGCTCAGGACAGGGGAACTTTTAAAAAAATATTTACTTAAGCTCGAAAGAAAGGCTGACAAAATAGAAAAGTTTGCTTGTATCAATTATTATATTTTATAATTCAAATGGGGGAGGAGGGTGGTGTGCAGAGTCCATGATTGTTAATCAATTTGAAAAAGAATTGTTCAATCAGAACAGCATGAGAACCACTGTACAATTAATGAAATACCTTAAGATACCTGCTTCAAAGGCCATCTAGTTACAGTGTGTACTAAATGCAACAAGGAAAAGTACCCCCAAGATACTTTGTGAGGCTGTTACTAATGAAATAGGCAGCAAAAAGGAACAGCGCATGGTAACTTCTCTGTCATGTAAAAAGAATGGGGAGTTAACCACCAGATTTTCAGCATTATGGGAGAGTGGTGAGTAAAAACAGAACATGCAAGGATGACAACCACAAGCATGACAATAGCACCTTAATGCCATTTAAAAAGTCAGAATTCAGACAGGCTTGTAATAAAGTAATTATAGTTATGGCCCCAAAAACATAAGTAAGACTCAGTCTTGAATATATTGAATGATCCAGGCTCCACTGCTGGCTGGGAAGATGATTCCAAATACTAACGACCCTGAGAGAGAAATTCCTCCTCATCTCTCTCTTATATGAGAGACTCTTATTTTCAGAGTGCCCCCAGTTCCAGATTCCCCCATGAATCTGAATCTTATATGATTCAATAAGATCACCTCTCATGGCTAACTGGCCTACAGCTTACTGCTCTCTGCCTCCCTCCTTTCTTGAACAAGCTGTTACATTTGCCGTTTTCATATCCACTGGGGTCTTTCCAGAATTTAGGGATTTTGGAAAATTACAACCCACGCATCCACCATCTCTGCAGCCACTTCTTTTAAGGCCCTAGAATGATGGCCATCAGGTCTAGGGGGCTTGCCAGCCTTAAGTTCCATTAGTTTTCCCAGTACTTTTTCCTATAGGGATGGTTTAAATTTCTCCCTTTTGCCTTTTGATTTCCTACTATTCTTGGGGTGCTTTTGGTACCTTCTACCTTGAAGACAGATATAAAATACTTGTTCAAAGACTCTGCCATTTCCTCATTTCCCATTATTCATTCCCCAGGCTCACACTCTATGGGACCAATGTGCACTTCTGTTATTCTTTTCTTTGTATTTACTTTTAGAAGCTTTTCCCGTTTTTATAATTCTTGCTAGTTTCCTCTCATGCTCCCTCTTTATATTTTTTCAGTCACCCTTTGCTGGTTTCTATAACTTTCCCAATTTCAGGCCTACCACTAATCCTCTCAGCATTGTTTGCCTTTTCTTTCAATTTGATACCATCCTTAACATCCTTCATTAACCATGGCAGTGCATTCTTCCAATAAGTCTTTCTTCCTCAAAGGAACTTATGGTTATTGAGAATTATGAAATATCTCCTGTCACTGCATCTCTAAACGTCTTACTTTTTAACCTATTTTCCCAGTCCACTTTAGCTAACTTTGTCTTCAAACCCTTGTAATTGCCTTTATTTAAGTTGAAGACACTAGTTTCAAACCCACTTTTCTCACACTCAAACTTAATGTGAAATTCTACCTTGTTATGATCACAGGGTCCTTTATTATGAGGTCTTTAATTAATCCTGTCTCATTGCACACTTCTAGGTCCAAAGTAGCCTGTTTTCTACTAGGTTCCTGAACGTACTGTTCTAAGAGATTGTCCCAATTATTCCATGAACTCAAGATCCAGGCCATCTTTGCCAATTTAATTGCCCAATCCGTGTAAAGATTAAATTCACCCATGATTATTGCAAGCCCCCACTTATTTCTTGATGTGTACTCTGTCCTATTGTGTAGCTCCTGTTAGGGGAGCCTATAAACTACTCCCACCAGCGTCTTCTTCCCTTTGCTATTTCTTATCTCCACTCAAACTGATTCTATATCGTGATCTTCTAAACCTAAGCAACTGCTGCCCTAGTCTTTCTAGAGGTAAAGTTGAAAGTTTGGAATGTAAGTTTGGTAGAAATACTTCAGGGAGTCAGGAGATGAGTCACTTACTGCAGAATATCCAGCCTCTGACTTGCACTTGTAGCCATAATATTTATGTCACTGATTCAGTGAAGTTCTGGGAGGGAGGTGGCTGGTGGGGATAGCAGTTGCCAATGTACCCTCTAAGTTGAGTGGATGCATAATCACGCACCAATCCAGGACACATTTTGAAGTGCAAACAAGTTGCACAGTGTTCCTTTTAAGCTCTGCACATGGCCATTCAGCAATCTTAAAAGAACCAAACAGTACAACAAACTGGCTTCGCACAATGAAAAGTTAGAGAGAACATTGGTCTTTGCCTGGCACAAATGTCACTTGCCAAGCTTGGCACCAATGTTCCTTGTCGAGCCCAAATCCAAAAGTTATCCAGTTCTTGCTGCATGTGGGCACAACTATTTTGTTTCCTGAGAAATTACAATTACAAACACTGTACAATCATCAGCGAACATAACAATTCTGACCTTACGATGGCGAGAAGGTCAGTCATGAAGTAGCTGAAGATATGAATGTACGAAATAGGAGAAGTAGGCCATTCGGCCCCTCAAGCCTGCTCTGCCATTCAATAAGATCACGGCTGACCTGTTTGTGTTTTGAATTCCACATTCCCATCTACCACCCACAATAACCTACAATTCCCTTGCCTAACAAGAATCTAACTAAACTACCTTAAAAATATTCAATGATCCCGTTTCCACCGCCTTCTGAAGCGGGGAGTTCCAAAGTCGCACAACCCTCAGGGAAAAAAATTCTCCTCCTCTCTGTCCTTTAAGGGCAACCCCTAATTTTGAAAGCGTTCCCTAGTTCTGGACCCACTCACAAGAGAAACCATCCTTTCCATGTCCACCTTGTCAGGACCATCCTGGATCTTATATACTCCAATCAAGTAACCCTCAATCTTCTAAATTTCAGTGGAATCAAGCCCAGTTCTTCCAACCTTTCCTCATTCCAGATTATCAATTTAGATAACCTCCTCTAAAACAGCCTCCAACGCATTTACATCCTTACTTAAATAAGCAGACCAAAATTGCACACAGTATTCAAAGTGTGGTCTCAACAATATCCTGTATAACTGAAGCATAACATCCTTACTTTTAAGTTCAATTCCTCTTATAACAAAGGTTAGCATTTCATTAGCCTTCTTAATTACTTGCTGTACCTGCACACTCATTTTTGTGACTCATACCCGAAAACACCTCTGCATCTTAGAATTCTGCATCCATTCTCTGTTCAAGTAATACTCTGCTTTTTATTCTTCCTGCCAATGTGAACAACTTCACATTTTCCCACATTATACTCCAGCTGCCAGATTTTTTGCCCACTCATTCACTTATTTATATCCATCTGCAACCGCCATGTGTCCTCTTCACAACATGCTTTCCTACCTACCTTTGTGTCATCTGCAAATTTAGCTACCAAGTCACTGATATAAATTGTAAAAAATTGAGGATTCAGCACAGATCCCTGCAGGACTCCATTCATCACATCCTGCCAATCAAACAAAGACCCATTCATGCATACTCTGTTTTCTGCCAGCCAGCCAATCTTCTATCTAGGCTAATAGGTGTTACCCTCTATACCATGAGCTTTTATTTTCCACAATAACCGTTGATGTGGCACCTTATCAAATGCCTTCTGCAAATCCAGGCAGAGGAAATCTACAGGCTCCCCTTTATCCACAGAGCATATTACTCCATCAAAGAACTTCAATAAATTGGTTAAACAGGATTTACCTTTCACAAACCATCCTGATTCTTCCCGATTACCTTGAGTTTTTCCAGGTGCCCAGTTATAACTTCCTTAATGATTGATTCCAACACCTTCTCCATGACAGTCATAAAAGTTAACTGGCCTATAGTTTCCTGCTTTCTGCTTCCTTCTCTTCTTGAACAGAGGGGTTATATTTGCTACTTTCCAGAATCCAGGGAATTTTGGAAAATTAATACCAACGCATCTACTACCACATTTGCCACCTCTTAAGACTAGAATGAAGTCCTTCAGGATCCAGAGACTTGTCAGCTTGCAGTTCCATCAGTTTGTTCAGTACCACTTCCCTAATGATTGTAATTTCACCTCGGTCCTCTCTCCCTTCCACCTCCCAATTTACAGCTATTATTGGAATGTTTTTGTATCATATATAGTGAAGACAGAAGCAAAATATTTGTTCATTTCATCTGCCATTTCCTATTATCCACTTACTCCCCATTGTCATTTACTTTACTTACTTTACTTACTCTTTTCCTTTTTAAATATCTGTAGAAATTCTAGCTATTTTTACATTTCTATCTAGGTTACTCTCATACTGTAATTTCTCTCTTCTGATTAACCTTTTAATCATTCTCTACCATTCTTCATATTCTGACCAATCATCTGACCTGCCACTCATCTTTGCACAGTGTTATGCTTTTTCCTCAAGTTTGATGCTTTCTTTAACTTTAGTTAACCATGGATGGTAGGTCCTCCTTTTAGAATTTTTCTTTATAGTAAGAACATAGTTATTCTGAGTATTCGGAAATATCCCCTTAAATGTCTGCTGGTGTTTCTCTGTTGATCTATCCTCTAGCCTAATATACCAGTTCACTTCAGCTAGCTCAACTCTCATGCCCACATAGTTGCCCCTACTTTAAGCTTAAAATACTAGTCTTATTGGACACACTCTTCTCCCTTTCAAACTAGATATAAAATTCAATCATATTGTGGTCACTGCTACCTAGGAGTGCCTTTACTCTGAGGTTATTGATTAATCCTGTCACATTACACAATACCAAGTCTATTATAACCTACTTTCTGTGCTGCTCTATGAAACTCTCTCAAAAGTATGAACTCCTCAACCAGGCTACTATTCCCATCTTATGTTTCTAGTTTCTACATAGATTAAAATCACCCATGATTATTGCCGCTCCATCACAAGCACCCAATATTTCGTCTTATCTACTTTGTCACAGAATCTAAACAGCAGAGGAGGCCTCCATTCAGCCCATCATGTCTGTACCGGCGCTCCAAATGAGCATTGTGACCTCGTGCCATTGACCTGCCTTTTCCCCGTACACTTGCACATGGTTTCTATTCAAATAATCATCTAACATCCTCTTGTCCTCTTATGGTTACTGTTTGCGGGCCTGTACTGCTCCCACGAGTGATTTCTTTCCCCTGCTATTGCACGTATCCACCCAAACTAATTCTACATCCTGATGTCCTGAATCAAGGTCATCTCTAACTATTGCTCCAATGCCATCCTGGGCATTCAAGATAATTGGGCCTAAGATACTGCCCTGAGGAGCTCCTGTGGTGATGTCCTGCAGGTAACTGACCTCAACAACCACAACCATCTTCTTTTGTGCTAGGCATGACTCCAGTGGAAAGTTCTCCTTCCCCGCCAGCGACGTCAGTTTTACTCTGGCCACTGCCACACTACTTCAGATACTGCCTCGATGTCAAGGTCATTCTTACTTCACTTCTCAAAATCACCTCTTTTATCCATGTTTGGACCAAGGTTATAATGAGGCCTTCAGCTGTGTCTTCCTGGTGGAATCCAACTTGAGCATTGTTGGACAGGTTTTTAGTAAGTGCTGGCTAGCACTGTTCTTGATTGAAACAATCAATCCTGAGGGGTCTTGACAGGATCAATGTGGAGAGGATGCTTCCTCTTGTGGGAGAATCTAGTACTACGGGCCACAGTTTAAAAATAAGGGGTTGCCCATTAACGACAGAGATGAGGAGAATTTTTTTCTCTGAGGGTTGAGTGGCTTTGGAACTCTCTTCCTCAAAAGGTGGCAGATGCAGGGTTTTTGAATGCTTTTAAGACAGAGATAGATTCTTAATAAGCAAGGGGAGGGTAAAAGGCTGTCGGCGGCTAGGTGGAGTTGAGGTTGCAATCAGATCAACCATGACCTGATTGAATGGCAGAGCAGACTCCAAGGGTTGAGTGGCCTACTCTTGTTCCTATTTTGTTTGTTCGTACGTTATCCACACTTTCAACCATGTGGCTGGAAAGTAGGCTGAAGGTGCAGCAATGGACTGGATTGAATTTGCCCATTTTGCGAACGAGGCAATGTTCCACTTTGTCGAGTAGATGCCAGCTTGGTAGCTGTACCTCATCTGCAGTAAATGCGGCAGAGACTGCTATGCCAGAGCAGGGCTCCTAAGCCATGCCAGGCAATGCTGAATATAGAGTTGATGACCAAAGCACAAACGACCATCTCACAAGGCAGAAGGCTACCAAAGAAATGTAGCTATATTGGAACAGCTTGGCTAAAGACACAGCTAACTCAGGAGCACAAGTCTTCAGCACTACTGCCAGGATGTTGCCAGGGCCAATAGTCTTTCTTGTATCCAGTGGCTTCAGCAGTTTCTTGATATCATGCAGAGTGAATCGAATTGGCTAAAGACTTGCATTTGTGATGCTCGGGACTTCAGGAGGAGGGTGAGATGGATCATCCACTCAGCACTTTTGATTGAAGGAGATTGTGCATTGTTTATCATTCTGTGCACTCACATGCTGGACTCCATCGTTGAGGGTGGGGATAATCATGGAGACATCACTCCCCTTAGTTGTTTAATTGATTCATGATGACAGAGTTTTAATCTGATCTTTTGGATGTGTTAATTACATACTGCTTCTATTGTTTAGCATGTAATCCCATGACATAGCATTGGCAAGTTGGCACCTCACTTTCAGATTTTTTTTTGTTCATTCATGGGATGTGGACATCACTGGCTAGGCCAGCATTTATTGCCCATCCCAAATTGTTCTTGTTCAGAGGCATTTAAACCACATTGTTGTGGGTCTGGTGTCACATATAGGCCAGACCAGGTAAGGACAGCAAATTTTTACGACAATCGACAATGGTTTCATGGTGATCACCAAACTTTTAATTCCAGAGTTTTTTTTATTGAATTCAAATTTCACCATCTGCCATGGTGGGATTTGAACTTGGGTTCGCAGACTATTAAGCTGGGTCTCTGGAATGCTAGTCTAGTGACAATACAACTATGCCACAACCTCAAGGTGCTATTCTTGGTATCCTCTTCTCCAGCCTCATTCAATCAGTGTTGGTCATTTGGCTTGATGGTAATCAGGGTGAGGAATATGGTGGACCACTAAGTTATAGAGTGGTGGAACACAATTCTGCTGTTGATGATCGCTCACAGATGTCCAGTTATGAGCTGGGAGATCTATTCTGAATCTATCCCTTATAGCACGATGGACTGTGGCCTCCACTTGACGACAGGGTTCGACCCAAAAAGACTATGCGGAAATCACTCCTACCAATACAGTAATGAAGGAATGCATTTACAGTTGGCAGATTGGAGAGTACGCGGTTAAGCAGGTTTCCAAACCATGGCAACTACGTCCTTCAAAGCTAGGCCAGTCCAGTCAGTGGTGATACTACTGAGCCACACTTGGTGAATGATACTGAAGTACCCAACTAGAGTACACTCTGTGCCCAGGCTATCCTCAGTGCTTTTTCCAAGTGGTAATCAACATGGAGGAGTGCTGTTGATACCAATTATCAAGTTTCTTTTGCCCATGTTTGACTGGCGCCCTGAGACTACATGAGATCTGGAGTCAAAGTTAGAACACCCAGGGTGTTTGCCGACTGTATACAGCTGTCCTGCTGGCGGGACAGGACATAGCCAGGGATGGGGATGAAGGCGTCTGAGACGTTTGCTGTAGATTCTGCGAGTAAGGCTATGTCAGATTAGTCTGTGGGATAGCTCTTCCTACTTTGACAAAAGTTACTGAGGATGACTCTTCAGGATCAACTGGTCTAGGTATGCTTTTATAGCATCCAAATCCATTTCCTGGGTTGGAGCCAAGTGGTTTTATTCTTATTTGACTCCTTTGTAGAGTTTTGATGTAACAGATTGCTAGGCTATTTCAGAGGGCAGTTAAGAAGCAATTACATTGTTGAGGGTTCAATATCACACATAGGTCAAGCAGGGAAAGGTTAGCAGGTTCCTTCCCTAAAGAGCCTGATTGAACCAGACAGGTTGCAGTTCAAATTTGAAAATTTATCACCAGAACCTTATAAATATGACTAATGCGTGTTGATTAGGGGAACTTTTGTACTCTGGTCCTTTAGTAGCTTAAAACAAGTGTCATCAAAGTATAATAATTTTCATAATATTTTTCTGGTTTATTGTGAAGTAGGTTTATAGTAAGTAAGTATAGTTGGGTCTGTGTGTGATTTAATTATATTTGGAGTCAAATAGACTGTAAGCTTTAACACATCAAAAGAAGCTAGGTGCTTAACACGCTAATGAGTAAACATGGATGCTGACTTAGCATGTAAGGCGTGATGGGAATTTGCATTTTTAGATGAATGAAGAGAGATTTGGATTTCAAAGAAATCTCAGTCTGTTTACAACTGGCCAGATACGCATGGCTAAGGAAGTGTTTATTTTTCCCAAAGGTTACTGACAACAAATAGCAGCAACATGAAAGTTTTTATATTGTGAGGAAGAAAGATTTCAAAGACATATGAAATAATAGAATTTACATAGTAAAAGGAGAAAAACTTATATGAAGGAGAATGAGATTGTGTCAGAAGGCCATGTGAGATCTAACAGAAGTATATGAAATAGCCTTAATGAAGCCTCCAGTATTTGTGCATAAGTCTGCTGTCTACCGAAATTGAAGCTGGAGAAAAGCCATTTGGAATTCCATTGCCCATGGTATTGTGTTAATTTAATGTATCTGTTTAAAATCTAAAATCTATTTTTGGACTGTTGCCTGAAAGGGGGTGCAGCTGAGAGTCAGGTGAATTAGGAATTATTATAGTTGTAACTGTAGTCTTATGTGTTTGCCATATTTTATTTTATTAATCAATATTTTAATTTATTTATTTTTAAATCTTCAAAAGTCTTGGTGGACTTATTACTTCTGAATTCAGTGCATGCATCTCGAAATAAATACAAATTGCAAAACTGTTGTGATAGCACAACCAAGCTTCCCTCATGGATTTGGTCCACCTAGCACACACCACTTGCCACATCATAACAAAATGGGACTCTTTGCAGGATATTTGAAATTCCTCAATTGTTTTGGAGTTGGTGAATTTTAAGGTTACGAGTACGAGGAGCACTTTGAATTCAGGAGTTGGTGTGAGGTATTTTAAAGAATTGAGACTTCCAAAATGTATGTATCCATGGCTGAAACCTTTTTTGGAAAATGAAGATATAACTCTGAATTACAAAAAGTATCTAAAGGGTAAGTTAACAGAATTGCCAGATAAGCTGCAGTTGAGGTTACCTGTAGGGGCAAATAAAGCAGACACAGGTGGAGAGATAGCACAGCATTTGAAGTTGGAAGTGATATTTGACACTCGTGAGTCACAGCTGGAGGTAGTGAGACTTCACTTACAAATGGAAGAAGCTTGAATATCAACAAGCAACAGAAATGAAAAAACTTCAACTAGAGGCAGCAGAAAAAGGGCAGACAAAAAGGGCAGAGAAAAAGAAAGAGTATTTCAAAGAGAAATGGAAATGCGAAAACTTGACCTCCAAAGGGAAAAGTTAGCAATGGGAGTGAGGGAGAAGGAAAGAGTACCATCTTAAAAACCTTTAAAAAAAACAAGACCTCAGATGCTGAGGAAGGTTCTGATTAGGAAAGAAACCTTCAACCTAAAATCCAGTGGAGAGATGTTTAAATTTGTGCAAGCTCTTCCGAAGTTTGAGAAAAAAGAGACGTGGAGTGTTCTTTATTTAATTTGAGAAGATAGCTAAACAGATGAAATGGCCACAAGAAAACTGGACATTGCTTTTACAGTCTAGGTTGGTGGGTAGAGCTCATGAGATTTATGCTTCACTGTCAGATTATGATGTGGTAAAAAAGACTATTTTGAGCACATCAAGTTGGTTCCTGAGGCTTACAGGCAGTAATTTAGGAATATAAGGAAACAGCCTGGGCAAACTTATATTGAGTTTGAGAGAGTAAAACAAAGTAATTTTGGACAGTGGATATGGGCATTAAAGGTAGAGACAGCATATGCAGCTCTCAGAGAAATAAATCTTTCAGAAGAATTCAAAGATTCAATTCCTTCTGTAGTTAGAACTCATGTGGAAGAACAGAGGGTTCAAGCGGTAAGACAAGTGGCAGAGATAGCTGATGATTATGAGTTTGTTCATAGATCTAAACCTTTTTTCCATTACCCTTATAAATTAGAGAAGGATGGAAAGTGGAAAGGTGAAAGGAAGCTAGATAAGTCAGGTTAGAGGAGTAGGTGGAAATTCCCAAGAAGATTTTTCTCAGACTAAAAACGAAGGTGCTGAGGGTAGAAGTGACACTCGAAAATTGAGGTGTTTTCATTGCAATAAAGTTGGGCGGATCAAGTCTTTGGAAATTACAGGGAAAATCTGTTACAATAATTGAAATGCAGAAAAGTTCTGGAAATAAAAGTACTGTGGGTTCTGAGGTCCAGGCACAGGAAAAAACCGTGGTTTGTGTAAGGCAAAGGTAAAGCAGTGATAAGAAGTAGGAATGTGTTCACAATTTACCCAAGGGAGCTCTGAGGAGCAGGTTGCGGAAATGTTTAAAGGTTTTGTATGTGACAGAGAAGTATTTCCATGTGTACAGGGTGGAGCAGGTAAAGATATTAGGGCAAGTCAATCCTTAAGAGGAAGTTAAAAGGCAGGGGAAAGGTGTTCAAGTTCAATTAGCTGATACAATCTTTAATAAGATTGTTCAGGAAGAAAGAATGGAAGAGAATACAGCTGAAGTGTTTAGTTCAAGGCAGTTGGTAGAGCTACAGCAAAAGGATCCACGAATATATTGCAGGAACAGGTGATAATAAGTGGGGTTCATAGAGATACTAAACCTATTCCATAATGGGAAGTAAATTTAAAGAATAAGTGAAAAACAGGTGAGGTGATTGTTGGAGTAGTGGAAAAACTGCCCATTGCGGGGTTTCAATTTATTTTAAGTAATGATATAGCTGGGTCACAAATGTGGGTGATACCTACGGTAGTTGAGAAGTCTGTGGAGATGTTTTCAACAGAACTGTTGCAGAAAGAGCATCCTGGATTGTTACCAGATTGTGTGGTAAAGAGATCATTAGCTCACAGGTTGAAACAGGAAGAAGAGGAAGTTATATCAGACAGCTTACTCAAACAGAGACAGAATATATTCCAGAATGTTATTACCTTAAGGATAATGTGTTAATGAGGAAGTGGCGACCGTATCAAGTTTCAGTAGAAGAAAAGTGGATGGAAGTGCATCAGATTGTTATAACATCTGGATATAGAAATGAGATACTAAGAATATCTCATGAAATTCCAATAGGGGGACATTTAGGAATTAGAAAGACACAGGCAAAAATACAACAACATTTTTATTGGCCTGGATTGCAGAGAGATGTAGTCAAATTCTGTAGAACATGTCACGCGTATCAGGTGATAGGGAAACCACAAGCAGTGATTAAGCCAGCACCTTTAATTCCAATTCAAGCATTTGATGAACCTTTTACGAGGGTCATGATTGATTGTGTGGGACTCCTGAGACTAAAAGTGGAAATCAGTACTTGCTGCCAATAATAGATGCATCTACAAGGTTTTATGAAGCAATATTGAGAAATATTACAACAAAGAGAATTGTGAAAGAGTTGCCTAAATCTTTAAACAAGATATGGTTTACCAAAAGAAATATAATCTGACCATGGTTCAAATTTCATGTCACAGCTGTTTAAGGAAGTAATGAACAGTTTGGGGAAAAAACAGTTTAAGTTACCAGCTTACCATCCTGAATCATAAGGGGCTTTGGAAAGAAGGCATTAAAGTTTAAAAACCATGATGAGGGTGTATAGTCCTCTATAGGACTATCCACAGGATTGGGATAGGGGAATTCCATTCTTGTTATTTGCTATTAGGGATACTCCTCGTGCATCGACTGGATTTAGTCCTTTTGAATTAGTCTATGGTCATGAGGTAAGGGGACCACTGAAATTGATTCATGAGAAATTAGTGGGTCAAAATTCAAAAGCTACTCTACTAGGTTAGTATCAAGCTTCAGAGAAAGACTGAACAGACCATGTGAGTTAGCTAGGGAACATTTAAAGATATCACAACAATGACGAAAGTGATGGCAGACAGGAAAGCTACAGCTCGTAGTTTTGTTGCTGGGGAAAAAGTGCTAGTTTGTTACCAGTACTGAGTGATTCGTTAAAGGCACGGTTTAGTGGCCCTTACAGGATTGAAAAGAAACTGAGTGAAGTAAATTATTTAATAAATACTCCAGATAGAAGCAAGAAGCAGATGGTGTGTCATGCTTAAAAAGTACTTTGACAAAGAAGAGGACAAAAGGAGGTATTAGTTGTGGTGGTTAAGGAGAAAGAGGTAGAAATGAAGGATTCTGAAATTGATTTTCCTCGAATCAAACTGGATAATGATGGGGTACTTTAAATGTAATATTGAGTTACCTTCCAGGCAAGTGTCAAAGTGATTTGGAGAAGTTACTGCAGTCACACAAAGTTATTTGTGGGAATAAGCTGGGGAGGGCAAATTTAGCTACACGAGTGTAGAAGATTCATCTTCAATAAGGCAACATCCTTATAGATTAAGCCCAGAAAAGTTATCACAAGTACAGAAAAAAACTGATTTCCTGCTTCAAAATATCTTTGAGTCTAGTTGCAGTAACTGGAGCTTGCCTATTGTGATGGTACAGGAGCTGGACACAAGGACTGTGTGTGGACTAGCGAAATGTGAACAGTGACAAAAGCGAATTCCTATCCTATTTCTATCCTATACCACGGTTGGAATATTGCATTGAGAAGGTGGACAATCAAAGTTTATCACAAAGGTTGACTTGCTGAGAGGATATTGGCAAGTGCCTTTACTGGAGAGAGCAAATGAGATAGCGGCTTTTGTAATGCCAGATGGACGATATCAGCTTAAAGTCATGCCATTTGGTATGAAAAATGCACCAGCAACATTTCAAAGGCTGACAAAGTAATTGCAGAACTGAGCAATTGTGCTGTTTATATTGGCGACTTGATAGTTTTCAGTTAAACTTGGGAGGAGCATTTATAACATCTGGAAGTATTATTTAATCGACTACAAGAAGCTAATTTGGTGATGAACTTGGCTAAAAGTGAATTTGCAAAAGCACAAGTTACATATCTAGGCGATACCATTGCACATGATAAGGTGGCTGTGAGAGATGTGAAAGTCAAATACATCGAGGATTTCCCCGTGTCTACACTAAATGAAACATTTTGAGATTTCTGGGCATGTGTGGATTTAAAGGAAATTTGTATCAAATTTTAGCAGTGTGGTTGCTCCATTGACTGAACTATTGAAAAACAAGAAGTTTCAATGGACATAGTGATGTCAGAAGATATGTGATAGTTTGAAAACTGTATTGGCTACAACACCAATTTTGGCAGAATCCAATTATGCCAATCAATTTAAGTTAGCCATTGACGCGAGTGATGTCAGCATTGGGGCCGTACTATTGCAAGATGAAGAAACTGGAATTGAAAAACCGATAGGGTATTTTTCATGAAAGTTGAATGTATAACAGAGAAAATATTCAATGATTGAGAAGGAGGCTCTGTGTCTGGTGATAGCGTTGCAGCAATGAGGTTCAAGTTGCAAACAATTTGTTAGAAACAATTGTTTATACAGACCACAATCCTTTAAAATTTCTGGACAGATTTGGAGACCGGTGTGCAAGGCTATTCAGATGGAGTTTATTACTGCAACCATTAAATCTACGGATTATACGTGTGGCTGGCTGAGAAAGTCTGAAGCAGATGCATTGTCTAGAGTTTAATGCTCAAAGAGAAATTGAACATTTAAAACGTTGGCACTGGACTGAACTGACTTCTGTTGATACCAAGGATTTATATATAGTCATGTTAATTTTCTGCATCATGTAACCTAATAATGTAGGTATATAGATAAGCATAGTAGTTAGTGTAAGAGGGGTTAAGAAAATGAAGCTGTCTTTTTAAATTATGATGGTTCATTTTCTCATGAGGATGGAGGTGTCATGAAAGTATAATAATTTTCATAAAATTTCTCTGGTTTATTATGAAGAAGGATTATTGGGGTAAGTATAGTTGGGTCTGTCTGTGTGTGATTTAATTACATTTGGAGTCAAGTAGACTGCAAGCTTTAACTCATGAAAAGAAGCTAGATGCTTGACATTAAACGTGGATGCTGGTTTAGAATGTAAGGTGTGAAGGGAATTTGCATTTTTAGATAAACGAAGGGAGATCTGGATTTCAATGGGATCTTAGTCTGTTTACAATGGGCCAGATAAGCAAGGCTAAGTAATGTGTTTATTTTTCCCAAATGTTACTGACAATAAATAGTAGCAACATGAAAGTTTTTATATTAATGAGGAAGATACAGTGACACAAGAAACAATAGAAGATGGCCATGTGATCTAACAGAAGTGTGTGAAATAGCCTTAATGAGGCTTCCAGTATTTGTGCATAAGTCTACTGTCTACCAAAACTGAAGCTGGAGAAAAGCCATTTGGAATTCCACTGTCCATGGTATTGTGTTAATTTGCTGTATCTGTTTAAAATCTAAAATCTATTTTTGGATTGTTGCCCGAAAGAGGGTGTAGCTGGTCGTCAGGTTAATTCAGAATTTTAGGAATTATTATAGTTGTAACTGTAATCTTAAGTATGCGTTTGACATCTTTTATTTTATTAATCAATATTTAAATTTTTTTTTAAATCTCCAAAAGTCTAAGTGAACTTATTACTTCTGAATTCAGTGCATGCATCTCAAAATAAATTCAAATTGCAAAACTGTTGTGATAGCATGGCCAAGTTTCCCTCGTAGCTTTGGTCTACCACGTCATAACACGAAACTAAAACTGTTTAACTTATTTTATTTAATCTATTCTATCAATTTAGGTTGGATTCAAACCCAAGAAGTATGCTTCAACTCAATGCTATCAAGTTCTCAATTTTTAAAGCTCATCATTTTGCCTGGACCAAATATGCAAGTCTGCTACTATTATATTAAGAACTGCTCAGTGATGCGAACCACAGACACCATTTGAGTAGCTCTCTTCAAGCTTGAAGAGTAACAATAGACTCCAGCAAGCTACTGGAAGAAAAAGCAATTGCTTCCTTAGACATGGTTGAATAAGTTCAATGCTCTGCACATCTATTGTCAAATCTTTTCCGTTTGCCTCATCTGCACACTACTCACAAAGTAAGGATTCATTAAAGGAGTGGCGTGTTGAAGGACAAGCCAATGCCATCCAAACAACAGAAAGATATCCCACTAAGAGGTAAATTAAACCTCAAAACTAAAGTTGTTTTATGTTATAAAATAAAAAACAAACCCAATAAAGATATCCTTACAGCATGCCCATGCAGAAAACAAGTCAGCAAAACCCTTGCTGACCTCAACGTATTACTTATCAACATAGTAATTCCAACTTCCAAGTACTACCGTGAAACCTACGTGGTAGTTTCTAACTTACTTTTGCTATTTCTATAATTTTCAATAACATTCACAGAATTCAGCAAGACCCATCAGGATTTGTGTGAAATATGTCAGTTTCTTAAATTTTGTCTAACTTTCTTTTGTCAATACTCCATAGAACTTAGTGCAACCTTAATTTATAACACCTCAAGTTAAGAAACTTACTGTCTGTTAACTCTGGGTTTCCTCTTAAATTCATCATACGTGGTATAGACGGACCATACACATCTGCATCCAGCAGCCCCACAACCTTAATCAGAAAAAAATGAACCAATTTACTATACAATTCAGGGCAATATTGTTGCATATATTCAGCCTTACATTCTAACACAACTGAAAGCAGCTTTGCAACAATGCAAACATTTAATTCTTCAAAAGAACAGCTTAGCCCAAAATGTCACCCTCAAATCAGGGTTACAAATAAAACAGCAAGTACATTAAATACCTTTAGTTCTAATGGTGTCATGCCCAAATTGTTTAATTTTTCCTTCTTTCAGGTGTTTACCGTTGCCCATTTGCAGAATTTTCTGTTTATGAGCTTTGTAGACTCTATTTTTCTCATCTCATCTCAATTAGCAATATTATGAAAACAGATATAAAAAAGTCTTATTCATATCAATTATGCAACTTTCTCTTCAAACCCATGAAGTTAGAGAGAAACAACAAGTATTACATTTTCACCCCATCAAATTCAATTCAGTTGAACTCTGACCAGGAAATACATTGCGAAAGCTTTTAACTTAAAGATGGCCTGCCCCCCATCTCCCTCCCACCAGTCTTGCCGAGAACAGGGCAAGTGGTGGGTAGTGGCAAGCAACCCTCATGGAGAGGAAAAAGCAAATTGAACTTTTTGTATCACACTAATTGTACAATTGCAAGCATATATAACACTGACACTACACCCACCTATATACTACAGTATAATTTTTATGCATTACAAACAAAACTGAATTTTAGTTCAAGTAAACTGATTACATACTGTATCGCACTTGAAAGCAAATTGTGCACAGTAATCACTATTTCACTACTGCAAAAGGCCTGAATAAACTTGTAAAATGTTAAGATATGAAATTGTTAACATTTTACAATGGTCTGATTTTTAAAACAGGACAACTAGCAAAGAGAAAGGTTCCTTTACTGAAAAGAAAAAACCTTATACATACTGCAAATTATAGCCAGCATTGGCTTTCAATCCAGTTGAGACAAAGCATAACAAAATATTGACATTTGAGTGCCACAACTTTTAATTACAGGATGTGATCAAATATCCAACAATTAATGCTCAGTAGAACTGCTGAAAAAAACTGTATGAATCATCTTAAGCATAAGCCCAATAAATATTTCAAGTGATGTGTTATTTCTCATCAATTCAGGTGGAAAAGTTCTACCTTTCCAATTAGATAATGTTGGTCTGGACTTTGTATTCAGCAGCTTACACTTTTCTATGAAATTTGTGGGTTTTTATTCTGCGATTTCCAGTTATCAGATAGTAAAAGCAGTTTGGTGCACTCCCCAGGTGACCAGAGACCTGTGTGATTAAGCCAAGCTTAAGGTGCTTCTTCAAGCAGACTGAAAAATCCTTAGTGAGGCACACAGCATCTAGGAGGTTTAAGAGTAATTAATTCAATGTAAAATCATGCACGGAAAGCAAAGCGAGAGGAAAGAAAAGTGGAATTGAGACAGCTAAGAGACAAAGAAAAAAAGTTTTAAAATTTATTTTTAATAATTTCCAATAATTAAAATAAGAAATGAGATTACACACATCAAAAAATAAGATTTTCAATGCCAGTGAGGTTGTTTGCAATAATTAAGATTTATCACACCATTAAAAATTCAATTACACTTAAATGGGTGAGCCCTAACCTTTGTTTAGTGGGCGAGCACTGAAAGCCACATTCTTGCCACAAAACTCAGGCCATTCTGTCTTGGACTACCAACTACCAACAAGCATTATGATGGGTTCTGGTCAGCAATGCCAGATTTCTTCTGGCTCCGTATAGCATACAGTAAAACAACACGGGCAATGTTTCTACAATATAGCAATGATCTTACAAAATGCTCAGTTGTATCATGAACAACAAATGTATATTGTGCTAAAAACATTCACTTCAAGATTCAAGTGGAAGAGCATAACACGTCCATCATGTAACCCAGATCAGCAAAATAAAGCAAACTTTGGAACCATCGAAAAGTTACAGCGCAGAGTCCATTCGGCCCTTCGTGTCTGCATCAACCAAAATAGAGAAAAAAAAAAGCTAGCCTTGCAGGTTACAGCACTTCAGGTGCAGATCCAGGTACCTTTTAATGAGTTGAGTGTTTCAGCCTCAACCATCAATTCAGGCAGTAAACTCCAGACGTCCAGCACTCTCTGGGCGAACAAGTTTTTCCTCATGTCCCCTCTAATCTTTCTCCCAATCACCTTAAATCTATACCTCATGGTAACTGACCCTTCAGCTGCAGGAAACAGGTCTTTTTTGTCTATTCTATCTAGGCCCTTAATTTTGTACACCTCAATTAGGTCACCCCTCAGCCTCTGCTGTTCTGAGGAAAACAATTCTAGCCTACCCAACCTCTCCTCATGGCTGCAATTTTCATGCCTCGGCAACATTCTTGTAAATCTCCTCTGTACTCTCTCCAGAGCAATTATGTCCTTCCTGCAATGGGGTGACCAGAACTGTACACAAAATTCCAGCATTACATCCCTGCTTTTGTATTCAATATCTCCTCCAATAAAGGAAACCATTCCAAATGCATTCTTTACTACCTTGTCCACCTGTCCTGCCACCTTCGGGGACCTGTGGACATGCATTCCAATGTTCCTCACTCTCAACCCCTCTCAATATCCTCCCGTTTATTGAGTATTCCCTTGTTTTGTTTGCCCTCCCCAAATGCATTACCACTCACTTTTCCAGATTGAATTCCACTGGATACTTCTCCACCTATTCAGCCAAATCATTGATATCATTCTGGAGAGAACAGCTATTCTCTTCACTATCAACTACATGGTCAATTTTGGTGTCATCTGCAAATTTCCCAATCATACCTCCCACATTTATGTCCAAATCATTAATATATACAACAACCAGCAAAGGGCCCAACACTGAGTCCTGTGGAACGCCACTGGAAATCACTTTCCATTTGCAAAAATATCCATCAATTATTATCTTTTGTTTCCTGTCACTGAGCCAATTTTGAATCCAACTCGCCACCTTCCTGTGTCCCATGGGATCTCACTTTTCTGACCAGTCTACCATGTGGGACCTTGTCAAATGCCTTACTAAAATCCATGTAGACAACATTCACTGCATTACCATCATCAATCCTCCATTATTTCCATAAAAAATTTGACTAAGTACGTGAGGCACAATCTTCCTCCAACAAAACAATGTCCTCTGATCCATGTGTTTCTAAGTGACAGTTAATCCTGTCTCTCAGAATTAATTCCAGTAAGTTGCCCACCACCGAAGTCAGACTGACCGGCCTATAATTTGCTGGCCTCAGAGGAGTATAGAAATTACATATGAAAAAATAATTGAAGAGAGTACATTAAGAGCAAGAGACTAACTAAGGAAAGGGTAGGGCCTATCGGAGATGTATGTGGTAACTTGTGTGTTTACGCTAAAGATGTGAGGCATGGCTCTCAATGAGAGCCATTTCTGTTTCCCCATTCCTTTTGTTTTTTTCCAATAAATTATATAGATTTTCTTTTCCCACCTATTTCCATTATTTTTAAATATTTTAAATTTTTTATGCTCCCCCCACCCCCACTAGAGCTATACCTTGAATGCCCTACCATCCATTCTTAATTAGCACATTTGTTTAGATAATATCACCAACTTTAACACCTGTGTTCTTTTGTCCTGTTGTTTATGACATCTTTTGACGATCTGCTTCTATCACTGCTTTTGCCTACAACCACACCACCCCCCTCCACTTCTCTCTCTCTCTCTCTCTCCCCCCACCCCCCAACACCTTAAATCAGCTTATATTTCAACTCTTTCTTGGACTCGAACTCAAGTTCTGTCGAAGGGTCATGAGGACTCGAAACGTCAACTCTTTTCTTCTCCGCCGATGCTGCCAGACCTGCTGAGTTTTTCCAGGTAATTCTGTTTTTGCTTTGGATTTCCAGCATCCGCAGTTTTTTTGTTTTTATAGCTCTCAATGAGTACTTTGTCTCTGTCTTCACTGTGGAGAAGGATGATGCAGACATTCTAGTTAATGAGGAGGAGTGTGAAATATTAGATAAAATAAGCATAGTGAGAGACGAAGTACTGGAGGGACTGGCATCCTTGAAGGTGGATAAATCGCCAGGGCTGGATGGATTGTATCCTAGGCTGTTGAAGGAAGCTAAGGATGAAATAGTGGATGCTCTGAGGATCATTTTGCAACCCTCACTAGAGCTTTCTGCAGTAATAAGCTTTTTGTGACCATCATAAGCTTTCTTTTTCTGTTTTATCTTCCCCTGTATGCTTCTGGATGACCAAGGGGCTCTAGATTTGACAGTACCATCCTTTTCCTCTGTGGGAACATGTCTACACTGTGCCCATAGAGTCTCACTTTTGAATGCCTTCCACTGATTTGACAGTTTTCCCTTCCAGTAGCTATAACCAGTCCACTTTCACCTGCTCACATCTCAACTTTGTAAAATTTGTTCTCCCCCAATTTAGAACTTTTACTCCTATTCTATTTTAGTCCTTTCCCATATTGATGCTAAATGTAACTGTATTATGATCACTATCTCCAAACTGGACTCCTACTGCTACTTCATCCACTTGCCCAGCTTCATTTCCAAACACTAAATCGAGAATTGTGTCCCCTCTCGATGGGCTTGTTACATGCTGGCTGAAAAAGTTCTCTTGAATGCAGTTCAAGAATTTTGTGCCCTCTGTGCCCTTCACACTGCTCATATCCCAGATGATATTCGGATAGTTGAAGTCACTGCCCTATTGTTTTTGCACTCAAAAATGTGTCTGCATATTTGCTCTACTAACTCCTTTCCAGTATTTGAGGCTCTATAGTACACTCCTAGCAAGGTGGCCGCCCCTTTTTTATTTCTGAGCTCAACCCATATTTGATGGCTCATTTAGTGTATCATCCTCCCTCACAGCTGTAATTGATTCTTTAACCAATAATGGTACACCCCCACTTTTTTTTTTTTACTTCCCTCTCTATCATGACTGAAAACTCTATACCTGCCATTTTTGCCCCTCTTCTAAGCCAAGTTTCCGTTATGGCCTTGTGTCCAACTATGCCGTCAGCTCATCAGCTTTATTTACAATACTCCTTACATTTACATATATGCCTCTTAACACTGCCAAATTCCTGTGCTGTACACTAATCCTGTGCTGCTTCTGTTTCTCAGAGTCACTCCCTAATTTTCCAACTCCTGTTCCCTGCTCTGAGTTTGTCCTCAGGTTCCCATCTCCCTGCCAACCTAGTTTAAACATCCCCTCTGCCCCAACAGCACTAGTAAATCTTCCTGTGAGGATATTTGCCCAACCCCGTTCAGGTGTAGACCATCCTGCTTATACAGGTCCTATCTTACCTAGAACCGGTCCCAAGCCCCAGAAGTCTGATCTCCTCCCTCCTACATCAGCTTTCTAGCCACTTGTTCCATCACTCAATTCTCCCATTTCAATACTCATTTGCACATGAGACTGGGAGTAATCCCAAGATAACTGCTTTAGCAGTCCTGCTTTTCAATCTCCTCCCTAGCTCCCTAAAATCTGCTTTCAGGGCCTCATTCTTTTTCTCACCTAAGTCATTGGTATCAACATGAACCATTACCTCTGGCTGATCACCCTCTCCCAGAAGAATGTCCTGCAGCCATTCCATGACATCCTTGACCCTGGTACCAGGGAGGCAACATACCAACCTGAAGTCATAACTACAGCCACAGAAATGCCTGTTTGCTCCCCTAACAAATTCCCTATTACCTACTGTTCTTCCTTTCTTCTTCCACCCATCCTGTACAGCAGAGCCACCTGTGGTGCCACAAACATGGCTCTGACGGCACTCGTCTGAGAAACCAACCCTCTCACCAGTAATCAAAGTGGCAAACCAATTGATGAGCAGGACTCCAGGGGGCACTCCTGGGCTAACTGGCGGTCACCCATTCCCTTTCTGCCTCCAGGCTCCTAAATTGCCATGCGGCCACCTCAGACCGTGCTAGCCACGTAGCTCTCAACTTCGCAAATGTGCCACAGTGACTCCAGCCGCCGTTCACACTCCAAAACCTAGTGCTCAAGTTTCTGCAGCTGATGACACTTCCTGCACATGTGGTTGTCTAGGACACCCGTAACATCCACAACATACAAACATATGAAATTCATTAAGATCATGGCTCATCTGTGTGTTTCAAATTCCACATTTCCATCGACCCCCAATAACTTTAGATTGCCTTGCCTGACAAGAATCTACCCACCTCTGTCTTAAGAATATTCAATGATCCCGATTCCACCGCCTTCTGAGGCAGGGAGTTCCAAAGTCACACAACCCTGAGAAAAAAATTTTTCATCTCTGTCCTAAAATGGCAACTCCTAATTTTAAAACAGTGTCACCTAGTTCTGGACTCACCTACAAAAGGAACATCCTTTCCACATCCACCTTATCAATACCATTCAGAATCTTACATATTTCAATCATATCACCCCTTACTCAACTGAACTCCAGAGAAAACAATCCCAGTCTGTCTAGCCTTTGCTCATTAGACAACGCACTCACTCCAAGTATCAATCTCGTAAACCTCCTGAGCTAACTCCAATGCATTTACATCCTTCCTTAAATAAGGAGTCCAAAACTGCACACAATACTTGAGATGTGGTCTCACATGCACCATATAACTGAAGCATATCAAACTTACTTTTAAGTTTGATTCCTCTCATAATAAAGGATAACATTCCATTAGCCTTCTTAATTACTTGCTGTACCTGCATACTTTTTGTAACTCATGCACTAGAGCACCTAGATCCCTCTGCACCTCAGAATTCTGCAGCTGTTCTCCGTTTAAGTAATACTCTGCTTTTTTCTTCCAGTCGAAATAAGCAACTTCACACTTTCCCACATTATACTCTATTTGCCATATTTTTGCCCACTAGCTCAACCTATCTATATCTGTCTGCAACCTACTTATGTCCTCTTCACAGCTTACTTTCCTAACTATTTTTGTGTCATCTGCAAATTTAGCCATCATGCCTTCACTCCCCTTATCTAAGTCATGGATATAAATTGTAAGAAGTTTAAGACCCAGCGCAAGTCCCTGCGGGACTCTTCGCGTCATATCCTGCCAATCAGAAAAAGACTCATTACGTCTACTCCGTTTTTTGCCAGCTAGCCAATCTTCTTTCCATGCTAATATGTTACCCTCTATCCCATGAGCTTTTATTTTCCACAATAACCTTTGGTGTGGCACCTTATCAAATACCTTCTGGAAATTCAAGTACAGTAAATCTACAGGCTCCCCTTTAGCCACAGCGCATGTTACTCCTTCAAAGAACTCCAATGAATTAGTTAAACATGATTTCCTTTTCACAAAACCATGCTAACTCTTCCCAATTACCTTGAGTTTCTCTAAGTGCCCAGTTATGACTTCCTTAATGATCGATTCCAACACCTTCCCCATGACAGACATCAAGTTAACTGGCCTGTAGTTTGCTGTTATGTGCCTCCCTCCTTTTTTGAACAGTGGGGTTATATTTGCTACTTTCTAGTCTGATTGAAACTAGCGAATTTTGGAAAATTAACATCGACGCATCTACTACCACATTTGGTCTTTTAAGACCCTGGGATGAAGTCCATTAGGACCCGGAGACTTGTCAGCCTGCAATTCTATCAGTTTGCTCTGCAAGGCTACTCTAGTGATTGTAATTTCACCTAGTTCCTCTCTCCTTCTACCTCCTGATTTACAGCTATTATTGGAATGTTTTTGCATCTTATATAGACAGAAGCAAAATATTTGTTCACTTCATCTGCCATTTCCTATTATCCACTATTAACTCCCCATTGTCACTCTCTGGAGGACCAACACTCACTTTACTTGCTCTTTTCCTTTTTAAATACCTTTAGAAATTTTTGCTATCTGTTTTTACATTTCTATCTAGCTTTCTCTCATGCTCTAATTTCTCTCTTCTGATTAACCTTTTAAACATTCTCTACCATTCTTTATATTCTGACCAATCATCTGACCTGCCACTCATCTTTGCGCAGTGATATGCTTTTCCCTCAAGTGTGATGCTTTCTTTAACTTCAGTTAACCACAGATGGTGGGTCCTTCTTTTAGGATTTTTCTTTATAGTAAGAATATATTTATTCTGAGTATTCGGAAATATCCCCTTAAATGTTTGCTGGTGTTTCTCTGTTGATCTATCCTCTAGCCTAATATCCTAGTTCACTTCAGCTAGCTCAACTTTCATGCCCACATTTAAGTTTAAAATACTAGTCTTAGACCCACTCTTCTTCCCTTTGAAACTGGTTGTAAAATTCAATCATATGGAGGTTGCTGCTGCCTCAGGCTGATTTTACTGAGGTCATTAATTAATCCTGTCACATTACACAATACCAAGTCTAATATAACCTGCTCTCTGTTTGGTTCCAGAATGTGCTGCTCTAAAAATCTATCTTGACAGCAATCTTTGATCGCCTCACCCAGGCTACTACTGCCAATTTGATTTTTCTAACTTATATGTAGATTAAAATCACCCATTATTATTGCCACCCCTTTATCACAAACACCCAATATTATATACTTTGTCCTAAATTGTGGTTACTGTTAGGGAGCATGTAGGCCACTCCCTCTAGAGACTTCTTTCCCCAATATTCCTCATCTCCACCCAAACTGATTCTACATGATCTCCTGATGTCCTGATCCATGGTGATCTCTAACTGTTGCACAAATGCCATCCTTGCTCAACAGTGCTACCCCTCCACTTTTACCCAGCTTCCTATTCTTCTTCAATGTCTCATACCCCTCAATATTTAGGACCCAACCCTTGTCATCCTGCAGCCATGTCTCCGTAATGGCTAACAGATCATAGTTATTGACTTCAATATGCACTATCAATTCGTTTACTTTGTTATGAATGCTACATGCATTCAGGTACAGAGACTTTCATTTTGTCTTTTTGTTATCTTTGTAACATCTAGTCCTGACTATTGGTGCATTCTTAGGTTTTAAGTTTCTGTCCCTTCCTGCTATTCTATGGCCCTCATTTTCCATATTACTATTATGGTCTCCTGCCTTAAATTTACCTCTTGATTTGCCACATCTACCCAAGCTTGATCCGTTGGGTACCTTGGTTTAGTTTAAAACCCTTTCTACTTCCCTAGTTATGCGATTCGCAAGAATACTCATCCCAGCATAGTTCAGGTGCAGACTGTCCCATCGCACAGCCCCCACTTTCCCCAGAGCTGGTGTCAGTGTCCCACAAACCGGAACCCACTTCTCCCATAATAGTCTTTAAGCCACACATTCATCTCTCTAACCTTATTTGCCCTATGCTAATTTGCACGTGGCTCAGGTAATAATCCAGAATTATTACTTTTGAGGTTCTGCTTCTTAACTTGGTACCTATCTTCTCATACTGATTATGCAGAACCTCCTTCCTTGTCCTGCCTACGTCGTTGGTACCTACATGGACCACGACAACCGGATCCCCCCCTACTGCAATTTACTCTCCAGCCCCAAGCAGATGTCCTGAACCCTGCCACCGGCAGGCAATACATGCCTTCTGGACTTTCGCTCTTTGCTGTAGAAAACAGTGTCATTCCCCTCACTATACTGTCCCCTACTACCACTATATTCTTCTTTGCTCCCCTGCTTGAACGGCTTCCTGTACCAAGGTGCCATTGCCAATCTGGTCATCTACCTTGCAGACCTCACTTTCATCCAAACAGGTTGTGAGCACCTCAAGTCTGTCTGACAATTGCAAAGTCTGAGGCTCCTCCACTACTGTCTGCTTGTTCCCATTACCTGCCTCACTCACAGTCGCATCCTCCTGTCACTCACTGCTGACCAAAACAGATGACCTAAGAGGCATGGCTGTCTTCTGGAACAAAGTGATAAGGTATTTCTGTCCCTTCCTTGTGTTGCACAGGGTCTGCAGTTCGGCTTCCAGATCAAGAATCCTGATCCAGAATTCATCTAGCAGCTTACACTTTCTGCAGATGTGTTTGTCCTGGGTTGCCTTGGCGTACAAAAGCTCCCACATTCCACAACTGCAACATAACACTTGTCCTGTTATTGTTACTTAGGTTATATAGTTAATTTAGCTACTCATTTAATTAACTTAGAATAATTCCTATTACGCCACACCCATTTCCCCATTCACCGCATTCCCACGCAAACCTAATTCACTACTCACTCAGTCTCCGCCTCACTGCGGCGTAGTCACCTGTCCCCTCACTTGCCCCTTACTGATAAATAACGACATAGGCATTACAGGATATGTATTTCACACAACTGAGCTGTCCTGCCACGGCTTCCATTTATTTTCCTTATGTTAACTTTATTTTACTTTGCTTTATTTATACTACCTTATTTTACCTGGCCATGAGTTAACTTTACTTCCCTATTATTTGTGTTCCTTAATTAAATCCTACTTCTTTTAAAAAGAATGCAAATTTCTCATTTTCATCCACTTACAGACCCTCCCTAATACCAGTTTCTCACTAACCAATGACTTTATGTTTCTCCTGTGATGTCACTCTTGAATTTTATCAAACTCAGCCCTCATGTGCAGCTTTTCAAACCTATTCCTTGAGGCTGTTGGAGATAAGGTGACAATCATAACTGATTAATGATTACAATGGTATTTACAGATGTTCCTGGAGATGGTCGTTACCCAAACGGCAGACTTCTGCAGACCCTCCTTAGCTAGTTTCATGACAGTCTTGATGGCACAGATTCCCCAGAGACTCCGTTATCCGACCCCTTTAATAAATGCCATTAAACTGGTCAGATTGGTCAGCTCTGGCAAAACTAAAGCAGCAGCAGTAAAATTATCCAATTCAAAAATCCCTACTCAAAACCCATCTTTGGCTTTCTGTCATGCACAGCTACTAGTAAATATGTCTTCTCTGCTTTCTCCTGTGCTGCATCTCATCTTTGTGTCTGCCAGTCACAGTCTTAATCTCCTTCCTGTTGGTACTGCTTCCAGGTCAATGGTCACATGGACCAATATTTCTTAGTATCCAAGAAAATTACAATTGATCCCAATTCTTAAGAGTCCTTGCCAACATTCTTAAAAACAAGCATTTTAAAGAAATTACAGGTTTTCATAGTGTACTGCTTCTAGGTCAAACTTCATAACAACATGGGATTTTGCCATAAATAAATTGTATTAAGACAAATTGTCAACACTGAACAAGTTAATGACAAAGTATAGTTTGCAACACTAAGAATTGTATCAGTAGAAATTATTGTAAAAATATATTTAACTTATAAATTATAGTGTCATTGTTAACTTTCACACAAAAGTCACATCTTATACAACGCTTTAACAAAATTCTGCTGCAAAAGCATGTCCACTTACCAAATTGTTAGCTGCTAATCCCAGAGCCAAATTCACTGAAATTAAAGTAAATTTAGAGATCAGTACAATACACCATATCAGAACTTAAAATTAGACAAAAGTAGATGACACACCAGCTATCACCCCTCCCTCAACCCAAAAACTTGGAAGAGATATTCCACAGAGCGATTCATCGAGTGCCTCTGATCTCCCACTTTATACCAGTTGCCAAGCAGTATGGTCTTTGAGGAAAAATGCAAAAAAAAAGAAAAATAGTACAAGGCTGTAATCCAATTTACTGCCGTAAATACATTACAGCAGATATATAATTTATATAAATAATTTATATATAGACATATATATTTGAAAAGAGAGACATGCTGCAGAAAAGTGGGTGATACGGACAAATGAGAAGTTGTGAGTTTGGTTCAGGTGGGAATTCGAGGCGGGGGGGGGTGGAAAGAGGTGATCCTTTCCCTGCTTTTTTTCAGCCTTCAGTGGTTCTCAAGTTTCCTTCCTCATCTCCAAGCTCAGTGTGTGCAACTTTGTATTACTTTATCTGTCTAAATTATTAAACATTTGACTAATTAAGTAAATTAGATTGGACAGAAATGACAGGGCTGGTGGTGTGCCTTGACTGCAGCATGTGGGAATCTGGAATGCTCTGCAATCCCGGACAACCACACATGCACAAAGTGTTTGCAGCTTAGGCAACTTCGGCACCAAGTTGCTGAGCTGGAATCCAAGTTGTGCATTGCAGGGCATAAGGGAGGGGGCGAGTGACCTGTACATTTTGTTCCAGGAGGCAGTCACACCCCTTAGGTTAGGCAGAACTTTAGAACTGACCAATGGGTCAGGGGCAGGAGGGTGTGACTGTGAGTCAGGCAGGTAAGAGATCCAGCATGTAGTGATGGAGGAACTTCAGCCCCTGACTTTGTCCAACAGATATGAGGTGCTTGCTATTTGTATGGATGAGGAGAAGGACTGCAAGGTGGTTGAGTGGGCTGACCATGGCACCATGTTGAAGGATGCCATTCAAGTGGGTGCGGGGCACAAAGAGGAATGTGGCAGAGATAGGCGACAGCATAGTCAAGGGGATAGATACTGTTCTCTGCAATCGAAAGCGAGAATCCAGAAGGCTGTGTTGCCTGTCTGATACCAGGGTTCGGGATGGCTGCACAGGGCTAGAAAGGAACTTGCAGTGGGAGGGGTCCATCCAAGTACTAATGACATAGATGAGGCTAGCAAGAGGTTCTGCAAAGGGAGTATGAGGAGCTAGGCATTAAATTAAGAAACAGAACCTCAAAAAGTAATAATCTCTGGATTATTACCTGAGTCACGTGCAAATTGGCATAGTGTGAACAAGGTTAGAGACACAAGTGTGTGGCTCAAAGGCTGGTGTTGGAGAAGAGGGTTCCAGTTCATGGGGGGACTGGCACCAGTGCTTGGAAAAGCGAGGGCTGGATTATTGGGATGGTCTACACCTGAAGCGTGCTGGGACCAGTGTTCTTGCAAAGAAGTCGAGAGGACTTTAAACTAAATAGTGGGGACCAAAGCACCAAATTTGGGAAGCGATAAACAGACCATGGTGGGGAGTGACAGAGTACAAACCTAAGAGTAAATCAGCAGACAAGATTACAAAAATAATAAAAAGGACAAAACTAAAGGCTTTGTATCTGAATGCATTTGTATCTGGCATTCAAAACAACAGATAAACTGATAGTTCAAATAGAAATAAATAAGTGCTATCTGATAGCCTTTACAGTGACATGGCTGCAGAATGACAGATTGCAGACAGAATATTGAAGGGTCTATGACATTTAGGAAGGACATGAAGGTAGGAAAAGGTGGAGGGATGGTAATAGCACAATAGAGAGGGATGACCCAAGTTCAGGAAACCAGGATGTAGAAGCAGTTTGGGTAAAGATGAGAAACAATAAAGGCAAGAAGCTACTTGTGGAAGTTGTGTACAGGCCCCCTAATTGTAGCTACACAGGAGGACAGAATATATAACAGGAGATAATGAGAGCTTGCCAGAAAGGTGCAGCAATATTCATGGGGCATCTTAATCTACATATAGACTGGAAAAATCAGATGGGCAAAGGTAGCGTGGATGAGGACTTCATAAAATGTTTTCAGGATAGTTTCTTAAAGCAGCACGTTCTGGAACCAACCAGACAGCAGACTATAGTAGACCAGGTATTGTGCAACGAGATAGGGTTAACTAATGACCTCATAGTAAAGGTGCCTCTAAGTAGCAGCAATCATAATATGATTGGATATTACATTCAGTTTGAGAGAATGAGTGAGTCCAAGACTAGTATTTTCAACTTGAATAAGGGCAGTTGAGGGCATGAAAGCAGAGCTAAAGTGCACTGGCAAATTAGATTAAGGGTTAGGTCAACAGAGATACAGTGGCATCTCAGAAAGCACAAAATAGATACATTCCAACCAGAAAGAAAAATTCCAAGAGGACCCCCCCACCATCCATGGTTAACTAAAAAGTTGAAGATAGTATCAAAGTTAAAGAAAAAGTATATAATTGCACAAGGATGGGTGGCAGGTCAGAAGTTTGGATAGAATATAAAAAACAGCCGAGACCGCCTGAAAGATTAATAAAGAAGGGAAAAATTAGAGTACGAGAGAAGGCTAGCTAGAAATATAAAGATAGTAAAAATTTCTACAGATATTTAAAGAAGAAAAGAATTAACATAGCAAGCGTTGGTTCTATAGGAAATGAGTCTGAGAAATTAATAATGGAAAATAAGGAGGTGGCAGATGAATTGAACAGGTACTTTGCATTGGTTTTCATAATAGGATCATCTAAGTAACATCCCTAAAATAGCTATAAATCAGGAAACAGGGAGGGAGGAACTCAAGAAAATTACAAACACCAAGGAAGTGGGACTGAGCAAATTGTTGGAGATACGGGCTGATAAGTGCCCGGGTCCTGATAGACGTCATCCTAGGATCTTAAAGGAAGTGTCTAGTGAAATAGTTGATGCAATGGTTTTAATTTTCCAAAATTTCCTAGATTCGGGGAATCACGGAATCACAGAGTGCAGAAGAGGCCCTTCGGCCCATTGAGTCTGCACCGACACGTGAGAAACACCTGACCTAGCTACCTAATTCCATTTACCAGCACTTGGCCCATAGCCTTGAATGTAATGATGTGCCAAGGGCTCACCAAGGTACTTTTAAAAGGATGTGAGGCAACCCTCCCAGGCAGCACATTCCAGACCGTCACCACCCTCTGGGTGTTCCATTAGATCGGAAAATAGCAAATGTAACTCCTTTATTCAAAAAGGAAGGGTGGCGGGGCAGAAAGTAGGAAATTACAGGCCAGTTGGCTCAACATCGCTCATAGTAAAAACGTTAGAAGCTGTTATTAAAGACGTTACAATAGGGCACTTAGATAAATTCAAGGGAATCAGGCGGAGTCACAGGTTTTGTGAACGGGAAATCATGTTTAAACAATTTATTGGGAATTCTTTGAAGTAAAACATGCTGTGGATAAAGGGGAATGACGGATGTATTGTACTTAGATTTCCAGAAGGCATTTGATAAAGTACCATATCAAAGGTTATTGCAGAAAATAAAAGCCCATGGTGTAGGAGGTAACACATTGGCATGGATGGAAGATTGGCCAGCTAACAGGAAACAGTAGGCATAAATGGGCAATTTTCTGGTTGGCAAGATATAATGGGTGGTGTGCCACAGGGACCAGTGCTAGGGCCACAACTTTTTACAATTTTATGGAAATGGCTTGCATGAAGGGACTGAAGATATGGTTGCTAAATTTGCTGATGAGACAAAGATAGGTAGGAAAGAAAAATGTGAAGAGGACAAGGAGACTACAAAGGGATACAGATAGGTTAAGTGAATGGGCAAAGATCTGACAAATGGAGTATAAAGTGGGAAAATGTGAAATCATCCATTTTGACATTGTGCTCCCTAGAAGTGACAAAAATTCAAACAGAGGGACCTGTTCTCTACATACAAAAGGAATATGTTCTAGCCTTGCATCTTTTTTGAAATGCCTAGGAGCTTGGGGAGCCGACAATCACCTATTGCTTTCTCCATGGCAACACCTCAGCCAGAGTCAACTTGCCAACCAATTAGCTCTCTTTTGTACACTTTTTGTAGTATTAATTGTTGTGATCGTTTGTAATTTGGCATTCTTGCATATGTTTTGATGATTTCAGGATGAAAAACTTCGGCAATACATCTCTCTTTTCAACAATATTCAAGAATACCACTGTCCTGTATAAAATTTTGGAATTCTTCAACACCAGTTTGCAAATGAAACCATATACATTCACTAGGTAACCTGCAGTAGTTGATTTTCCAACACCTCCTTTTCCTGAGGCTACAACAATAACCTGCTTCACTCCTGGAATCACTTTTTGCTTTGGAAGTCCCCGAGTCAACAAGTGTTTTTGTCTGTCCTGTACCGATTCAATACTGGACCCTGAAGACTTAAAAAAAAATTGTCACAATATAAGAATGCATTTCCTACTTAAAACACATCAACTTTTAAAAAAAAATTCATTTGGGATGTGAGCTTTACTGGCAAGGCCAGCATTTATCGCTGATTCCCAAGTGCCCTTGAGAAGTTGGTGGCGAGTCACCTTCTTGAACTGCTGGAGTCCATGTGGTGTAGGTATAACCACAGAGCGAGTTTCAGTATTTTGACCCAGTGAAGGAACAGCGATATAGTTCCAAGTCAGGATGGTATGTGATTTGGAGAGGAATTTGCAGGGGGTGGTGGTATCCCCATGCATCTGCTGCCCTTGTCCTTCTAGGTATTAGAGGTTGTGTGTCTGGAGAATACTGTTGAAGGGGCTTTAGCTTGTTGCCACAGTGCATTTTGTCGATAGTATGTACTGCTGCACCATGTGTCACTAGTGGAGGCAGTGAATGTTTAAGGTGGTAGATTGGGTCCTTGGCAAGCAAGCTGCTTTGTCCTGGATGGTGTCGAGCTTTGAGTGTTGTTGGAACTACTTCATCCAGGCAAATGAAGAATATTCCATCACACTCCTGACTTGATGGTAGACAGGCTTTGGGGAATTAAGAAGAAAGTTACTTGTCACAGAATTCCCAGCCTCTGACCAGATCTTGTAGCCACAATATTCATAGGGCTGATCCAGCTAAGTTTCTGATCAATGGTAACCCCCAGGGTGTTGATAGTGGGGGATGCAGCAATGGTAATGCCATTGAATGTCAAGGTGGGGGGATGGCTGGATTCTCTCTTGTTGGAGGTGGTCATTGGCTGGTACTTGTGTGGTGCAAATGTTACTTGCCACTTATTAGCCCAAGCCTGAATGCTGTCCATGGGCACAGATTACTACAGTACCTGGGAGCTGTGAATGGTATTGAACACTGCACAATCAGGGAACACTCCCACTTCTGACTTTTTTTTTCCAAAGCAACATTTACTGCAATAATTTCATAAACATTGTACAAGTTTGAGCAAAACGCACAGTATGCTTCCAGGTGATAGTCATTCTTCTGTAACCCATTTCACATGATTCTGGCACAAGTCCATGCACCTCAGTCCTTGACTGGAAGATTTGTCTTTTACTGCCTTTTTACCTCCTTATATCTTTTAGAAGAAAGTGGCCGTGATAGCTATACTCAGCCAAAATTCCCGATAAGCAATGGCATAGGGTTTCATTAAGGACCTCCATTTTGCAATAGCGCAACCAGCCATATTGGAAGGAAGGTCATTGATAAAACAGCTAAAGATGATTAGGCCTAGGACAACACTCTAAGGAACTCCAGGTGCAATGTCCTTTGGCTGAGAAGATTGGCCTCCAACAACCACAATCTTCTTCCTTTCTGGCAAGTATAACTCCAGCTTGTACAGAGCTTTCCCCTCACCATCCCGATTCCACTGATTTCTGTTTTATTAGGTTTCCTTGATACCACACTCACTCAAATACTGCCTTGATGTCAAGGGCAATCACGCTCACCTCACTTATGGAATTCAGATCTTTTGTCCATGCCCTGGTCCTGAACTCGCATCTTTCCCCAATTTCTCTCCTAACTCCATTTAAGCCCTCACTGAACTCATCTTGACCATGAGATCCAGTTCCTGTTCACATGATCAGATTCCTACTAAATGGATCATCCAACTTCCCTTCCTGGCCCCCTTGTTAGCCAATGTTGTAAATGGTTCTCACTCCTCAGGTGTTGTCCCTCTCTCTTCTAAATTTGCTGTCATCACTCCTTAAAAAAAAAAACTCTTGACCCAACCATCCTTGCTGTCAGTCTCCGACCTCCTTTGCCTTTCCAAATTCCTCGAACGTATTATTGACTCTCAAATCCATTCCCATCTTTCCCAGCTCACAACCTTGGTATCACCTTGATCCCAAGGTGAGCTTCTAACCTCATTCGTGCCATCAGTAAGATCACCTATTCCCACCTCTGTATCATCACCAGATTTCACCCATCTTAGCTCATCTGTTCCTGAAACCATCACTCATTCCTCCATTACCTCAGGACCCAACAATTCCAATGCACTCCTGGCTGAAATCTCATATTTTACCCTCCATTAACAGATGGTCATCCCATGTTTTAACTTGCAGCAACTCCCATTCCCCTATCACCCTTCTGCTTGCTGAGCTACATTGGCTCCTAGCCAAGCAACATCTTACCTTTAAAATTCTCATCCTTGTTTTCAAAACCCTCTGCGGGCTTGCTCTGCACAAGTTCTATAAAATTTCCTTCAGCCCCAAAATCCCTTGCGATATCTATGCTCCTCTAATTTGGCCTCTTGTACATTCCCAATTATAATTACTTCACTATTGATGGTAGTGTCTTCAGTTGCCAATGCCCCAAGCTCTCAAACTCCCTTTCTACATCTGTTTGTCACTCTACCTTGCTTGAGTGTTTTTATATTTTTAACCCTACCTTGCTTTCCTCCTTTAAGACAGTCCTTAAAACCTCCCTCATCTGACCTAACAGCTCCTTATGTGGCTTAGTGTCATACATTTTATAATGCTCCTGTGTAATGCCTTGGAACGTTTGATTACATGAAAGGCTGTAAATGAGGTCTGGAGCAGAGTGGTCCTGACGGAACCCAAACTGTGAGCAGCTTGAGTAAGACGAGCTGTTGCGTAAGTGTCAACTGATCGCACTGTTAATGACAGCTTCCATCACTTTGCTGATAAACGAGACTAGACAATGTTACGATACCCATAGAGACTGATAGCTTTTGCAAATACATCAGACTAAACAAAAAACTTGGGATTAAACAAAACAAAATCAACATCGACTAAACATTACTTAGTAGACAGCTAATACTCTAAACAATTAACAGGTGTTCCTTTTTAATTTCTCAACACAACCAATAATCCCACACCATGTTTATACATCACACTGCACTCTGCAGAATTGTCAACTTTACAGGAACCAGTCCAAAACTACTCCTAGCTTCTAACGGGCTAACTTTTCCACACTTTGCCGAGTCATAATGCCCAGTGTCTGTCAAAAGTAGTTTCCTTCAGTCTCCCGAGAATCCCCGAACTAACTTCAGCGGCAATGCCTACTCCAGATGCATTCTTGTACCTCTTGGCTTCATCCCGAAAGTGAACATTCCGGTGTCTTCTCTGAAAACTGGGCTGTCAGTTCTTTCTGAGTGGCATTACATTCATTTTGTCTCACTTTGTAATGTTACTGAGGTCAGACTTGAGAGATCCTTGCTGCATGTATGTGAAGGCCCTTCATCAGGTTTTCCCTTTTGTTGCAATGCTCAAGTACTTAGTCTCAAGTTTTCTTCTGATTTAACAGAGTTTCATCGAGTTTGTTCTGCCATTCTGCTGCTCAAAGTATTATTTATTCCATCATGTTGCTGAAGGGTAATGAATGGTTTTTGAATCTGATCCTGAAGGACAATTAGTTGCTCTTTCAACTGTTTAATTTCTTGTTCAGCTCTTGTCTTCTCTCTCTGCGTATTGGTGTATAACTTTTTCAATGCTGGTAGCTCCAATGCAGCTTTCTCTGAAGTAGCATTCGATGTCTTTTCCAACTCATCGTGTTTTTCCATGTATTGGTTCATCTCTCAAGGCAATGAGCTCTGCAAGTGCCTTTGTCTACTGCTGTGCCCGGCTGTACTTCAGGTAGAGAGTTCTTCCAACCCATTTTCTGATTGTATCTCTGCTTTTTCTTGTTGTCCCTGACGCAGGGCATTTTCCTTGTTATTCACTATCAGCTGCTGGTACAGTTCTGGAAACTTGTCCACTTCTTTGAAAAATAAATCATTTGGGACTTCTGGCTCAAGCTTCCCAAAAAGATGTATTACTGGGCCTTCTATGCTTCTCTGGCACCCTCATGTGGTTTGTTCAGGTGTTGTCTTTTGCCTTTTCGTTGTTTTTCTTGGGTTTTTTTTAATGCCTCTTCAGCTCCAAACTCTCCTCAGCTTGAAGGTTAAAATATTCAAACAGTTCCTTGAGGCTGGTTGGTTGCGGATTCAGCAATGCCTTGCATGAGGACAACATGAGCACAATTACTAAACCAGGAATAAAAGGCAATAATCTGGTCTTCCTAGACTAATGTACTCAAACAAACTGAAAAAATGCTTCTCAAGGATGCCAAATGTCCTGTTGAGTTTGGCCCTGGGGTTAGTCCAAACCGATCTGGTAAGTGGCATTTTTGATCCAAGGTGAAGATTTTTAAAGTGTGAGTACAGCTTTAAGAGCCTACAGGCTTCCAAGATGGCGTTGCCATTCACTGCAGAACAATAACCTTCCTTCCATAAGGTCAGAAGTGGGGATGTTCGCTGACGATTGCACAATGGTCAGCACCATTCACGATTCCTCAGAAACTTAAGCAGTCCACGCGCAAATGCAGCAAGACCTGGGCAATATCCAGGCGTGGGCAGACAAGTAGCAAGTAACATTTGCACTACACAAGTGCCAGGCAATGACTATCTGCAACGAGAGAATCTAACCATCGCCCCTTGACATTCAATGGCATTACCATCACTGAATCCCCCACTATCAACATCCTGGGGGTTACCATTGACCAGAAAGTGAACTGGGCTAGCCGTATAAATACTGTGGCTACAAGAGCAGGTCAGAGGCTAGAAATTCTGCAGTGAGTAACTCACCTCCTGACTCCCCAACATATGTCCACCATCTACAAGGCACAAGTCAGGAACGTGATGGAATACTCTCCACTTGCCTGGATGAGTGCAACTCCAACAACTCAAGAAACTTGACACCATCCAGGACAAAGCAGCCCACTTAATTGGCACCACATCCACAAACTTTCACTCCCTCCACAATCACAGTGGTAGCAGTGTGTACCATCTACAAGATGCGCTGCAGGAACTCTCAAAAGCTCTTCAGACAGCACCTTCCAAACCTGCATCCGCTACCATCTAGAAGATCAAGGGCAGATGCATGGGAACACCACCATCTGCTAGTTCCCCTCCAAGCCACACACCATCCTGACTTGGAACCATATCGCCGTTGCTTCACCATCGCTGGGTCAAAATCCTGGAACTCCTTCCCTAACAGCACTGTGGGTGTACTTACACCACATGGACTGTAGCAGTTCAAGAAAGCGACTCACCACCACATCAAGAGCAATTAGGGATGGGTAATAAATGCTGGCCTAGTAAGTGACACCCACATCCCATGAGCAAATAAATAAAATGATTTCCTACGCCTGTCGCTTTTGGTGGGCTTCGCAAATTGGTGGTGTGCTTCAGAAAGAAGAAATTTCAACATTAGCTGCATGGGGTCAGCTGGCTTGATTTAATCAGCAAGGCATTGTTGTAAGTAACTAGGCGTTTAGATGATCCTCAGGCTTGCTGTTTAAGGATTAGGATGGTCACGAGGTTCCAGAGAGCCTGGGTAAGTTATTTATTCATTTGTTTTTTTTCCCTGTTCAACTCTGAGGCCATGCGTTGAGGCTGAGAATCAGAATTAGCGACGGGTTTCATTCAAACTGCACATCAGACCTAATTAGTAAAAAGAACTTCTCAGGATTAGCTGCAGCCTCGAAAGTAAAACAATGTAGCTCACCCTTGCAGGCAATAAACTCTGCTTGCTGAAGCTGGACTTCCAAGGGAGATTCAATGGAGTCTTCTGCTGCAGTGAAACCCCTGCTCTTAGCTTTTAGGCTTTTCTCTCAGGAGTTTTTTCTGGTGAATTCTCTCAGCATCTGTAGCTTCAGTTGGGAGCTTCTTACAGTTCAAAATCATTTCTTTAAATCATTTTCTTTTCCTTCATTTTTCAGCATTTCTGTGAGGGATTTTTGATTCGGAGTTGGCACCATGTTGGGATGGTGCTGATTGTAGATCCTGTCTATTAAAGAAGTCTTTGTAGTCTTCTGTATGTTAAAAACAGGTCTTTATCAACTACTCGTAATTATATACAATTATACAGTAAAGGGTACAGATATAGAGCTATCTTCATCCTAGGTCTTAACACCTCTCTGGCCAGATTGGCAGTAATAGCTGAGTGAAGAATTCATAGAAAGCTTTTGAGATAGTTCCATACAGCAGCACTTTCTGTAATTAACCAGACAGCAGATTATATTAGACTTGGTATTGTGTAATGTGACAGGATTAATTAATGACCTCAGAATAAAGGTACCTCTAGGTAGCAGCGACCACAATATGATTGAATTTTACATCCAGTTTCAAAGGGAGAAGAGTGGGTCTAAGAGTAGTACTTCAAACTTAAATAGGGGCATAAAAGTGGAGCTAGTTGAAGTGAACTGGGATACTAGGTTAGAGGATTGATCAATAGAGAGGCAGTGGCAGACATTTAAGGGGATGGTTCAGAATAAGAATAAGTATGTTCCTCTATAAAGAAAAGTTCTAAGGGGAGGGCCCACCATCCATGGTTAACCAAAGGAGTTAAAGAAAGCATCAAATTTAAGAAAAAAGCATATCACTGCACAAAGATGAGTAACAAGTCAGATGATTGGTCGGAATATAAAGAACGAAGAGAATGACTAAAAGATTAATCAGCAGAAAGAAATTAAGAGTATAGAGGAAGCTAGCTAAAAACGTAAAATCGGATAGCAAGGGTATTTAAAAATGAAAAGAGTAAGTGAGTGACATTGGGAAGTTAATAGTGGATGAGAAGGAAATGGCAGATGAAATGAAGGAATATTTTGCCGCTGACTTCACTAATAGAAAATACAAAAAATATTCCAGTAATAGCTGTGAATCAGAAGGTGGGAGGGAGAGGGGAACTTGGTGAAATTCCAATCACTCGGGAAGCAGTACTGAACAAATTGATGGAGTTGCAGGCTGACAAGTTTCTGGGTCCTGATGGACTTCATCCTAGGGTCTTAAGGGAGGTGGCAAATGAGTAGTAGATGCATTTAAAGTTTCATCAGATTGAAAAGTAGCAAATATAACCCCTTTATTCAAAAAGGGAGGGAGGCAGATAAAGGAAACTACAGGCCAATTAGCTTGATGTCTGTTGTGGGGAAGGTGTCAGAATCCATCTTTAAGGGGGTTATAGCTGGGTACTTCGAGAAACTCAAGGTAATCAGGAAAAATCAGCATGATTTTGAGAAAGGGAACTCATGTTTAACCAATTTATTGGAGTTCTTTGAAGGAGCAACATGCGCTGTGGATAAAGGGGAGCCTGTGGACATACTGTACTTGGATTTCTAGAAGGCATATGATAAGGTGCCATATCAAAGGTTATTGAGGAAAATAAAAGCTCATGGTATAAGGGGTCACATATTAGTGTGGAGTGAAGATTGGCTGGTTGGCAGAAAACAGCATGCATAAATGGGTATTTTTCTGATTAGCAGGATGTGACAAGTGGAGCCCTGCAGGGGCCTTTGCTGGGTCCTCAGCTTTTATCAATTTACCTTAATGACTTAGATGAGGGAAGCGAAGGCATGGTAGCTAAATTTGCAGAAGACGCAAAGATAGTTAGGAAAGTATGCTGTGAAGATGACATTAGGAGTTTGCAGACAGATAGGTTGTGAGTGGGCAAAAATATAGCAGATGGAGTATGGTGTGGGAAAATATGAAGTTGTTCACTTTGGCTGAAAGAAAAAAAAAGTATTACCTAAATGGAGAGCAGCTGCAAAATTCCAAGGTGCAGAGGGTTCTCGGTGTTTTAGTGCATGAGTTACAAAAAGTTAGTACGCAGCTACAGCACATAATTAAGAATGCGGATGGAATGCTATCCTTTATTACGAGAGAAATTAAACATAAAAGGAAGGATGTTATGCTTCAGTTATACAGGGCATTGGTGAGACCACATCGAGTATTATATGCTGTTCTTGTCTCCTTATTTAAGTATAACGATCCGAGGTTACTACTGGACAAGCCCAATCCCAGAGTGGAGCCCAGCTTGATAGGTCCTAAATTTGATTTCTTTGTTTGTTTAGATACATGGAGATGGGCTACTGAACAGTCACCGGAGTCAGCTAATAAACTAACAAAAGCATAAAACATTTATTAAACAGAAAATAGCTATGTTACAATACTTCTCCACCCACAACTATATGTTTACAGGTATATACAGATTTGTAAGGATAACACAAGTTACAAAAGCTATCTTATACGCTAATGTTCACAGGAAGTACAATCCATGTAAATTAATTGGCGATTGTGGGCAGACATACCACACTCTGAAACCAAGTGACAGATGCCACCCAGGCAGATGCTATGGGTCTCTCCTCAACTCCCTGTTACACTGTGAGCCAATCAGTCTCAATGAACTCTGTCTTTCACACGAGGGTTTCCAATCGCCACTTTCCAAGAACTCACCTTGGAATCTTCTCCCAATCCAACGGTTTTTTCTGATGCCTTCTGCAAGGGTTCACCTCCAAGGTTTCAAACTCTCCTTCCGATTTTCCTCTCCCCTGGGTCACCATATCCATTAAAGCTTTCTTCCACGCACTCTCTCACCCCAACTCAGCTGTCAACAGTACGCCACTGCTTCACATTCCCACAGCAAAGAGTTACAGACCTTCAGTTGCCTCTTTGGGCCTTCTGACTTCTCTCAAAGCTTTATATCACTTTGACTCTGCTTTCTGCAGCTTGTAGCTTTAAGCTTTTCTCTGCCCCTCACTGTTAACTTCACTTAACAGGTCTTTTTCCAGGTTCCTGTCCTTCCTTCGATCAGAAAGTCCCAAGCAGACCTTCTCCTGTCCCACTCCTCTGGATTCTTGGGAATTTTCTTCTTTAGCTTGGGGCTGGCTATCTGTCCCCTTTTAAGCTGCTTCTGTCTGTCAGCAGTCTTCAAAGCTGAACTCAAAACTGCTTTTCTAGTTCTTTCTATCTGTGTGTGTGTGTGTGTGTGTGTGTGTGTGTGTGTGTGTGTGTGTGTGTGTGTGTGTGTGTGTGTGTGTGTGTCTGTGGGGGGCAGCCTGCCTCCCTGGACCTCCTGTTGCTAGGGACCAGCCCAGTTTTCTACTCTTGTGTTTGCTTAACTTCTCTTATAGTTGTAAACTCTCATCAGAAATGCAGGCACCTTTTAAAGTGATACTAAACCTCAACTTGATCTTTCCTTAACACACAGGTACAGAAATACAAATCAAACTTAAACATTAAAGCTCAAAAAACTCATTCCAAACTCCCACAAATACCAATGAAACTTACTTAAACTACCGCCATTTCCTAACATAAGGAAGGATGTAAATGCTTCGGAGGCTGTTCAGAGGAGGTTTACTAGATTGATACCTGGAATGAAAGGGCTGTCTTATGAGGAAAGGTTAGACAGACTGGGCTTGTTTCCACTGGAATTTAGAAGAGTGAGGTATGACTTGATTGAAGTATACAAGATCCTGAACAGTCTTGACAAGGTGAACATGAAAAGGATGTTACCTCTTATGGGCAAGTCCAGAACTAGGGGGCACTGTTTTAAAATTAGGGGTCACCCTTTTAGAACAGAGATGAGGAAAAAAAATTCTCTGTGGGTTGTGCGACTTTGGAACTCCCTGCCTCAGAAGACGGTGGAGGCGGGGTCATTCAATATTTTTAACACAAAGGTAGATTGATTCCCTTGCCTAACAAGAATCTACTGTTACCAGGGATAGACAGGAATATGGAATTTGAAACAAACACATCACCCATGATTTTATTGCTTCTATTTCATAAGTTCGTATGTAACACCACAATGACCCTAACTCTAGGTCATGTGCCTTCTTACACCACAGTGCAACGCACTGGTACATTCAGGGTTAAGTTGCACATAACATTGCTTAAGTTTTGTGAAGGTGATGGCCACACCCAAATGGAAACTTTGAGCATATCTAGATCCGTGCGACACTGACCTGAACTTTGACAATGCTGCTTCAAACCTAGTAGTGTTATTTGGCAGATGGAGTTTAATGTGGATAAGTGTGAGGTTATCCATTTTGGTCAGAAGAATAAAAAGGTGACCTATTATTTAAATGGAGAAAAATTTCAGAATGCTTCAGTGCAGAGAGATCATCCTCATGCATGAATCACTGAAAGCTAGTATGCAGGTAAAGCAGGTAATAAGGAAGGCAAATAGAATTTTGGCACTTATTGCTAAAGGAATAGAGTCTAAAAATAGGGAAGTGTTGTTGCAACTGTACAAGGCATTGGTGAGACCACACCTGGAGTACTGTGCACAGTTTTGGTCCCCTTAGGAAGGATGTAGTTGCATTGGAGGCGGTTCAGATGAAGCTCACTAGACTGATTCCAGAGATGTGGGGCTTGTCTTATGAGGAGAGATTGAGCAGTTTAGGCCCATACTCGCTACAGTTTAGAAGGATGAGAGGAGATCTAATTGAGGAATAAAAGATGCTAGAGGGGATAGACAAAGTAGACGTAGAGCGGATGTTTCCCCTTGTGGGGCATTCTAGAACGAGAGGCCAAAGTTTTAGGCTAAGGGGTGGTAGATTTAAATCAGAGATGAGGAGGAATTACTTTTCTCAAAAGGGTCATGAATCTGTGGAATTCACTATCTCAGAGTGCAGTGGATGCCGGGACACTGGATAAATTTGAGGAGATAGATTTTTAATTAGAAATGGGTTGAATGATTTTGGGGAGAGGGCAGGAAATTGGAGCTGAGGCCGAAATGAGATCAGCCACGCTCATATTGAATGGCGGAGCTGACTCGAGGGGCTGAATTGCCTACTCCAGCTCCTAGTTCTTATGTTCTTATTTGAGGAACACAGGCTGGAAATGTGTCAATATATTTTCTGCCACCTCGTGCAATCAACCCTTATAATTTTCATGTCTCCTTTTGAATGCATGAACTCTGTCTGATACTTCCTCTAACTTACCAAGCATCAAGTGTTGCACCTCAATAATAAATTGCTACAGGCTATCCAACTGCAAGGTGCATCACAATCTAACCCCATGCTGTCCTCCAACAGAACCACATATTTCCAACAAGAGTTTCCATACTTTAACCAAGAATTCCAGTCAATCTCTCCTTCAGTAGCCAATGGAAGCAGAAGCGTATTGAAACATTTCAATTTCTCCCTCAGCTTTTCTAACATTACCCGACTCTAACTCTCCCGCTGCTCATCTGCTCCTGAAGCCCTCATCCATTCCTCTAACTTCCAGACCTGACTACTGCAATGTATTTCTCACATGCTCTCTCTCTCCATGTAGAGTTTTCTAAAGCCTGAATGTTACTAATTATGGCTCTGCATACATCTCTATCTTTTCACGATGTCATGATTATCACAATAGAGCAAGCAGAGGGGATGAACCCACACCATCAGTGCCATTAAACATCGCACTCTAGCTATCTGAGTCAACCAACCCTACCTCCCACATTTCACCTCCACAAACCTGCGGTTATCCAAAGCTCTGCTGCCTATGTCCTGACTTGCACTAAGTTTCATTCAGTCATCACCCATGTTCACCTGAACTATTTTGGCTCCTAGTTGAGCAGCAACATCTCAATTTTAAAATTTTCATCTTAATTTTCAAATCTCTCCATGAACTTGCTATCAACTGTGGCTCAGTTGGTAACGCTCTCATCTGAATGAGAAGTTTGTGGGTTCAAGTCTCACTCCAGGACTTGAGCAGAAAAATCTAGACTAAAACTCAAGTGCAGGACTGAAGGAGTGCTGCACTGTCAGAGGTGCTGCCTTTTGGATAAGACATCAAAACATCAAACTCTTAACCCTCTCAAGTAAACATTAGAAATCTCATGGGACCAATTCACAGAGCACCAGAATTATTTCCAATGTTCTGGTCAATATTCATCTGTGCCCCAGGAATTGGTGTTCACCTGCATTTTAAACCGGAGGTGGGCGAGTTAATTGTGATCAACTGGGGGCGATGCGCTAAGATAAAAGCAAAACACTGCGGATGCTGGAAATCTGAAACAAAAACAAAAAAATTGCTGGAAAAACTCAGCAGGTCTAACAGCTTCTGTGGAAAGAGAAAGAGTTAACGTTTCGAGTTCGTATGACCTTTCTTCAGAGCTTCCCGTTCAAAAACACATGATTTATTACAGACCATACTCAAAGTTGAGGTACAACCCGAATAACACAGATAGATGAGGTGGGGGGGGGGGCGACCTTAAAATGATACTCACCCAGACCCTCAGCATAGCCGTAACCAAGGGCGGACCCTGCACAATATGACACAGTACCGGCCATCGCCGCCAGGCTCTTTGCAGCTGGGCCATCCGAAACCCGCCGGAGCTGTACTTCCTCAGCACGGAATTAACACGCACCAACCCAAAACGTTTATATCAACACACCACTAAACCTCCCGTACAGTTACGAATAAAAAAACAAGAAGAATTAGTCACAATTAATCCTCTTTTCCCCCCACCACCGATAAAATGACAAGTTTCGCGCGCCCGGCTGCAAACAAACTCCCCCCACCGCCCCCCCGGCGTCATGACGTCACGACCGGAAGTCGTCATGACGTCAACGTCTACCCATGGTTCTCAGAGGGGGCAAATTTGAAGGGGCCTTTCATGTGAGCCGTTTGTTTCAATCTTGGGGCTTTTCTTTTAGGTTTTGTTTTCATTTATTTGCTGTTCAATTGGGGCCGACCGCAGAGTTGTCGCCCTGGAGGTGTTGGTGAAAGGAGTTGGTTGATTTTATTGTTTAATTTTTTTGCGGTGTCCAGGCGCCGGGAGCTTGGTTTTCCAATGATGTCAGAGGTGAGGTCTGAACGCGGTGCCCTGTGGTCTGATGCCGAGACCCTGGCGCTGATCGCCGTCTGGAGCGAGGAGAATGTGCAGACGGCGCTGGACGAGCAACTCAGGAACAGCCACGTTTTTAAATTCATCTCCTCGCAGCTGCTGGACCAGGGTTACATCCGCACCCCGGAGCAGTGCCGCATCCGTATCAAGGGGCTGAAGAGGAAATACACCCTGGCTAAGGACAGCATCAAGAGGGGCTGTAGCGCCAGTGGGAGGAAGATCTGCCGCTTCTACGAGCAGCTTGATGTGGTGCTCGGTTCTCGGGTCGCCAATGAGCGGCCCGTACTTATGGACGCAATCGCGACAACGGGTGAGTCGCAGGATATCAAAGAGGAGCAGAGCAGTCCGCACTCCGATATCAGTCAAAGGGTTGAATGCCGGAATGGCCATTGTTCTTCCGAGGAGCCCGATCACTTGTTGGGGGAGACCAGCAACCGGCAGTTTGAACCTCAACCCTCTACCAGTGCTTTCTGTAGTAAGTATATTTCATTTTTACCTTTCTCTGGTTCAAAGCGTACAGAATTGTCTTTCGTAGACCAAATGAGAAATCCTGGAAAGTACGGATCATGCAACTGTAATATGACAATTAGATGGTCAAGTCCCAGACTGCAATTCCGTATGTGACAAGAAATTCAACCCGGGCAAATGTAAACAATGCTCTGACTATAACAGGAAGTTGTGTATAAATGCATTCGGTTTCCTGTACCTTTCTCCGTTTCCTCTGCATTTCCGAACTTAATTCATTGCTATTATGTAAAAATCCAGCTTTATTACATATTTAGTAAGTGATCGTGATCCCTCGTCCAAAAGTCTTTTGGGGTTCAGTGGTCTATTCTGCAAATCTTCTAATTAATAACTGTAACAGGCGCTTGTTTACATTCCTGGTAGACTTTTCTTGTTCGCTTTTGCCGTCAGGCATTAAAAGACACTGGAGGATTGATAATTGCTTGGGACATCATTAGGTTGTAACTTAATATTTCTGTTCTTTCGCTTTTAAATCCCGAGATTTCGTAGAACATTTGGCTGTGCAATTTTCAGGATTTATTTAGATTTATTTACATGTTTTACTTCACCTATGCAAAATCTACAAATTGGAAGGGGAAAGTCCCACCAAGATTCGTGTTTTTAGAAATTTATTTGGTCCTGTTGCTATCAACTTTCATGTTTTTTTTAAAAAGCAATGTTTGAAAGAACACTGGAGGTTTTTTAGCAAATCAAGTAATAAATTACTTTATGGACGTTTAACATATTATCAATTTAACGCTATCTTTGCAGATTAGGAAAGTAGGAATACTCTTGTCTGAACCGGTCTTTTTTTCACCCTTCAGCTTTCTACAAATGGGAAAGCATAAATGAGTTGGCAAAACTCAGAAGAGGCAAGCTTTACAAGTCTGCATGGCTTGACAATAATATTTATTCTGGGCCTGGTATGCATTCCAGGTTCTGATTTTACAATAATTTTTGTGTGCGCATGGCGCACTCTCTTTATCTCTGCACTGCCTTCAGTGGCACATTGAGTGTGATTGCTACAAAAGTGAAGACAGAAATGTACATGCATACAAAGACAATAAACTCAACACCAAACATGTACAACCAATGCAGAATATAAATCAACTGAGCCAGTAAAATTTTGGAAAAATTCAACAGGAACTGTTCCGAAAAAGAGTCATATTGGACTCGAAATGTTAACTCTGTTTCACTTTCCACAGATGCTGCCAGACCTGCTGAGTTTTTCCAGCACTTTGAATAAAAACAATGTCAGAGCAACTGAGACACTTCTCTTGCACTATTGTTCAAAATAAAATTAATCTTTGAAACCCACTTGCTTTTTATGTGGTGAAATGTAACCATAAACCCCTGATTTAGTTTATGGCCCTGCTCGCTTCAGACTTACTGCTGGCTGGCATAAAGTCAGCAGTAACTATATTGCACAAAATTCTTTGAAGATATGTTGAAACGAATGACATGAAGAAAAAGTACCTCTCATTAACAGGTGCACAATGCAAAGGATGTGTGTCTACACAAAGCCAAAAGGTTGTGGTGACTAAATTCAAACAATGATATCTTGGCAGAAAAAGTGAGAATAAATCCTTATCAGGAATAATGCAGCTGAAGCGATTGATTTTACCCCAGACTACACATTATATTCAAGTAGCTCGCAGGTAACAGTAACCAGTATTGCCCCCGTGCTCTACAGCTAGTAAGACAAAGATCAATAAATAATGCAACATATAATTTATTCAATTCTTTGTTTTTATCACAGTAAGATTTGGTTTTGGAAAATAGGTCAAATCAGGATTGTTGGAATTGGGAAGGAGGAGAGGAGGTTTCAGCTTCTTTGATTGCAATATAAATATGCATATTCAATCAATGTGAACTTGTAATTTTTCATATGCAATACATAACCATTGTGGGTTCTGAATAATTACTTTTTCCAAAATTTCACAAGCCAGGATATGAGAAACATGCCCTTCTCGTACTAACCTGGGTACAATTTGTGACTTCAGTATCAATGTGATGAAGATCCTAGACAAGTTGCAAGGGATAAATGATACTTATGCCAAGAGTCCTAAGAGACAGCAGAGGAAAATTGTGAGGGATTGGCAGAGTCAATGATTAATGGTGGGGTACCAGTAGATATAAGAAGGAAACATTGGAACATTCAGACCTTCAAGCCTGTTCCTCAAAAGTCGCCCATTTTCAGAAAGGGCAAAACCAAACACTAGCAACTACAAGACTTTGATCAGTATTAGACAAATAATAGAATAGATGATCAGGAGCAGATTTGAGGATTATACATACAAAAATAGATTCAGAATGGGAAGATTCTGCATGACCAACTCCTTGACCATATGCGGTGCCTCAGGGGTTGGTCTTGGACTGCTATTCTTTCTAATTTGCATCAACCGCTTGGATTCAGAAACCTGAAGAAAAGTGGTCAAAGATTCAAATAATGACTAACTATGTGAAGAAGAGTTGATTCTGGGGAGGCAGTTTGGAAAATGCATAAGGTAAAAAAAATTGTAAATTGGCAGAATAATAGCAAATGAAGCATAAAGTCCTAAATATTGAGGGGGGGTGGGGAGGTGGTGGGGGCGGGTGGGCAACATAGGCATTCCATGATTAGCATCAAAAATATTGAAGATGAAACTGAAAAGATCTAGATGCTCAACATTCCTAACCACTGCAGAGCAGTACTCAAGAAATCAAATAGAATTGTAAACTGTACAGCCTAAACAATCTTAAGTCAGAAGAAACAGTGTTCAAACTCTATGGCATGTTAGTCAGACCACAGCTTGAGAATTGTATCCACTTCTGGTCACCAAGACCTAAGGCAGACATGAAATGACTTGAGGCCATATGAACAGCAAATAACAACAAGGCCTGAATTGTTGAAGATCAAAAGAGCTGAGCTACGAGGAAAGACTGTAGAATCTGGGAATTTTCACCTTTAAAAGTAGAAAATTGAAAGGTGTGTAATGTAGTAAATTATATGGACAAGGAAAATCCATAACTTTACTGTAAATTAAGTTGCAAAAGTAGGATAAGCGGACATGGGTTCAGACGAGTAAAGACAAATTTAGGATAGCTATCAACTATGTTCTATAGCTATCAGGTATATTCTATGTTGAGCAAAGAATGTTCAACATATGGAATGAACTTCCAGATAGAATATTGGAGGCATAAACCCTGAAACAATTAAGTAAAATTTAGATGCTGCAGTGGCAGGTGCGGAGGTAAGAGGTACATTTATTTCTGGATAGATGTATTAAGGTGGGCCAATTGATTTTTTTATCTTCAATTACTTGTTATCTTGCAGAACAAGGCTGTAGATGTGGGTATATGAAAGATGGCTTTGGTCAAGCATTATAATTCTTAAGTGAAGAGCAATGTGATTGAAAATAGGTTAATATTAAAAGGTGGTAGAAATAGTCAGGACAATAAATCAGCCTGGTGAAGTTTTTTAAATGAAGATTCTATTCAAGGAAAGGAATACCTAATTACAAAGTTATTTTATTAAATAAAACTTAACCCTGCCATTTTCTAAACAATGGGATGGAGGGTAAAGTAACCCTGATTTGACTGACTTCTGTTTCTCTGCAAATGTTGCTTGCCTTGCTGAAACACTTCCAATATTTTTACCTCCACCACTTATGGGGGGCAGAAATAATGTTTTTGCCCCTGTTCGTCTGTTGTTTCTTCTTCCTCCGTTCTCTGCCCAAAGGCAAGTTCCACCCACAGCACCACAACTTCAACCATGGGTAGGGCAAGGAGGCAGGTTCCAAGTCCACCCAACCAGAACAGAGATCGTACTGTTGACACCAATCTGTTCCAGACCAACCAACCCCCACAAGGAGTTCGAGTTACTGTGGCAACATGCACTTTTGCATGCATGTTGTAGCCTAGAGCTATGGATAGTGATGGTAGAGGCACCAATTTCTTTTCATCAAATGGCCGAGCAGGAATCTCTCCCGTCCTTCCTGCCTGCCATTTGTGTATATTGAAAGGGTTTACAAATTGATAATCAACCCGTTTGGTCACATGAACGCATGTTGACCTTCCTTGGTCAAACCCAGGAGTGGGACTTGAATCCAGAGCTTCTCAGAGGTAGGGACACTACCACTATGCCACAGATCTCCTATTTGTCTGTAAGCAATATAACTTAAAAACTAATGGACGGATTTCAGTGTAACATGCTACTCAGATAGTGTATGACCCAAGGAAGAACTGATTAGATTTTGGTGAAGATGTAGACTTGGATGCTGGAATTTTTTAAAGGGTCCGTTTACACTGGGAGATGGGGAAAACTGACTTCTTTAGAATGTTGTGGGTTGTTTTATTTAGAATGGTGTTGATTGTTTTAGGATATTGTGGATTGTCTCAGCTGCTGCGGTGCAATTTGTCACAGCTGTTAAAATATGAACAGAGTTTTCAGAGCAGGTTGCTGGATGTGGATTGGCCTGAAGTCTTCGCAGTGAGATGGAAGTTCTTAATAAAAAGATTTCTTTTTTCAGCTTTGCAGTTACAGAGCATCAACCAGGCAGGGAAAAGCCTCAAGGAAGAGCTGGCGAAGGTATGCGCTCTACCGAGTGTCCACTTCACTTGTCTGTTTTCATTTTTAGAGTTGCTCAGGATTTCTCGATATGAAATCTGTGGATAAATTTCAACCACAAGGGAAAGTACAAGATTAATACACAAAATACTGCTGAAATCAGTGGCTCTTTCTGCAGAATATTGGCAACTGTCACCTAATAATTCAAAAACAAAAATACCTGGAAAAACTCAGCAGGTCTGACAGCATCTGCGGAGAGGAACAGAGGAACAAGTTAACCTTTCGAGTCTGTATGACTCTTCAACAGAACTAAGTAAAAGTAGAAAAGAGGTGAAATGTAAGCTGGTTTGGGGGGGCTGGGTGGTGGGGGGGGGGACGACAACACAATTAGAGCTAGATAGAGGGCCAGTGATAGATGGAGATAGCCAAAAGGACAAAGAGGTGTTGAAGCTGGTGATATTATGCAAGGAATGTGATAATAAAGGTATAGATAGCCCTAGTGGGGGTGGGGTGGGGGGAAGGGATCGAAATAGGCTAAAAGGCAAAGATAAAACAATGGATGGAAATATATTTAAAAATAATGGAAATAGTTGGGAAAAGAAAAATCTGATCATTACATGCCTACCAACTCCCACAGCTACCTCGACTACAGCTCCTCACACCCCGCTTCCTGTAAGGACTCCATCCTATTCTTTCAGTTTCTTCGCCTCCGTCACCTCTGTTCTGATGATGCCACTTTCAAAAACAATTCCTCTGACATGTCTTCCTTCTTCCTTAACCGAGGTTTTTCACCCACGGTGATTGACAGGGCCCTCAACCGTGTCCGGCCCATCTCCAGCGCATCCGCCCTCACACCTTCCTCTCCCTCCCAGAAACATGATAGGGTCCCCCATGTCCTCACTTATCACCCCACCTGCCTCCACATTCAAAGGATCATCCTCTGCTATTTTCAGCATGATGCCACCACCAAACACATCTTCCCTTCACCCCCTCCCGGCGGCATTCCACAAGGATCGTTCCCTCCAGGACACCCTGGTCCACTCCTCTATCACCCCCTACCCCCTCCCATGGCACCTTCCCATGCAACCACAGAAGGTGCAATACCTGCCCCTTTACTTCCCCTCTCCTCACCATCCAATGGCCCTTTCACTCCTTTCAAGCGAAGCAGCATTTCACTTGCACGTCCCACAATTTAGTCTACTGCATTCGCTGCTCCCAATGCGGTTTCCTCTACATTGGAGAGACCAAACGCAGTCTGGGCGACCGCTTTGCAGAACACCTTTGGTCTGTCCGCAAGCATGACCCAGACCTCCCTGTCAGTTACCATTTCAACACACCACCCTGCTCTCATGCCCACATGTCCGTCCTTGGCCTGCTGCATTGTTCCAGTGAAGCTCAACGCAAACTGGAGGAACAGCACCTCATCTTCTGACTAGGCACTTTACAGCCTTCCGGACTGAATACTGCGTTCAACAATTTTAGATCATGAACTCTCTCCTCCATCCCCATCCCTTTTCCGATCCCCTTTTTCCCAATAATTTATATAGATTTTTCTTTTACCACCTATTTCCATGATTTTTAAATGTATTTCCATCCATTGTTTTATCTTTGCCTTTTGGCCTATTTCGATTCCTTCCCCCCACCCCACCCCCACTAGGACTATCTGTACCTTTATTATCACATTCCTTAGATAATATCACCAGCTTCAACACCTCTTTGTCCTTTTGTCTATGATATCTTTTGGTGATCTCCACCTATCACTGGCCCTCTATCCAGCTCTACTTGTCCCACCCCTCCGATACTTATATTTCATCTTTTTTCTATTTTTTCTTAGTTCTGTTGAAGAGTCATACAGACTCGAAACGTTAACTGTGTTCCTCTCCACAGATGCTGTCAGACCTGCTGAGTTTTTCCAGGTATTTTTGTTTTTGTTTTGGATTTCCAGCATCCGCAGTTTTTTGCTTTTACCTAATAATTCAGTTGGTTTACTGCTAAGTGATTCTGATGGGTCTGTAATTGCCATTTATAGATGTACCTTCTTACACATTATTTTAGTTTTAGAGAAATTGAGTTTGAGGGTGATTTGGAAGCATGCAACGCCTGTTTTTGTGTTGGATAAAGGCCACAGTTAACTGTGTCTTAATTTATTTGTTTGGATTTGGATCTGTTACTCAAGTGGTAAGAATTTTCACACTTCTGTTATTTTAGAGATAGAAGATCAGCCACGATCGAGTTGAATGGTGGAGCAGGCTCAAGGGGCTGAATGGCCTACTCCTCCTATGTTCTCAGAATAAAATTTCACCTGCCACCTGTCCACCCATTCCACCAACCTGCACTATCCTCTTCACAGTTCACAATGCTTCCAAGTTTTGTATCATCCACAAATTTTGAAATTGTGCCTGTACACCAAGGTCTAGGTCATTAATATATCAGGAAGTGCAAAGGATCCAGCACCGACCCTCTGGGGACTTAACTACAAACCTTCCTCCAGTGTGATAAACATCCATTAACTACTACTCTGTGTCCTGTCACTCAGCCAATTTTGTATGTGTGTCGCTATTGTGCCTTTTATTCCATGTCCTATAACTTTGCCCACAACTTTGTTGTGTGGCACTTTATCAATGCACCATATGCACCACATCAACAGCATTAGCTTCATCAAAATTCTCCTACCTCATCAAAAAGCTCCAGCTAGTGAATTTGACACAATTTTCCCTTAAATCCATGCTGGTTTTCCTTAATTAACCTGCATTTTCCTAAGTGACAATTTTGTCCCAAATTGTAATTTCTAGAAGCTTCCTCACCACCAAGGTTAAAGTGGCTGGCCTGTAGTTGCTGGGCTTATCTTTACATCCTTTTTTGAACAAGGAACGCTTGCAATTCTCCAGTCCACTGGCATCACGCACAAGTCCAAGGTGGACTGAAAAATTATGACCAGTGCCACATCAATTTCCATTATCATCTCCTTCAGTATCCTTGCATCCCCTTTTCTTTACAGGGTCCTGAGGGGCCCTTCACCTCCCCGGGACCAAACCAAAGTGTGCCACAGCTCTCAGGAATTCACTTTGATTCTCTTCAGTGTTCCCACTATTCCCCAAGGTATGAAATCTCTTGGATCCTTCCACTAACATCTGGCCTCCAAATCTCCCTCAGCAGCACAGAATTGTGGATTCCAAGGTCAATCCTGGGTCTCACTGCATTCTTGCTTAGTGACTTCAAATCAGAAAATGCCCTCAGTTCCTGAAGCCCCCTGCTGCTGGTTTCAGCAGCTTTACAGCTCCAGATCCACGTTTCAACTGACTACTTGGGTGATTTCTCACTGCAATAAAGCCCAAAACCAAAAAGAAAACCTCCCCTTGATCTATCCCCATGGCAATGTTGCATGACTGCGATGTCCAGATAGAAATTTAAACTAATTATCCTCAATTCCACACCATCCTTTTGTTCTAGGAAGCCATATGAATAATTTAAATCTCTTCTTGAGAAGCTATATATATCCTACAAACACCAAAAAAGCTCGAAGGGATGGTCCATTGTTTAGTTTCCAATATTTTCCCCATGACCTTATAAAATAAACGTAGGCCACCCTCTGATTTGCAATTTCTTTCGGTCTGCTTAATTTGTAAGTTTTCTTTTTCAAGCCATATTGAATGTCCCTAATGTATCCCCGTCCAGCCAAATGATCAAATGTTCAATCATTCTGTCAAGCCTCTTTCCTATTACTGATGCCAAACTATGTCTTATTACCTGAATCGATCTTGTCTCTTTTTAAAAGCCCCCTACCTCTGTTCAAGAGTGCAGTGAGCTGTTAAAAATACAGGCAAGGGACTCATATAACACATGTCCCATCTCCGCAAGGACCCTCTGGTGGCTGTCATCCAATTCAGTTGCTCTGTCTGCTTTCAGGTTCTTAATTCTCACTAAAACAGCGTGTTCATTTATATTACAATTAGTAGTTTTATTATTAAGAAATCATTAAATTCTGTCAAATATTGTATTCAAGAGTGAAGACCTTGGTGATGTTCTCAATGTAATATTTCCAACATACATAGTAAGTTCTTCATAACCTTCAATGGCCCAATAAAATCTTTGGCAGTCTCTGACTTTCCACATAACTGAAAAACTTTTCCAATTCTACAATTGCCTGCAATTCTCTTTTCCATTATCCTTTTTGCAGTCCTTATTTTATTAAGCTGTTCCTTGTATTCATCTCTGTTGAGTATTGAATGCCTTCAGATTGTAGAAACATTCCTGTTTACATCTTGTATGATATATGACTTATATAAAAGTTTGGTAGGTAAGCCAATGAGTTGCTGCATACAACCAGTTAATATTCCCATATGTCAACCAAAATCTCCCAAACAAATGGATATGAGCAATTTACTTAAGAACCAGATACATCACTCTAAATCTTTGTTCAGTGTATCATGTGCATTGGCGATTTGATGGGCAAAGGAAACTCTCACCTGAAATTACCAAGAGCTGACTTAAATGTTCATGCAATTTCTTTAAGTTCATTTGTGTTTAATAGTAATTCATCTGCCTCCCGTATAAAATATGTTCCAATGTTTTAGGGACTGGGCTGTTTACAACTGTTAATTCAGAGTCCTACAAAAAGGATTCTCTGCACAATCTTCGGTTTGCCTCACAATCATTTTTTTGTTGCTTAGGTTTTCAGGCGCTTTTGTGGCAATTGTGGTCTAACTATTTTGCCCCAAAATAGTATAGGGTGTTTCTCCATGGGAATTCCCCTAAATCTGGTTTGATTGAAGTTGGGATGGGCTGACAGGGTTGTAAGGCAGATATGATAACAACAAGGAAATATTGTCTAAGAACTAGTACCTTCACACATAAACTTGCAGATAGACATATAATTGTCAGGAGCGGTGCTTGCATACACTGCAATTAGTTAGGAGCCTGTGAATGGGATATCTCACATGCTGCAAAGTTAGTTGCAGCCAAACCTGCCTGAAGTCATTGTACTGCCAGTGGTTCTAAAAGTTAAAATCGCTCTTAGTTTTGTTTTCTCCAAATCATTTAATGGTGCACAGATGATATGACCCATGATCGTTAATCTACAGTGCATAGATGTGTAAAGGCAAATGCCATTTTATCTCCTTCCCATAGACTCTTGACAGCAATATACAATGATTGTGCAATTTTACCACTAGTTCAAGTTCTGGTTTACTAGGTACATTGTCCTCAGAGCTCCACTGCACAAAACCACTAAGTTTATGAATTGGAAAACATTTACATTTCTGTTCATTCATCCATAGCAATAGCACCAAATTATACAAATCAATAAACATGCACTCAGTCAGAAAATTTAAACTCCTGTGTTTTATTGCTCCACAGGTATACACTGTCCTTTTTTTGACAGTTTTTTTGCGACTCATTCCTGTTGATGGCTCAAGGTCACTGGAAGCCATGAATTTAGTGGAATCTTTATTTACACTTCTAGTTTACTGTTAAAACTGGTCACATATTAATGTTGGCTGTGAACAATGTCTCTAACCTCCAAGATTAACTTGTTAGTATTTTGTTTGTTCCTATTTGTGATATCCTCCCATGACATCCCGGTCCACTCCTCAATCACCACTCCACCACCCCATCATTCCATGCATGTGCAAAAGATGCAGCACCTGCACTTTTATCTCCTCTTTCTTCACTGTCCAAGGCCCCACATACTCCTTCCAAATGAAACAACAATTTTCGTGTGCTCCTTTGAATTTAGCATACTGTATTTTCCACTCAAATGCGGTCTGTTTGACACTGGGGAGACCAAATGTTGACTTTGCGGAACACCTCTGTAAAGTCCAGCTGCCTGTTATTTTATTACTTCACCTTGGTCTCATACTGACTTCTCTGTTCGGCCTTCTGCAGTGTTCCAGTGAAGCTCAACATAAGCTCAAGGAACAATATCTAATCTTTCGATTAGGCAGTTAAGTCCAGTAGGTTATCAACATGAGTTCAACAATTCCAAGCTGTAATCTCTTTGATTCCTTTTTCTTTGTAGGACTTGGTTTCTTAGAATCGTAGAATGGTTACAGCATAGCACATTTGGCCCATTGTGTCAGTGCTGGCTTCTGTTAAGAGCAACACAGCTAGTCTCACTTCCCTGCCCTTTCCCCCCAGCCCTGCAAATGTTTTTTTTTCTCTTCAGGAGCTGATCCAATCCCCTTTTGAACGACTGGATTGTACATGGCTCTGCCAAACTTTGAGGTAGTGCATTCCAGGTCCTAACCACTTGCTGCGTAGAAAGGTTTTTCCTCATGTTGCCGTTGGTTCTTTTGTAAACATTTTAAATTAGTGTCCTCTAGTTCTCAAACTTTCCATTAATAGGAACAGTTTCTCTCTGTCCAGACCTCATGATTTTGAACATCTCCATCGAATCTCTCAACCATCTTTTCTCAAAGGAGACAGCCCCAGCTTCTACTTTTAGTATTGTTTTCCCCTTGCTTTTGCATACAGGGAACCTGTTCTTGTTTCTTGTCCCATCACTATTCCCTTTGGCCCTACACCACCAAACCTTTTGTCAAAAAAAGAGACATGCCTAAGCTTTTCGTCTTGCACTCATCAGGACACTCCCAAGAATACCAATATGGTGGCGGTGGGGGGGGTACACAATAAGTTATACTGTATGTGATTGATTGGCAAGTGGCGTTGCCGTGGAGAATGCACCACTGATGGTGACTGACAGTTAACTGTCAAGCATTGTTCGAAATTTAAACCAGGCAGCTTGACCCTGGTTCTAGTACACACAAATGCGCCGCACTGCGAGCCTGACTGACTATCTTAAATTGGTTGTCAGCGTAATTCTTAGCACAAATCCTCAATCGCAGAATCATATCTAATGTCGGACAATGTGTTTTGAGTTTTGCAAGCATGGGCTACTTGGGTACGGTCTGTATCCTGCCCGTTGTGAACAGTGGCTGGGACATGCTGTTTGGTAAGATCCGTCCGTCTTTAAGACATACGGCCTACATACCTAGCATCACACTGGCACTGAAATTCATGTACCGCTTTACTCATTTGTGTGATAGTCAGAACATCTTTTTGACTTGACGGCAGAATCCTGTTAGTAGTGAATACCACCTGTGTTGCGACTGCATAGTAACAGTGTGAAACAGCTAGCTTCGCCTATTGCTCAAATTTTTGAGATACCTTGCCCTTCCAGGGTAATCTGAGGTAGACGGGCCATTTTTCAGGGCTGAATCCCATTCATGAGTTTGCATGATATCCAGTGCAAAATGATCCATCCTGCCTTTGATGCACCCTACTTCAGCATCAAGCTTGTGCAAATGGCTCAGGCCCTATTTACAAGTTAGCCAATAAGACCAATCTTATAGAGTGTGGAACTGTAAGAATCCCAACACATATATTGACTAGTGAAGATTGGCTTGTGGTAAACCAGTGCCAGTGTGATGGGAGGTATGTAAGCCGGACGTACCAAAGACTGGCGGATCGTATCAAACAACATGTCCCAGCCTCGGTTCACAACAGGCAGGATTCAGACTCCCCAACCAGCCCATGCTTACAAAAATCAAAACACAGTGTCCGACATTAGATGTGATTCCGCAATTGGACAGCATTTGCTAAATAATCCTCAATGTGCTAAGAATTACGCTGACAACCAATTTGATGTTGTCAGTCGGCTCACAATGTGGCACATTTGCATGTAACCGAAGCTACATATATTAACTCTCAGGGCCCCGTTCTTTGCAGACGGAAAGAACATCTATGCACATTGTACCTGTTAGGGCTAAACAAAATAAGTGACAGCCATTCGCTGACTCATTGGTCAAGGCATTGTCCTGAGTAATCAGGGTCAAGCGACCTGGTTTAAATTTCAAACAATGCTTGGCAGTTAACTGCCAGACACCATCTGTCAGTGGTGCATTCGATATGGCAACATCACTTGCCAACCAATCAGGACTCTCTTCACATACAGTATAAATTGTTGAACAAAAAGAAAAATACCTGGAAAAACTCAGCAGGTCTGACAGCATCTGTGGAGAGGGACACAGTTGACATTTCGAGTCTGAAGGGTCATCCAGACTCAACGTCAACTGTGTCCCTCTCCACAGATGCTGTCAGACCTGCTGAGTTTTTCCAGGTATTTTTCTTTTTGTTCTAGATTTGAAGCATCCGCAGTATTTTGCTTTACAGTATAAATTGTTGTTTTCCCCCTTATATTGGTATTCTTGCGAGTGTCCTGATGAGTACAAGACAAAAAGCTTAGACGTATCTCTTTTTCCAGCAATACTCAAGTTCTGTACTACCAAACACTATTTAGATCTTTTGCCATTTAATCTCTCCTGTCTTCCACCCTATCATAGTCCTTCCCTTTATTCGTATCCCTACCCTCCCCCATTTCACTTGTTGTTATTACGTTTATCCATTACATTTCTAACTTTTCCCTATTCTGATGAAAGGTCATCGACCTGAATTGTTGACTGTTTCTCTCTCCACAGATGCTCCGTGACCTGCTGAATATTTCTGACATTTGCTTTTGAATATTTGTGATGCAATACTGGTAAATCGTTTTTCACATAGATCTGGAAAATCCAATAGTCATCTATCTTAATTGATCAGTGAGTAAAAGATGAAATGCATTTTGTCTCTGGGTGCTTTTACGCCTGTCCAGTTGCCAGCAGACAATGCATATTTGAATGTGAAAATGTAAGTGCGGATATGCAAGCAAAATTGCGTTAATGTCACCTTTTGAGATGAAGGCCGTGTTGCCCCTGCTTTTGTTGTAACTATTAAAGCAAATCAAGATAGCAGGCTTTGGAAAAAATGCATTGCTTTATTATTTAGTCTTGAAGCGATTCTATTCAGGTGAATCACTCATTTGCAATCATACTAAAATCTGAGCTCTTTACGGATCAACTTCTTAATTATTCATTGAGTTATATGATACTTTGTAAGTTCCCTTTCCAAAAAGGCAGGTAGTAGAAAACAAAACCCTTGCCTTTATAGGAATTTCTATATCTAATGGTCAAATGAAAATATGTTTTTTGGTGGGTAGTGGGGCTATTATTGGATGTGGCAGACATGTGTTGGAAAATTCAGGATATTTGTGAGAACTCTATGTACTTTAACTTCAGTCAGAGGGTACAGTTTTCAGTGGAAATGGAATAAAACTGGCAATGAATCAGACCACTATATTTTAATAGTAATCTCCTTGTTGTTTAATTTTATGTAGCAGTCCAAGTCTTGCACAAAACCTATTGTTGACTGCACAGGAAACAGCTGACCAGAAACTCTTTTAAAGAATTGGCGCAAAGGGCCAAATGGCCTCCTTGTGTACTGTATCATTCTTGATTCTAGAACCACTGGTTAATAGCATTCCATAAGAACAAAGAACAGCCATGAAGGATAAATCTGCTATTGTGCAAACAAACTTGGAGACTAGAATCTTTTATTTTGGAGTTGTTACGACCCTGTTAGGAACCATTAATATTTAAAGAAGAAATCCATATACCCGGCAATTAACTGACAGAAATACACCATGAGATTTCATGCTTTAAAACAAAACAAACTTTATTGTATATCAAAAAGATTTAAACAAAGTAAGTTCTATTAACACTATAGTTTACAACTACGTATATAATGAACTCAGTTTTACTTTTTACTTCCCCTCACTACGAATTCCCTTATACATTAAAACAACCTTGAAGGTGCATTCACTTCTCGAGAGACCAATCCAAAGGTACGCCACAGCCCTTCGGAATTCACTTTAATTCTCCTAAGTGTTCCAGCTATCCTCTGAGGTAAGATTCTATGAGGGTCCTTCTTGTCTACGCAGCTTTCCACCTTTTCTTTGCAAAATTCACGACTGTGGATGCCTCAGCTCCTTGTTCAAGTTGCCGGCAGATACCTAACTGCCTTCCCACAGCTTTCCAAGCTAACTCTGCTGACTGCTTTCTGCTACAAGGCTCCGTGAGGACTACTGTAGATTTCTTCCACTCGCTCCAAGCTAAAGCTGCTTTTCTTCCGGCTGTTTTTCCCTCTCAAACTCCCAACTGGGAGAGAATCCTATCTGCTTTTCAAATGGTGAATAATGAAGTTAGTATTTTCTGTGCTTGAACCACCCTATCTATGCCTGACTATCACCTTGTGTTGGCTCTCTCAATTCGATGAGATGCAATCTACACCAAAGCAAAGCTACAACGGCCTCTGTCTGTTCTCCAAACTGAACTGCATGCTTCCGTTAGCAAACGCACAGATAAATCAAGTAAAAGAACCTTCTAACCAAGACTCCACACTGAATCACTATAGCAACGTGGCATGCTTTCGGATGGTTCAAACTGAAATGCAAACAAATCATTTTAATTTCAAAACAACTCTTTGATTCTGCAGCCCATGTCATAGAGCCATAGAGGTCTACAACACAGAAAAAGGCCCTTCGGCCCATCGAGCCTGCACCAGTCAATCAAGCACCTAACCATTCTAATCCCATTTTCCAGCACTAGGCCCATATCCTTGTATGCCATGGCATCACAAGTGCACATCCAAATACTTCTTAAATGTTATGAGGGTTTCTGCCTCTACCACCCTTTCAGGCAGTGAGTTCCAGATTCCCACCACCCACTGGGTGAAAATATTCTTTCTCACATCCCCGCTAAACCTCCTCCCCCTTACCTTAAATCTATGCCTCCTGGTTATTGATCCCTCCACCAAGGGGAAATGTTCCTTCCTGTCTCCTCTATCTATGCCCCTCATAATTTTATACACCTCAACCATGTCCCCCTCAATCTCCTCTGCTCCAGGGAAAATAACCCTAGTTTATCCAATCTCTCCTCATAAACTAAAACGCTCCAGCCTAGGCAACAGCCTGGCAAATCTCTGCACCCTCTCTAGTGCAATCACATCCTTCCTATAATGCGGATTCCAGAACTGCATGCAACACTCTAGTTGTGGCCTAACCAGCGTTTTATACAGTTCCAGCATAACCTCCCTGCTCTTATATTCTATGCCTTGGCTAATAAAGACAAGTATCCCATATATCTTCTTAACCACTTTATCCACCTGTCCCGCTACTTTAATGGACCGGTGGACAGGCACACCAAGGTCCCTCTGAGCCTCAGTACTTCCCAGAGTCCTACCATTCATCATGTATTCCCATGCTCTGTTTGTCCTGCCCAAGTGCATCACCTCACACTTATCTGGATTAAATTCCATTTGCCACTGATCAACCCATCTATATCCTGTAATCTAAGGCTATCCTCACTATTTACTACCCCATCAATTTTTGTGTCATCCACAAGCTTACCGATCAACCCTCCTGAGTTCAAGTCGAAATCATTTATATATACCACAAACAGCAAGGGACCCAACACCGATCCCTGTGGAATCCCACTGGACACAGGCATCCAGTCACAGAAACCATCATCCTCTGCTTCCTGCCACTCAACTGAATTCTGGATCCAATTTGCCAAATTGCCTTGGATCCCATGGGCTCTTACCTTCATTATCAGTCTCCCATGCGGGACCTTATCAAAAGCCTTTCTGAAGTCCAAGCAGACTACGTCAAATGCATTGCCTTCATCTACACAACTGGTCACCTCTTCGAAAAATTCAATCAAATTGGTCAGACATGACCTCCCCATAACAAAACCTCATGGACTGTCCTTGATTAATCCCTACCTCTCCAAGTGTAGATTAATTCAAAACAAAAAGAAAAATACCTGGAAAAACTCAGCAGGTCTGACAGCATCTGCGGAGAGGAACACAGTTAACATTTCGAGTCCGTATGACTCTTCAACAGAACTAAGGAAAAATAGAAAAGAGGTGAAATATAAGCTGGTTTAAGGGGGGGGGGGGGGGAACAAGTAGAGCTAGATAGAGGGCCAGTGATAGGTGGAGATAGCCAAAAGATGTCAGACAAAGGACAAAGAGGTGTTGAAGGTGGTGATATTATCTAAGAAATGTGATAATAAAGGTACAGATAGCCCTAGTGGGGCTAGGGTGGGGGGAAGGGATCGAAATAGGCTAAAAGGCAAAGATAAAACAATGGATGGAAATACATTTAAAAATAATGGAAATGGGTGGGAACAGAAAAATCTATGTACATTATTGGAAAAAAGGGGAAACGGAAAGGGGGTGGGGATGGAGGAGAGAGTTCATGATCTAAAGTTGTTGAACTCAATATTCAGTCCGGAAGGCTGTAAAGTGCCTAGTTGGAAGATGAGGTGCTGTTCCTCCAGTTTGCATTGAGCTCCACTGGAACGTTGCAGCAGGCCAAGGACGGACATGTGGGCATGAGAGCAGGGTGGAGTGTTGAAATGGCAAGCGACAGGGAGGTCTGGGTCATGCTTGCAGACAGACCGAAGGTGTTCCGCAAAGCGGTCACCCAGTCTGCATTTGGTCTGTCCAGTGTACAGGAAACCGCATTGGGAGCAGCGAATGCAGTAGATTAAATTGAGGGAAGAGCAAGTGAAATGTTGCTTCACTTGAAAGGAGTGTTTAGGCCCTTGGACGGTGAGGGGAAGTAAAGGGCTGGGTATTGCACCTTCTGCAGTTGCATGGGAAGGTTCTGTGGGAGGGGGTTGAGGTGTAGGGGGTGATGGAGGAATGGACCAGGGTGTCCCGGAGGGAACAATCCCTGTGGAATGCCGCCGGGGGGTGTGGGGGGTGTGAAGGGAAGATGTGTTTGGTGGTGGCATCATACTGGAGTTGGCGGAAATGGCGGAGGATGATCCTTTGAATGCGGAGGCTGGTGGGGTGATTAGTGAGGTCAAGGGGGACCCTATCATGGTTCTGGGAGGGCGAGGAAGGTGTGAGGGTGGATGCGCGGGAGATAGGCCAGACACAGTTGAGGGCCCTGTCAACCACTGTGGGTGGAAAACCTTGGTTAAGGAAGAAGGAAGACATGTCAGAGGAACTGTTTTTGAAAGTGGCATCATCAGAACAATGCAAAGGAACTGAGAGAATGGGATGGAGTCCTTACAGGAAGCGGGGTGTGAGGAGATGTAGTCGAGGTAGCTGTGGGAGTCGGTGGGCTTGTAATGAATATTGGTGGACAGTCTTTCACCAGAAATTGAGACAGAGAGGTCAAGGAAGGGAAGGGACCATGTGAAAAATTGGAAGCAAAATTAATAAATTTTTCCAGGTCCAGATGAGAGCATGAAGCAGCACCGAAGCAATCATCAATGTACCGGAGAAAGTTGTGGGAGGGGGCTGGAGTAGGACTGGATCAAGGAATGTTCCACATACCCCATAAAGAGACAGGCATAACTGGGGCCCATGCGGGTACCCATAGCCACACCTTTTATTTGGAAGAAGTGAGAGGAGTTTCAGGAGAAATTGTTCAGTGAGAGAACAAGTTCAGCCAGATGGAGGAGAGTGGTGATGGATGGGGATTGTTCGGGCCTCTGTTCAAGGAAGGTAGGGGATGGAGGTGTAGAGGGATTGGACGCCCATGGTGAAGAGGCGGCGGTTGGGGCCAGGGAACTGGAAATTGTTGGTATGATTTAGGGTGTCAGAAGGATCACGGATGTAGGTGGGAAGGGACTGGACAAGGGGAGAGAGAATGGAGTCAAGATAGCAAGAAATGAGTTCCGTGGGGCAGGAACAGGCTGACACGATCGGTCTGCCAGGACAGTCCTGTTTGTGGATTTTGGGTAGGAGGTACCGGGCCGTCCAAGGTTGGGAGAATATGAGGTTGGAAGCTGTGGAAGGAAGATCTCCAGAGGAGATGAAGTCAGTAACAGTCCTGGAAACAATGGCTTGATGTTCAGTGGTGGGGTCATGGTCCAGGGGGAGGTAAGAGGAAGTGTCTGCGAGTTGACGCTCAGCCTCTGTGAAGTAGAGGTCAGTGCACCAGACAACAACATTATAACTCTGTCCCTCGTGAATAATTTATATTGCTAATTCAGTTTTACAACTATCTTTTCTAGATTGTTAGTTTTTTGATTTTTTTTTTATGAAGATAACAATAGAACTCTGGCTCTACCAAGAGGTCCAGAAATGGGTCACTCATTATTTAAGTTCATTTTCATTATTAACTCTGACCTTATATGATAAACACAGGTTAATTAAACCTAGTCTTGATGATCTGCCTTCACAGATTTATCTGTTTCTTAACCAGGCTTTTCTGTATAACTTGTATTTAACACTTTAATCTCCAACCTAAAGTTATATCCCTAAAATTAAGAGTCATATTCTAAAACATGTGAATTGTTAACTGTATAATCCCAAAATAGCTGATAATTTGTTTTCATGTCATCTTGTTGGGAATTGATAGTGATGCATTTGAAGTGTCTGAACTCTGTAACCAAGTTGAAAGAAATTTGGATTTTTTTCTTTAAATCTCTTTACTGAGATCATATCCTGAAATCATGTAAAGATACTCCTCATACTATTATAAAACATAATTAAAATAACTTCTTGCAGAATTATCTTTTCAGGCACTACAATTGGCTTATTGGTTAATGGTTTCAGTTTGCTGATTGGATCAGTGGTGTTTTCATTGGTGGCCTTTAACAGTCAGACACTTATGTGATTAGGAAGGTCGACCTGTGAAGACCTGCCAGGTGGATATCTTCTGTGCGTCGAAAGACTCTACATAGATACTTATCCCAACATGTAAATAAGAGGGGAAGTGGAAGACAGTCATGTTTATGTAGTCGCACATTAATCAACATTAATGACTTTTGAGAAGCAGCTCATCACCCCCTTCTCAAGAGCAATTAGGGATAGGCAATAAATGCTGGCTTAGCCAGCAACGCCCACATCCCATCAACAAATAAAAAGCACTAAAATGGGCATGAAATTTCATCGTCAAACAATATTGTTTTTAAGTTCAAATAAGTGCTGGCACACTTTGGTATTTTACCAGAAACAAAAAATGCCGGAAAAGCTCAGCAGGTCTGACAACATCTGTGAAGAGAAAGAATTAACATTTCGAATCCATATGACTCTTCAGATACTGACTCGAAACGTTGACTCTGTCTTTCTCTCCACGCATGCTGTCAGACCTGCTGAGTTTTTCCAGCATTTTTGTTCCTGTTTCAGATTTCCAGCATCCAGAGTATTTTGCCTTTACCTTGGTATTTTAAGTTTGATTATTGATACACCTCCAAGGAGACACTGCTTCTCACAAAATGACTAAGTACTACATGATTAATTATTTAACGGTGGGCTTTTAAACAGGTGCATGAATCAAAAAAGTACCCATCTGTACCATTTTTATTACTTTTTCATGGAACAAATCCCTTAAAACTGATGAGCAATAAGGTATGAAAAGGAGAACCCTATCAAAATATTGAGAGGAATTTTTTAAACAGATCTTCGTGATTCGGGTGAAATCCAATAAACGTTGAGGTTGTTGACTGTTTACTGCAATCAGTGGTATGCACAACTGCATGTAGAATATTGTCATAAATTTTCCAATGAAAGACCTGTAATAGATGTTTTCTTGCTTTCAAGTCCACCCATGGCCTCACCCATCCCTACTTCTGTATTCTCTTGCCCAACAACCCTCAAGAAATATTAATCCTCCTCTAGTTCTGGTCTCTTGAGTGTCCCTGGTTTTAACAGCTCCACTTCGGTGACCGTGCTTTCAGCTGCCAAGGCCCTAGACTCTGGAATTTCCTCCCTAAAACTCTTTGCCTCTCTGCACCTCTTTCACTTTTAACTCCTTCAAACCTACCTCTTTGCAAAGCTTTTGGGCATCTGCCCTAATATCTTCTTACGTGACTTGATGTCAGATTTTGCTTGATAACTTTCCGATGAAACTCTCCGGTGGGTCATTTTATTGAATTAAAAATGCTTTATAAATATAATTTGTTATTGTTTAAACTGAACATTGGAAATTTTAAGTCTGTATTTGGGAATAAGGCTCAAACCCTATTTGAAGGCAACTATCTGGTTTTTGAATGACAGCTACTTTGTGAACACTCAAAAGCTTTCTCTTTATAAATTGGCAGTAAATTATTTAAAAAGCAGGTGCGTCACTTATAATTTGGCAAAGATACATCGCTTTTTATTTGAGATGCAGCATCAAATTATTGTCTCAATAGCCCATTTCAACAGAACTACAAAGAGGGTAGATGGGTATTGGAGGATGCGTCTCCCAGCTCCCATGGTGGTTGATTGCCATTGGAAATTAGAGGATTTTCCCAGAGCATTTCCCAAATTGGCCTAATTTCTTTCTCTCTCCTAGGAGATTGTGGAGTTCTGCAGGAAGGGGCCATAGTGTATTGAAGTTAAGTCGTGATAATACAGAATAGGCTTTATAGAACATCTGGTCGTTCCCAGACTTCTGTTATACATCATGAACAAGATAAGACATGTTTGTTAGGTTTGTACAAGCCATTTGGTTGAGTGGGATATGTTTCAAATTTGTTGGGTTTTTCTTTTGCCCCCAGCTCCCCGTGTGCGACGTGCCCATTCATCTGTGCCACTTAATCCTCAGCCCAAGAAAGCAAAGAAACACTCACTGGAGGACATAATGGATGGTATGATGGAGAAGTTCATTCGCTATAGTGAAGCTGCTGATGAAAAATTTCTTCGTTACATGGAGGCATCAGAAGAACGGTTCGCTCGTCTTGAGCAACTCCGTATGGAAATGGAGGAAAGGATGAGACAAAGTGATAGAGAACATGAAGCTCGTGTTTTATTCATGTTGGGACAGATGATGGGCCATAATATGACTGACTTTCCCTCCACCTCGTCAACTGCTGAGGGTGAAATAACTGAAAGGAAAGTATTTTAGGTCACGGTTAAATTCACTGCCAACTTATTCACTTAAAAATGAAGTTGTATCTTTGTAGCGCATTTTTATTTTATATACAGTATGTTTTCTGATGTCACTGCGTACAGGTTCATAACCAAAATATTTTTTAATTGTTGATAAGCTTGCATGTTGAGTGGTAAACAATGTTGTTTGGAAAAACTATTTAGAGCAATAGCTCAACAGTAAACCAGCCATCTCCTTGTTGACTAATTTCTGGGGTGGGAGTACTGCAGGGGAGTGGTTTTAGTGCAAAAATTGAGTTCACTTTTAAATTAACATGAAGTCAGGAGGAAATATTTGTAGCAATGCTAATATAAGACTTCAAAAATAAGGTAACTATAAAATCAATCACTGATGTTCTTTCATATAACCCGAAGTAAGAGATAAGACTGTGGAGATCAAATGACCCAATGTGATACTGGAAATGTTGCATTAAGTCCACTGCCCTGCCTTTGTTATTTTCTTTTATTTCACAGCACTATTAGAAGTGGTTTGCTGCAGCATAGCCAGTCATTCATTCTATTGTTTCCCTCACAGCAGTTGTTATAAGTATGCAATGCACTTAGCAGTCCTTCAAAAAATGGAAATGTTACAACACTATGTAAAAGAGCAGTGTTCCATATTGAGTAATATAGCATATGGTACAGTATTTTGTTTAACTGAATCGTAACACCATGAATTGTGAATGAGTGAATGTGTTTTTTTGATTAAATGTGTATGTTATCTGTTTTTTGTTTTTTGGTATTTCAGTTTTAGCAAATGGACTCAACATGGCCTTAATGGGACCTTTCCCTTTGCTAAGTTAAATGGCATCTGCTCAAACCAGAATGTTCACAAATCGCCATTACCTTAACAGAGGATCCAGCCTTCTGTTACCTACAGAGCAATAGCTATTTGTTTCTATTTTTAAGAAATGGAATTCTTAACATTTTTAAATATCACTTTTACAGAGCCACCTTACTTTGGTTTTTAATTTTTAGATGATGTCAGAAGTTCTGAATAATTAGTTTGAATTAATGCTGTAATAGCCACAGATAAGGATGTGCATTTGATTTGAGATGCACATGTTTCAACATTGGCCATTGTGAAATTAAATGGAGCTAATGTTGCTTTAAAAAGGAATTAATAACTCCCAGGGACTTGTAATGAAAGATTTAATTTTTTTACCCAAAAAACAATAGTACAACTGTATATAAATGCGTTTCTTGACAAGATAGGAGTCTTGTCAACTGTTGTCAAAAGGAGTTACAGCTGAGCTGTTCTGTCCCAGTTGAGATAATCTTGACAAGAAACCTGAAAGCCTTAAACATAATTGGTAGATAGTGATTTCTCTCACAGACATCATTTGTAAATTAATCTTAGCATTGGGTTGTGAATGAGAGGTGCTAGTTAATGAACTGTATTTTCATATAATATACTTATCATAAATATTACTAGTTTAAGGTGCTGAATGCAATTAAACTGAAAAATGTTATGTTAACTGGTTACTGGGGTAGGACAATGTTTGTGTTCGATTACTAATCCCTCCTGACAAAAGTATGCTTTGTAGTATGCTTGGAAGACACAATTGTTAAAAGATGCTTAATACTGGTGGTTACAAATAACTTATGTGCAGAAGCATGTGCATATTTTAATACCAAGTTTATGATTATAGATTATTTTAGCTTGTTTACTTAGTTACTGTAATTTCATGCCAATAAGTTTCAGTCTGTATACTTAATTCATATCCTTCCCTTTTATAGATGCTTTCTACCCACAGGCACTCTTGTTAGATCACAGAAAGCATTAACCAAAGAGAAGTGTTATGATCTCCGTAGAGACCATTAACTTTTAAAAATAAATTTGAACTTCCAGCTAATAGCTGAAAAGATGACAATACGCAATTTCACACGTTAAGTCATTTACTGTAGCAAACAGACTAAAAGCACTCTTAACTAATTGCTTCCTTTTGTAGACAACTTAAACTTTAAACAACAGACTTTAAATACAACCAGAAAACACGCCTCACAGATATACTTTACATTGTACTTTAAGTAGATATTCAATTGTCCCGAAACCAGTGATTCTTTGCTCCCTTGGGTTTACTTCTGTTTTTGTCCTTTCTCAACCTGGGAGCTTCTAACCTCAGAACTGTCTTTGAACGTGAGGCTTTCCCCCGGAGATTCTTTCTCTATCTAAGTTAGGCAAATCTTCCAGTCTTGTTTTAACTCCTCATGAATTTGGTCTTTCCAATCAGAGCACCACCTCCCATCTGCATTCCTATGTGGTGAAACACAGTGTCTTGCCACCTATATCTGCTCTCCTTCTCCCTGAAAAGACTAGCCCTGTTTGTGAGTTTTCAAGTATATCTTAGGCCCTTTCCCTCTCAAAGCCCATCTCAATGGCAATGTGAATCACATGGGCCATGTATCCAGCTAGAAATGCCGATGAGCTCTTTGTGAGACTCTCATCTCTGTTTAATCTTGGAGGTAAATGCACAGTTTAAATCACAACTGATTACAACCTGAGGTTCTCAACACATTTCTGAGACCTTGAAGACACATAGTCTAGCCAATGTCAGCACACCGGCTCCTGCCATTGTCTCCAAGTGTAAACGCCTTGAACCTTCTTCCCAATAAAACAATCTGGGCCCCCTTTAATCTCTAACAATCAAACCACCCAGGCTTGCTGTCAGGCAGACTTCAGAACATATTACATGACCACCTTCATTTTACCTTTAATTAAAGACAGTCCCAAAATTTAGCAGTTTTATAAACCTCATAATTGTAAAGCCATTTTTGTTTACTACCTTTAACCATACAAATAGAAGATTAGTTTTTTCCATTTTGAAGAATTTTTATTTTTTGTGGAAAATTGCAGCGACAATTTTGTCCATGTAGGGTGAAAATAGGAACAGATGAAAAATAGAACAGATTCAGATGTCTAAATTATAAATATAACACAATTATCATTTAAGAAAAAGAACAAGTCCTTGTGGATGTATTGAGTGCAAAATTCATTTGAACTTAGAACAACTGAAATGAATGATCTATCCCACAAACTGTGAATAGATCCACGGTGGGAGAGGAATCCTTTCTCTTTCACTTTGAAGTATTTTTACAATTTTGTACAGTAGAATAGATTGTTACTGAAGTAAAATAAAAGCTTAATGTTGAAATTTGGTTTCACAGTGTGATCCATTTTCAGAACGTAGAGATCATGCAAAGAGTCAACCAAGAGAGAGAAATAACAGGAAAGGAAAAAAAGAAAGTTGTTCCTAGTATGTGAGCTTTATCATGGTAAAGTAAAAGGTGTGCAGTGCCGAGTGTTTTTGAGATATAATTAGCAAAATGTTTTCTTGTTTCTTTGAGACTTTTGTTTCTTCACTTGCATAATCCCATAGATCTATTTTTTTATGTCTTAACTGCATTCACTCTATTGTACAGAAAATATTAAGACTGGGAAGTGGCCTGATTTCAGGCCCCTACTAGTTTTGTTGAGTGGTTCTCATGAAATTAGTGTGGGTTGACTCCACCTTCTAGGAAGCTTGCCTGAGATGGTTATCTTTCTATCAGGCAATTATAAAAAAAACAATCTCTTAAGTACTGTGTGCTAAAGGCCTGAGGTAAAGGTAAGATGCTCCGAACAAGCTATACACTTCTTTCATTTTCTTTCTTCCCTTTTGTTCTATTGTTCCTTTCCTATTGTTTATCTTCTCCAATACACATTAACTCCTGACAACAGAAATTCAGAATTCAACAGAGATAACAAGACAAAACTAAAAATACCTGGAAAAACTCAGCAGGTCTGACAGCATCTGCGGAGAGGAACACAGTTAACGTTTCAAGTCCGTATGACTCTCTGTTGAAGACTCTCTGTCAGACCTGCTGAGTTTTTCCAGGTATTTTTATTTTTATTTTTGTTTTGGATTTCCAGCATCCACAGTTTTTTGCTTTTATCTTCGAGATAACAAAAGTTGTGGTAAATGCTGTTGGACTGGCGAATATGCCCAGCTGGAGCTGCACACAAAATTAGTTTCTATTTAAATTTGAGCATTGAAGTTGACTCCAATGATTGGAAATGTGAGGAGGAGGAGGAAACTCCTCAACATTTCTGATCAATGTTGAGTTTCAAGTCAATGAAGTGCACTAATTACAATGGAGATGAAACAATTTGGAATAGAATGTAGCACCTATCATTTATTTAAATGATCATAAAGCAACTTCAGAAAGTTTCCAAATTATGCTTTCCCCTCTGATGCCTTTCTTAAATTCACAAGTCCCAGTTGATGCTTAAGTAATTTTATAAGTCCTATTGTGTTGCAGTTTCAAATTACCTTTGAAATCTGTACATTTCTACTTTATTCATTGTACCTTGCAATATTTGTTCTTAATACACATGGCTTTTTTGGAGGGAGAGGTAAATTATTTTATGAACATTAGTTCTAGTTCTGGTGTGTGCAACTATAATGCAGAAATATGTTGAATGAGATACTCTGGGTATAGTGCCTTATAGTTACTGAATCAGTGCACTGAGCTGTATTTCAAGATTGTTCTGCCAAATCTTTTATCCCAAGCATTGTTTAATTCCTTTTTTAGTTTTAGATCTTCCCCACCCCCAAAAAATTCAACTTTCTAGCACCATACTAATAGGTCCATATTTACCAATTCATGGATTTAAGCACTCTGTAAGATGCCTAGAAATGAATACATCCACTGTTAGACATACTACTAGGTTACCATGGCTTCTGCCTGCTGTTTACTGGGACTTTGAAGGTAGTTGATTCTGGAGCTGAAGGAGGAGCTTTCTGCAGAATTGAGCAAATGAAGCCTTTATTATCTGACTATTGTTTCAGCTACTGTTTAAGTCAATTTTCCATATTTCTTTATTTACAATGAATTGTGGCTTAAATACGTGGTTCATTCTCCGGCTGTTGCCGAGAAATTTTGCATTTATTTATTGAAGGAGTTGATTGGATAATACCATCATGCATTGATACTTTCATGAGATTTTTTAACATTATTAATATTGAATACAGGACATCATGTCATCTAGATCAGACTCAAACATGGGTTAAAATGGAGAATGTCAACAATTTTAAGTTAAAAATTTTTCTGTAACAGCACAGGTTTCCTTCACCTTGTGAATCTTGCTTCTCAGGTTATGTCTTGTTTCAAGCTCTGAAACAGATAAGCAGCAAATGTCTCAGTGGCCTCAGATAATGCTGCTCTCTAAGAATTGAAGCTGAAACATGTCCCAAGTTACAACCCACTTCCTCCTTCCCGATGCTTATTTCACCTCATTATTCAGTATTATATACAATGACCCAGCCAAGATCAGCAACTTGCCATCTAAAAGAAGCCCGTAGCTAATTGGAAAATTGACTTTTTAATTGCTACAAAGGGATTATTTATTTGTTAACTTTTACACAACTAATCTGTGTAAAGTATTACACGTTTCAAATTTGCTGTAATTGATATTTTGATTAACCGAAATAGGAAGTATCTTCATTCCATTTCCCTTGGTTTTACCAATTTGTGTGGAAAACTCACCACTGATTTAAAAACGTTTCCCGTTCCAACCCAAACAGGTGTCTTTTCATTCTGTTTACATCACTAGATCATAAAAGAGCTCCTTGGTATTTTTCCAAGTAAAATTTCCTCATCAGAAGTTTGTATCATGACACCAAGCTATTGATTTTCATGTTTATTGATGTGTGGGGACAGTCCAGTATTCATTGTCTTAAGAATGTTACCTTTAGTATCGGTACATAGAAAAGGATAAGTTGCTTGGATACGTTGTTACTGATCTTTACCATGTAAGCCTTATATTAATTATAGTTTACTGTAAGTTGGTAATTGTCTGCTGCTTCAATGTCTTCATATAGTTATTAGAAAAGGTTACAATTATAAGAAAATGATGTGTTTGCACCTGTGTATGGCTGTTAGATCAGTTATTCAAGACGTCACTCAAATGTGGGCACTCATGCTGCTATTCTGTTATCTGACTGGCTAACATTCCATTGATTTTAAAATGTAGTTGACATTTTTTTGCAAAATAGATTTCAATATTAATAGTAACCATATTGAAAAACTGCAGCTTTTAAAATGATTGTGTGTGTGTATATATATATATATATATATATATAGATATATACACACACACACACACACATATATATACACATACATTTTTGTTTCTGTTATGCCTTTTTTTTAAAAGGAAATGTGAACAATTTTGACACCTCTTTGTGTAAGCACTGAAATGTTATCAGTCCACCATATACTGAAAACTATTACACCAGTAATGTTGTCAGGAGTCTTCCACTTGGATGAAGATACAGTGGTACTTATTAGCTATAGATCTTTCAAGTTAGTGAAAGAGCAATAGTACCTACCTGTCACTGGTATATCATCCTAGGTTTCTCCAATATGTTATAAACTGGCATGTGTTCTAAGATTATTCTAATTGTGTTGTTATTATCAGTATTGTTTCCCCAAATACTGTAAAAAATGTGACAATAAGCATTTGTTTCTCAAATAAAAAAAACTTCAGTCCTTAAAAAAATGATTGTGTTTTATTCCCTTTATTCAGATATTTTCAGCGTACATCATTGTTTAACAGTGCAAGCATAGCCTTTCTGCTTTGTGCTGATGAAGGTCTACTCTTGCAATGTTAACAGTATCTGTTCTTTTACAGATGCTACCAAACTTGTTGAATGTTTCCAGCATTATCCAGTTTTGCTTTAGATCTCAGGCACTTTAAGTTGAAAAAACTTGTACAAAAAATACAGTGTAATGTTACCTCATTACAGCTTTTGGATGTACCAATTCTCAACGATTCGAAGTTTTTAAAATTAAAGACTAGGTAAATTTATTCTGAAAGTCAAGTTCATTATGTGTATCACACGATCAGCAGAGCCATCAGGATTGCCTATATGCTGTCTAATGAATGTAATTAAAATGGTCATTAGCATTTTCTTCAGGAGTGTGGTTTGGAACTGGGTGTTTTTGAATCTGTATTCCAAGTAAAAACAATTAGGTTTTGTTCTTCATATGTTAAGAGTCTGTTCTTATCAGCACTCTGATTCCAATCCTATATAGCCATGTTCCAAGTGTACCATTCAGGCACAAGTTCTTTCATGCAGCTTGTTCTTTGATGCTTCACAAATCATCAGTTTTCATTTGCTTTTATCTCTTGCATATAGTTTTTAAGACGTCACACAGTAGGTGCTCTTCTGAAGCTTGAATCCCATTACCTTGCTAGGGAAGAACATGCTGAACTGGTAATTTAGGTGTGAAAATGCTTCATGGTGAAACTAAAAAAGAAATATTCCGTCCTTCAGGGTGATTGCAAATATATAAAGTGCCCAAGGCATCTCAAAAGATCCAACAATGACAAATAAATGATCTTTCGTAGCAATATTTTTGGATGGAAATAATATAAGCCTCTCAAACATCACTTATGGGGTTTAATTTCATACATAAAATATCAAAGGATATACATAACTGAATGAAATGAAGATACAGCAATCAAAAAATTGCCATGATAAAACTACATAACAAACCATTCAAATTTAAAGTCCTTGATAAAAGTAAATAAATTACACAAAGGTGTCCAAAAATTCCAACAGAGCTTAAAAGAAACAGCTGGTAATCTTGTTTCTAAATATCCTTCAAAGTGTATCATTCATACCCAGGCAAAGGTCTGATGGAAAAATGCAGGCCATTTTCATTTTAAAAGAGAACAATCTAGATTCAGGAGGGCAAAGATATGAAGGAAAACTTCAAAATTGTTGCACATTAATAACTTGAGTTTCCAAAGGCACTGGTCCTGTACTTTCACAAGAGAAAAATTGGAGAAGGGTAAAGCAAAGTAACAGTGACCTAAAATGCGAACTCTGTTTCTCCCTCCACATGTGATGCCAGACCACCTGAGTATTTCCATTTTTATTCCAGATTTCCAACATCTCCTGTATTTTGCTTTTGTCCCAACATGGACTGGTTGACCTGCTTATGTTTTATAACTTCTATGCTTAAAAATATGTACCATTATTACAGCAAAACAAATAACTAATTTTAATGAGTGCATTTATGTCTGGCTGAACCTGTTCTCTCACTGAACAGTTTCTCCTCTAACTTGTCTCACTTCCTCCGAATAAAAGGTGTGGCTATGGGTATCCTCATGGGCCCCAATTATGCCTGCCTCTTTATGGGGGTATATGGATCATTCCTTGTTCCAATCCTACTCAGGCCCTCTCCCACAACTCTTTCAGTACATCGATGGCTTTTATCATGCTCATGCTCTCGTCTGGACCTGAAAAAATGTATCAATTTTGTTTCCAGTTTCCACCCCTCTATCACATTCACATGGTCGATCTTCAACACTTCCCTTCCCATCCTTGACCTCTCTATGTCTCCGTTTCTGGTGATAGACTGTCCACCAATATTTATTATGAGCCCACCAACTCCCACAGTTACCTCGACTACAGCTGCTCACACCTGGCTTCCTGTAAGGACTCCACCCCATGCTCTCAGTTCTTTCGCCTCCATTGCATCTGTTATGATGCCACCTTCCACAACGGCGCTTCTGACATGTCTTCCTTCTTCCTTAACACCAAAACTGTGGTTTGCAGGGCCCTCAACCGTGTCCGACCCATCTCCCACTCCTCTGCCCTCACACCTTCCCCTCCCAGAACCATGATAGGGTCCCCCTCGTCCTCACTTCACCCCACCAGCCTTTACATTCAAAGGACCATCCTCCACCATTTCTGCCAATTCCAGCATAATGCCACTACCAAACACATATTCCCCTCACCCCCTCACCCCGTCAGCATTCCATAGGGACCATTCCCTCCATAACATCCTGGTCCACTCATCCATCACCTCCAATACCTCATCCCCCTTCCCACGGCACCTTCCCATGCAATCACAGAAGGTGCAACACCTGCCTTTTTACTTCTACCCACCTCACCATCCGACAGCCCAAACACTCCTTTCAAGTGAAGCGGTGTTTTACTTGCACTTCCTTCAATTTGGTTGACTGCATTCACTGCTCCCAATACAGTCTCCTCTACATTGGGGAGACCAAACACAGACTGGGTGACCACTTTGCAGAACACCGCAAGCATGACCCAGACCTTCCTGTTGCTTGCCTTTTCAACACACCATCCTGCTCTCATGCCCACATGTCCATCCTTGGCCTGCTGCAATGTTCCAGTGAAGACCAACGCATACTGGAGGAACAGCACCTCGTCTTCTGATTAGGCACTTTACAGCCTTCTGGACTTAACATTGAGTTCATGAACTTTCTCCTCCATCTTCACCCCTTTATTAGAATTTATTTTTTATTTTTTAAATTCTTATTAATTTATTCATTGTTTTATCCCCTTTTTTTAAATCCTTTTCTCAATCCTTTTTCCACAGCCACTGCTCTGTCCCCCTACCCCACCCCACCCCCAAAAGGGCCATCTGTCACTTGTTCTATGTTGTTCTTTCACAGTATGCTGACCCTTGTTCTGTTATTCACACATTCTACTTTCTTACCTTTATGCTGCCATCAGCACTTTCGTCAGCCTTTACCACTAACATTAACACTCCCTTTGTATAATGTCCATGACATCTTTGTCAATCTCTCCTTAGCCCCCACCTATCGCTGACCTTTTATCCTGCTTTACCTGCTCCACCAAACTCTCACAGTATAAATTCCATCACTTTCTACTTATCTTTACTTATCATATGGACTCAAAACTTTAACTCTGTTTCTCTCTCCACAATGCTGTCAGACCTGCTGAGCTTTTCCAGCATTTTCCATTTTATCTGCACTTATGCTTGGTCCTGTTTCATAGACTTTTTTTAACCAGAAAAAAGTCAGTGTTTGAAAAAAAAGGATTGTTAAAAAATGTTTGTAAGCACTAAGAGTTCCAGACAAAATAATAAAAGAAAAATACTGCGGAGGTTGGAGATCTGAAATAAAAACAAAAATGCTGGATAAACTCAGCAGGTCTGGCAGCATCTGGGGACAGAGAAACTGAGTTCTGGTCGAATCATTAAGAGTTAATTGTTAGTAATGTTTCTGTCCCCGGATGCTCAGGTTCCAATAATTAGGCTGTTTCTTTCTGTAGTCCATGTAGAATGCCCTTCCTTTACGCGGTTTTCTTTCAGTGCTACCATAGATTAAAATTGTGAGCACTTGAGACATTGGATGTGTATGAGACTCAAAAATAGTTATTTAAGTTCTTCAGCCAGCACATGCACTTTCCTCATATGGACGATGGAATTTCTTGGTTTCAATGAGATTTATTGTTTGTTCAGTGTGCATAAAAAAATACTTGATCAAAACAAGATTGTGTTTTGAAAAATGTGTTTAGTATGTTCAAATGAAATTTTCAGAACTTTGAGAAACTATTGATTTTTTTTTTGTTCAGTCTACACTACTGAGACTGAAATGATTAAATCACCTCCCTCACAATAGCTCAATGGATAAATGTGCTTTGTTGAGCTGCACTGAGTCATGAAATATTACAACACGGGACCTTTCAGCCCATTGAGTCTGTACCAGTCCTCTGAAAGACCTAACTTGAGTTCCATTTCCCTGTCTTATAACCATTTCATTTTCAAGTTTATTTCAAATATTTATCTCCTTCCCTTTTAAAAATTCTCTCAAGGATTATGCTTCTACCACTGTTTCTGATTGGGCATTCCATGTCCTAACTAGCTTCTGCATGAAACAAATTCTGTTAATCTTTCCCTTTGTTCTTTTGATTAACTTAAATGCACATCTTCTATTTATGAGTTCAACAACTACCATGAATAGTTTCCACCAACCCCCTCCCCACACACCCCCCACCACCACCACCACCCACCCCCCACCCCCCACCCCACCTCCCCACCAAAAAAGTGCCTTTATCAACCACCGCCAGCACCTTTTAAACCTTCCTTCTTTTAACAGAACAGCTGTTTTTCCATTCTCTTCATAACGAAAGACTCTCAAACCTGGTATTGTAGTAAATCTCTTGTGCATTCATCCCCTTCCTAAAGCAAGGCATCCAAAACTGGATGCAATATTCTAACTGCAGCCGAACCTATGGTCCTGAGCTACACAGATTTAAAAATTCCTTGTCTTGGTCCTTAGTCCATTTGGAATGGTATTAAAGGCACTATTATTGGCTTCAGAGATGCTAAGACTTTCAGGAAATTATGTCTTTGAACCGATAGGTCTAAGACATGCTTCAATATCTTTCCATTAGGTATGTCCTGACTCTTTCTCCCAAAATATATTGCCTCAGACTTAACCATATTAAATGTCATCTACCATCTATTTGTCCACTCAGCTAACCTGTCTGTCTTCTCGAAGTTATCATAACCCTCTGCCTTACAAAAGATTTCCTAAGTACCATTGTTCTTTCAGTGGTTTTTAAAATTCTTTCATGGGATGTGGCCGTTGCTGGCTAGGCCAACAGTTATTGTGTATCCCTAATTCCCCTTGAGAAGGTGGTGGTGAGCTGCCACCTTGAACCACTGCAGGCCATGTGGTGTAGGTACACCCACAGTGCTGTTAGGAAGGGAATTCAAGGGTTATGACCCAGCAATAATGAAGGAATAGTGATATAGTTCCAAGTCAGGATGGTGTGTAACATGCAGGTGGTGGTGTTCTCATGCATCTGCTGCCCTTGTTATTCGAGGTGGTAGCGGTCGCAGGTTTGGAAGGTGCTGTAGAAGGAGCCTTGGTGAGTTGCTGCAATGTATTTTGTAGGTGGTAGACACTGCTACCACTGTGCATCGATGGTGGAGGAATAAATGTTTAAGGTGGATGGGGTGCCAATCAAGCGGGCTGCTTTGTCCTGGATGGTGTCAAGCTTCTTGAGTGTTATTGGAGCTGCACTCATCCAGGCAAGTGAAAAGTATTCCATCACACTCCTGACTTGTGTCTTGTAGATAGTGGACAGACTTTGGGGAGTCAGGAGCTGAGTTACTCACCACAGAATTCCCGACCTGCTTTTGTCACCACAGTATTTATATGGCTGGTCCAGTTCAGTTTCTGGTCAATGGAAACCCCCAGAATTTTGATTGAGGAGGATTCAGCAGTGGTAATGCAGTGAATGTCAAGGGGAGATGTTTGGATTCTCTCTTGTTGGAGATGGTCAATGCCTGACACTTGTGTGGCACGAATGTTGCTTGATCATAAGTTTATACAAATTATCAACTCAATCAATCTGTGGGAACATTTGTTCCCAATTTCTCTCATTGTTAAGATCTCCTCAACCTTATTCTCATGAGCTCCTGTTTCTCTCTTCTCTCCTCATAACTAAAACCTTTCATCCCTGACACAATCATAGTGTAGCTCTGCTGAACCCTACCCATGTACTTAATGTCTTGCTTTTTTAGTCTATGCCTCTATGTATAAAGCACAGAATAACACTTTTTTATCTTTGTACATTTATCTACTTCAACTTTCACATAACATGAAAGTGGGAAATGGATGAACACAAAATCCATCATAGTCCCTTCATCAGTGCACCATGTTCTATCATATTTATGTTATATACCTTTAATTAACCTACGTCTTTCCAGGTGAGTACTTGTGTTATCTTGTATTTTGGTCTTGAAAAGTTAACCACTACTGCTGTTAGGCTGACCAATCTGGAGTTACACCTAAGGTATTACATTAACAACCCTCAAGGCCTTTGCCACAAATTCTATATCTAAGGATGTTTGGCAAATTCTGGTCAGAGTCACTGCTATGTCATCTCTGAACAACAAGCCTGACACATTTTCAATCACAATCATTTTGAGTTCCATCATTTTTTGAGCACAACTATGTTGTAAATACCATCTTATCCAATGACTCTGCCTTCTCTTTATGTCCCTTTCCTATTGTCACAGGTTTCTGTGAAAATCAAGACTAGGCAGTGGTATATGGTAGCCATTCCTTTATTCTTTTCTCTTTGATCAGCCCTCCTTTTCATGAACTGGTAATTTGCTTTTTTGGTACTTTTAAATGCTTTGTTATGTCTCTTTTTGTTCCCCTGACAGTTATTTTTCATAGTCTCGCTTGTCACTTCTATATTCAATATGGATTAACATCAGATTTGTCATATGCCGGCTACGGAAGTAAAATAATTTTCATAATATTATTCTGGTATATTGTAAAGTAGGTTATGGGGATGAGTGTAGGTGGTTCTGTATATGTGATTTAATTACATTTGGAGTCAGATAGACTACAAGCTTGAAATTATCAAAAGAAGCCACGTGTAGAAATGTACTTGAAATGTTAATGAGTAAACATGGATGCTGTCTTAGGATGTAAGGTGTGAAGGAAATTTGCATTTTTAGATAATTGAAGGGATTGTTTGGATTTCAAAGGGATAGTTACAACTAGCCAGGTAAGCAAGGCTAAGGAGTGTGTTTATTTTTCCCAAAGGTTACTGACAATATTGGCAACATGAAACTTGGGAAAGGTATAGTTGCAAAGATATATGGAACAATAGAATTTACATATTAAAGAGAGAGAAATATATATAAAGGAGAATGAAAGGCTATGTTGGGGGCCATGTTAGATCTAACAGGAGTGTGTGAAACAGCCTTCAGGAAGCCTCCAGCCATTTGTGTACAAGTATGTTGTATCTAGTAACTAAAGTTGGAGAGAGCCATTTGGAATTCTACTGTCAAGTGGGTATTGTTAACTTGCTGAGTTTTTTTTAATCCAAAATTTATTTTGGACTGTTGCCTTAAAGGGGGTGTACAACTGGGAATCAGGTTAATTAGGAATTTTAGGATTTTTTATAGTATTAAGTAATTGTAGTCTTATGTTTGTTCTTGAGATCTTTTATATTTGTTAATAATTATTTTAATTTAATTTTTAAAATCTCTAAAGGTCTTAGTGGACTCATTACTTCTGAATTCAGTGCACACGTCTTCCCATAATAAGTACAAATTGCAAAACTGTTGTGATAGTGTGACCAAGTTTCCCTTGTGAATTTGGACCAACTGGCATACATCATCTGCCACATCATAGCATTGCCATATAGAATTTTTGACAGCGTCCATCTCTACGTTGTCTCACAATTTTACTATGGGCATACTGCAGTCTATTGTTGATGTACTTTATATGGTAATTATCTGCTTTAATTATGTTTACTTAGAATTTTGCCATGCATGTAACATTTTCCTGTATTGGGGGATATGTTCCTGTGGCTGCTGGGTATGGGGAATGCTGGGTTTGAAAACAGGGTTACCACTGTTAATGTCTTGTCAAATAAATTGTTAAGGTTAAGAGAAACAGGTGATGAGTATTAATTGTATAAGCACGTATAAATAGGGAATGCAGGAGATAATGGCATAGTGGTAATATTACTGGATTGGGCTAATGATCTGCAGACATGAATTCAAATCCCATTATGGCAGCTGGTGAAATTTATAAATAGAGAATGGGAGAAAGAGACAGAGAGCGAGAGACCTTCCTGCTACCCTTGAAGCCTGACACCTAGCGCCTGGAACCAGCAAGAGGAGGAGAAAGAGAGAAAAAGAGAGACAACAGACTACCATCAAGGGTAAGACTGCTACACAATATGTCTCTCCATACCTACAGATAGTAGCTACAGGACTAATTACCTTCCACCTCCAGAGAGGGAGTAGAACATATAAAAACAGCACAAAGAACTTACTTACATCCAGAGGTGAGTGCTGTGATTGTGCCTGTGGACTGTTGCAATTGGCAGGGGGAGGAAGAGAGAGACTACTTCAATGAGCTGATGGCTTGTACGCATTGCAGACGAACTTATTCAAAGCTCATTAAGAGCCCTGCACGTTGCCTTAGTTGTTGTTATTGGCAAAGGGAGGAAGACAGAGCTGAGGATGTGTGGGTGCCCTGCAAAGAGACCTGATTAAAGCTCATTAAAACCCCGGCACATTCCCCCTCATTGCCTGGCATAGGTCAGCTGGAGCTGCCTAGATGAAGATTTGATCCAACTTAACTCTTTCATACCATCACTGGAGGACTGTGCCTGGGTGGCTTTTATACCCAGTTGAAGGTACTCTCCCTCCCCTTGCTGCTGGAAAAGAACATGGTGCAACTGAGTGTAAAGCACCCATCAAGCTTGTGTGATTGTCTTTTACCCTGTCTCCCTCCTCCGCTTATGGTGGCAGGCCTCATTAACCTATCTTTAGTCTCCCCATCTAAACCATTTCAACTGAAATCTAGGGGGTGGGTGTAGCTCTTGGTACTATGGCGACACAATCTTTGCCAGTGGTGGGGCCCTCCTGGTCCTATGCAGCCCCTGCTGCTCCTGGGGCCCTGTCGCCTTTCAAACATCTGATAAAGAACCTCGGGTGAAAAGTTACACCCACCCTAATACGACTATTGAAGAGTGCGTAAAAGCCATGGCTGGGGCCCCTTAGCCATCGTTGCTGTCTCCCGGATGTATGGCAAGGTGGTCTTTTATCTACGGACCGAGCAGGCAGTGCACCTGACCTTGGCCAAGGGTGCCCATCGTAGGTAGGACATTCCTGCCAGTAGACCCCTTGAGGTGACTGCACAGAGGGTGGTTCTTTCTAAAGTCCCGCCCTTCATGCCCGGTGAGCTCCTCCTCTCCCACTTACATCACCTTGGGATGTCAGGTCTGGGTTCGTACTAATCTTGCTGGCCCAGGAAGAGGTACTAGAGGGCGGTTTCCTCGTAGAGTACAAGGCGACTGGGTATAAGGTTTTCTGGTCGGTGGATGGTATGCGTTGCTAAGGCTGTAAGGAGGTAGGGCACCTGTAAAATCATTGCTCCGCCTCCAAGGCTGCCAAAACATGGAGGCAGCCACGCTGGAGGTCGACCCCAGGGCCCGATTGGAGGGTCTGTTCCAGTGGTCATATCCACCAAGACCACGGAGAATGTCTGCCCAAGGAAGAAATCTAAAAACCAAACCAAAATAGCTGAGGTAAGCCCTCAGCTCCCAGAGGACGCCACGACTAGCCCTGAGCTTGGGCCCGAAAGGACTGCGCCCACTTCCAAGCCCAGTCCTGGGCCCGACATGCCAGCATTTGGCCCAGGGTTTGTCGTGTCAGCACTGAAGCACTGTCGCACCCTTGAGCCTTTTGTGCTTCTGAAAAAAGTAGTAACCCCAAAGCCCCAGAGTGTGAAATGACAGGGAGGCCCCTGAAAACATGGAGGTTTCCTCAGCCCCTAACCTGCCCAGGAAGAGATGCCACCCCTTGGAGGGGGTGGATTTTATGTTCGGTGGCGTGGAATACATTTCTTACGCTGGTAGCACTTCTTCTGACAATGAAGATAACCATAGCCACCCTTAAAATCAATGGTAGCAGAGAAGCACAGCGCAAGTTTCAGAACTTCTTGGGGATGGGAAATATTCAATGTGCTTCCTGCAGGAAACCTACACTGTTCCAGAAGACAAAGCCATGTGGCTCCTGTTGTGACAAAGTGGGTCTACATGATTTCTGAAGAAGAGTCATCTGGACTCAAAACGATAACCCTGTCTTTCTCTCCACAGATGCTGTCAGACCTGCTGAGTTTTTTCAGCAATTTTTGTTTCTGTTTCAGATTTCCAGCATCCGCAGTCTTGTTGCTTTTGTCTACATGAGTTACCTGACCTTGAATTCTGGCGAGGTGGCTATCTTGTTGGCCCCACATTTTCAGCTAGAGATCTTCAGGGTCAAGGAGCCTGTGCCAGGCTGATTATTGCACTTCACTTCACTTTGTAAATCTGTACACTCACCAGGCTGGGCTGCAGAAAACGAGCTTATCTGATGAAGTGTTCGCTCTGCTTAGCTCCATCGATGAGGGCGAGTGCATTTTCCTTGGGGGGAATTTCAACTGCACCCCTGAGGAGCAGGACCATGCTGGTGTCCCATGCCACTCAACATCGACAGGAGAGTTGAGGGACCTGATCAGGTCCTTCAACTTGATGGATGCCTGGTGGAATCCCCATCCTGACTACAACATCTTCACTTTCGTGAGGCCTGGAGTTTGAGCAGCCAGAATCAACCGCCTTTATATTTCTAAGGCATTCGTGTCCTGTGTTCCAGCGGGCTTTGTGCTGCAGGTGCAATGAGCAGACCACCACCGTCGTTCCGTTCTACGCCTGGCTGTGGTCTGCGTACTGGCACTTTAACAATCTGCTGCTGGAAGTTGCGTGGTTCCTGGACTCGTTCCATCACTTCTGGACCGGCTGGAGAATGAAGCAGGGAGGCTTCCCCTTCTTGAGGCTAGGGTGGGACATGGGCAAGACTCATGTCCGTGTCTTCTGTCAGGTGTACGCAAAGGTGTCGACAAAGAGGTGGAAATCCAGAATCCAGGAGTTGGAGAAGGAGGTGCTCCACCTGGAGGTACATCTCGGTCAGCCTGATGAGTACATGTCCCTGCAGACGGTATATGAAGAGAAGAAGGATGCGCTGTGAGATCTGCAAGTCGTCAGGTTTTGCAGCACATACATGAGGTCACGTATCCGGTTCCTTAAGGACCTGAAATGCGGCTCCCCCTTCTTCTCACTGGAAAAAAGGCAGGGGGTCCATAAGCAGCTCCTTACACTGCTGGCCGATGACAAATTCCTTGGCCAGAATCTTTCCGTCAGCGAATTGGGGGCGGGGCCTGCTCTCCGACAAGAAAATGACATGGGATGACATCAGGGGGAACCCCCGACATCACTCGGTCCATTTGAATTTTTAGGAAGGCGGGCGACAGTGAAATCAACTGTCCGCCCGCTGACCTATCAATAGCCAATTGAGGCCACTGACAGGATAATTAAGCTCATTAAATGCCCTGCCCGTCCGTTGGCAGGCAGGCCAGGAGCCCCAGCGAGGAATAGAAAAAACATGAAACATCATCCACTGACAGGATGAGGTTTCATGTCCGTTTTTAAAATGTTTAATAAATTTTATGTACTTTTTATTAACGTGTTCCATCTTGTGTGACATCGTCACATGAGGGGGACATGTTAATAAATTTTTTATTTGTCTATTCTTGATGTTTAAAAAACTTTCAGTGATCTCCCTGAGACAGCACTTAGAGTCAGGGAAATGTGCGCTCTTTTGTGCACATGCGTGAAAGAGCGCACTTTGACAGTTGGGGAATCCCTCCCCACCACCGCACCACCCCACCCCCCCACCTCCTCACAGGAAGCGCATAGCGCTTCCCATCAGGTGGCCCACTCAGCACTTAAAAAGGTGGCAGGGGCCCGCCCGCCCACCAGGAGCAATATTCTGCCCCTTGTCTTGGATCTGGAGGGAGTGAGAGCTCAAATCAGAGCATAATATACCAGCGAGGATGCTTGCAGAGTTGTGTGGGAGGACCTGCCACAGGTTGGCCTGGGGGTTGCCGGGAAGCTTGTTTTTCTGCTAACACTGGAGGAGTTGACCAGCCCTCAGCAGCCTCTCCAGAGGCAAGTCCCAGGGGCTGGACAGGCTGATTGTGGAGCTCTTCAGGGCATTCTGGGACGTATTGGGGAAGAGTATCATGACCGGCGAGATGCCCGTCGCGTGGCGCAGGGACATTATTGCCCTGCTGCCAAAGAGGGTGGATCTCTGCCTGCTTAAGAACTGGCACCCGGTCTCCCCCTTCAGCATGGGCTATAAAATCTTCGCCAGGGGCGATGGCTTCACACTTTGGCCCCGTGCTGATCCACCCTGACAAGTCCTACATGATCCTGAGCCAGACCATTTATGAGAACATTAATCTGATCCGGGATCTGAATGGGCATGAGGGTAGTCCTTTCCGCCTATGTGCTCCTCATGTTCACAGACCCAGATGACCTGCAGAGGATGCGAGAGTACCAGAAAGTCTACTCTGAAGTCAACTGGGAAAACTGTTCTGGACTCTCAGATGGTCAACCCAGGCCTTTTGCCTGGAGTACCACCAATCTCCTCCACCTGGAAGTCCATCTTAATCCTGGCTGGAGAACTGGCAAGAGCTGGAAGCCAAAGTCACCATTGGCCTAGGGCACTGGACAGGACTGCTCAGAGTGCTGTCCTACAGGGGTTGAGTGTTGGTCATAAACCAGCTGATCGTCAGAATGCTGTGTGACCAGCTGGTCACTTTGACCCCTCCCCCCTGACTTTGCCATAAAAATACAAAAGAGGCTCAATGACTTCTTCTGGGACAAAAGGATGCACTGGATTGCTGCTGAGGTTCTGCACCTCCCACTTAGGGAGGGCAGTCAGTTGTTGGTGTGCCTTCGCACATAAGTGGCAACATTCTGTCTCCAGACCCTGCAATGATACCTTTATGTTGAGCCCCTCCCCGATAGTGTGCCCTAGCGATATATTTGCAAAAGTTCCCTCTGTGCATTTCCAACCGGTGCAGAGGGATTTCCTGTATAGCCTGCTGTTGCATACCCTCCACTCCTTGCCTTCCTCTAGCGGCAGGACATGCCATGGCACTCTATCCTGCTGCCTGATGGTGGGGGAGGTCCCCAGTGTGGGGCTTTCTAAGTGGGAGTCCTCCCTTTTTCCATCGGGGATATGGCGTGGAGGGTGTTATATATAGCAGTGCCACGGTTAAGTTCGTGGCCGGGTGGCCCTGGAGAGGGAGCTTTCAGTGTCCACCAGTACTCTTGAGGCCTTGCGCAATTGGTGGGCATGATGGGGGCTGGGAAATGATATTTTGATTTGATTTTTTAAATTTCCTTTGATTTTTTTGTTTCAGTTACAGTGCCCCACCAGGGGCTGTCACCCCTCTGATTTATCAATTTATTTTTGTTTAATTTATTGAAGTTTTGTTTTCTCAAAAGAGTCTATACATAGGGATGGCTGGGACACTGGGTTGAGTGGGAGGAGAGCTGTGATACTGAACAAGTCAATAAACTCTCTCAATAAAGAAAAGCTCTGGGTTTGGTTTTGGTTTCACCAACCGGCTTGGATCCTGTTAACGACCACCTCTGGTTGTGCATATATTTGGCTGCACATCAAAGTAACTTGATAGAATACAAGTTGACAAGTGTACTCATACTACTTATTAACTGAAGTTAGCAACCAGCTCTGATATCTTTGAGCTTCCCACTGATGGGCATGCCTTAGTTGACAATTATTCCTCCTGTGCAGTTGAAATGATCTGATTTTCTTATTCACATACCAGCAGTGACAACTTTTAAAGGGAAGCAAAATCTATAAGTATTTTTTTTCAGGTTTTAACTTTACAGGAAAAATATTTACCTCAGTCAACCCTTGATTCACAATACATTGCAATCTTTCCAGTCTGGAATGCTTGGGACCAAGTCATTTCTGGATTGCGGAATTTTCTGAATTATAGAATGACATTAGAATGCTTAACCACAAATGTGTGAACCGGAAAACACCATAGATACAAATATTTACCTGAAATATAAAACAGTGATAAAACAATGTAACACAGTAATAAAAGTTGTTTTTCTGATTCAATTACTATATTATCCATGTTTCTGTTCCCAAAGTACTGTATTAAAATGATGTTGATGATGGCAAGGGAATGCTTGGTTCTGTTCAAAAGATATGCAGTTTCTGAACAATAGATTTCCAGACCGAAGCAGTTACCATGTATTAAAGAAGTTTTGTTATCAATGGTGAAAATCCTCCAATTATGCCTTCTTCAATCCTGCATTGCCATAATTACTTCATTTATGGGGATCACCTCCAGAGTGGATTGAAATTGTAGTTCCTGTTTTCTTTTAAAAGTGGAAGACATCAAATTCCTGAAACCACACTACTAGCTGGAATGGAGATTTCCTTCCACAACCCATTTCTGTTCAAGTCATTCCAGGTCACAACCATCAGTGGTATCACCAAGAGTGCCCTAGTTGTGAGCAAGAAGGAATGAGAAATAAATTTAGATTTTTTTAAAAATGCTAATCTTAAGTTAAACCATTTTGTCCTATATAATCATACTTTAAGGAAAATATACACTGCTACATTTTAAAGGAAATTTAACCAAACGAAATATGGAGTAAACTACCCAATCTAGCAGAAAGTAAAATCTCTATCAAATTGACTTAATTTATTGGAGAAAAAAAAACACTTTGAAATTATTCAGGGTCCAAACAAAAGTAGATACAGTGGATAAATCCCCAGCCCCAGGTGGAATGTATCCCAGGCAGCTAAGAGAGACAAGGGAGGAAATAAGGCTCTGATCATCATTTTCCCTCTTCACTGGCTACAGGTGTGATACTGGAAGACAGTTAATGTTGTACCAGTGTTTAAAAAGGAAGAGAAAGACAATGACGGGTCAGCCTACCTAATCTCTGGTGGGAAAATTATTGGAAAAACTTTGAGGAACAGTGTAAATTACTATTTAGAAAGGCATGGATTTGTTGGGGGAAGGTCATATTTGACTAACCTGATTGAATTTTTTGAGGAGGTAGTAAGAAAGGTCAATATAGGTTGTGTATTTGATATAGTTGCCATGGATTTTACCAAGGCTTTTGACAAGATGCTACATGGCAGACTGAACAGAAAAAGTAAAAGGCCATGGGATCCAAGCAAAAGTGGTAAGTTATCCAAAATGAGCTCTTGTGCTGTTAAGGTGTTTCTAGTGATGTTCCATAGAGCTCAGTACTATGGTCCTTGCTACATGTACCATATATCAATGATTTAGACTTAAATGTAGGGGGCATGATGAAGAAGTTTGTGAAAAATTAATCATCCATGTGGTTGATAGGAAAAAGTTGCAGACTGCATGAAGGTCATAAGAAATAGGAGCAGAAGGAGGCCATTTGGCCAATGGAGAGCCTACTTCACCATTGAGAATCTATCCTGTCAAGCCCCCTCAGAATCTTCTATGTTTCAACAAGATCACCTCCCATTCTTCTAAACTCCAACGAGTATAGGCCCAACCTTTCATGTTCAACCTTTCCTCATAAGACAGCCCCTTCATCCCAGAAATCAGTTGAGTGAACCTTCTCTGAGCTACTTCCAATGCAAGTATATCCCTCCTTAAGTAAGGAGACTAGTATTGTACGCTACACTGCAGTTGTGGTCTCACTCATATCCTGTACAACTGTAGCAAGACTACCTACTTTTATACTCCATCTCCCCTCGCAATAAAGGCCAACATTCCATTTGGCATCCTAATTACCTGCTGTATCTTTTTGTGATTCATGTACACCCAGATTCCTCTGTATCGAAGAGGTGGGGGAGACAGTGGCATAATGGAAATGTCATGAGAGGCCCAGGCTAATGTCTCCCTCAACACCCCCAAACATTGGTTCAAATTCCACTATGGCAGCTGGCAAAATTTAAATTAAATTAATAAAACCTGGAATTAAAAGCTAGTCTTAGTAATAGTAACCATGAAACTATCATTGATTATCATAGTTTACTAATGTCCTTTAGGGAAGGAAATCTGCCATCCTTGTATTGTCTGGCATGTGGCTACACATGGCTCTGGATCCATGGTAATGAGGTTGACTCTTAACTGGTCTCTCAAATAACCGAGCCAGCCATCCAATTCAAGTGCAATTAGGGATGGACAATAAGTGCTGGCTTTGCCTGTGATGTGCACATCCCATGAAAGAATAATTTAAAAAATGCATTCTGCAGTCTCTCTATTTAAATTATATTCTGCTATTCTATCCATCCTGCCTAAGTGGCCAGGCTCACATTTTCCACATTATACCCCAGCCGCCAAATTTTTGCCCACTTGCTTAACATAGCTATATCCTTTTGCAAACTTTTTGGGTGGTATTTAATGGAGGCGATGGAGGTCTTGTCCACCAGCTGGAGAGCTGGTAAAAGCCCTGCATCACAAGTTTTAGGGAAGACCTGCGATATCAAGTGCCACTCAGACACTTAACCAGACAGTGATGAGATCAAGGATCCCAGGGCAAAAGGTAACACCAGCCAGGACTACTGTCCAATCAGAGGCTGGCAGTTCTATTGAATGGCATTGCCACCAGGTCTCAATTGACAATGGGATGGGAAGGTGGCGGGTTCCACCAGCCGCCCTCCCACCTGATTAAATGCCCTCCCCCTGGTGAGTTTGGTGGTGGGGGCATTAAATTCTCCCCTTTGTATTCTCTTCATAACTTGCTTTCCTACCGATGTTTGCGTCACCAGAAAATGTGGCTATAGTAGAGTCTGTTGCTTCATCTAAATTATAAATATGGATTGGAAACAGTTGAGGCCGCAGCACTGAACCCTGTGGCACTCCACCCGTCTACAGGAAGAGATCAATGGACAGGTCATGTGGGCAGTAAAATGGCAATTGGAATTCAATATAAAGTATGAGCTAATGCTTTTGGGGGATGCAAACAAGGCAAGGGAGTGTAAAAGAAATGCTAGAGTTCTGAGAAGTATGGAAATAACAGAAAAAGGAGGTAAGGTGATTAAGAAGGCATTCGGAATGCTCTCCTTTACTAGTCAAGACTTACAAAATAAGTGCAGAGAGGTTATGCTAGAACTGTATAAAACACTAGCTATGCCACAGTTGGAGCAATGCATACAGTTTTGTCACTGCATTATGGGAAGGATGCGATTAAGCTGAAAAGCATAGAGCAGATTTGTGACGATCTAGCCAGGAATGGAGAACTTTAGTTATGACGAAAGATTGGACAAGCTGGGGTTGTTTTCTTTGGAACAGAGGTCACTGAGAGGAGAATTAATTGAAGTGTAGAAAATTATGAGGGCCTAGACGGAGTGGATAGATAGGACCTATTTTCTTTACCAGGAAGGCCAATAACCTGTGGGCAGGGCGGTGGGGGCATAGATTTATTATAATTGTCATAAGGATTTGAGTGGAGTTGAGGAGAATTTCTTTTTGCCCATAAGGTGGCGGTGGTCTCGCATTCACTCCCTAAAGTAGTGGTAGAGGCAGAAAACCTCATCACATTTAACAGATACTTGAATAGACACTTGACTTGCCAAGCCTCTATTTGAAGCTAAACAGGAATGTTAGCAGGCTTTCAGTTGGTGTGGGCTATCATAGCCAAGATTAATCCCATTTTCATACAATCTTCATATGTGCATTTTCCAATGTAGATCACTAAAAAGTGATCAGGAGTGGTTACCTTAGCTGATGGTCACCTTACTAACTCAAGGGTCTGAGGCCAATATTAGCACCTCTGTTGCCAACCTGCAGAAATGAGCTAACTTAGCACAGACTTTGAATCAAATCTGGAATCTTGAAGTTCAAGTTCGTCTAGAAATGGAGCTTTTCAATTTTTAAGGGGCTCATACTAAATGGGAACTCTGAGACCAAGTGAAATGAACAGTAAACATTTTGGCGTTTTGTGCTCCTTCGTTCCTAAATTCCTGCTGCCACGTTCAAATGAGATAGTCGAGATATATGGAATGCGATTCAACAAATCCTGGATGGGAACCAAAGACAAAGAGGGATAGCAAAATAAAAACCAATGCAAACAATCAGCCAGGACCAACAAGCAATACAAGTATAAAGAACTTGCATTTAAATGACATCTTTGACAACCTCAGCATTGGCTGGATAGCTGGGCACTCCTAATGCAGGTAATATCGCATTTTTAAAAATGTAAAGCAACTTTCCAAACAAGAAGTTGCATTTATATATAATATAAATATTAGAAAGCGTCCCACACGACTTCAGAGCAAAGTTATAAGGCAAAAGGAACTCGCAACCAGGAACAAGGCGAAACACTAAGTCACACGTACTGAGAGCGCTGCCAACTCAAGAGCAGAGAGCCTGTGCCTCACTACCCGGACCGAGTTTCCGGCGGAAGTAGCAGTGCCGAATTGCTGTTAATGGCTCGTGTGTTATTGCAGCAATGCCTCTCTGCCCGGTTGCAAGTGGAGGACGATGCGGCTGCTGAATGTGTTCAGGTATTCGACAACGACACCGGAGACTCCTCTTACATTCAATTAAGTCACTGTGGACGGATCAGCCCGATGCCCTCTTAGTCTTTGGACCCAGCTCGGAGTTTGGACTGGGATCTCAGGACGAGCAGGGTCACTGAGGATGTGAAATGGGAGAAAAGTTTAAATTCCTTCTCATCCCATCTCGTCTCCGTTCCGACCCTTTTACTTCCAGAGGTTGTGCGCTGCATTTCACTCATCAAAGTTCATATGGTGGAAGAAGTCTTGTATAATTTACACTGATTTCCCTGTTTTATAGATTCAAAGAGGGACATTGATCTATGTCTGCTTTTGTAAAGGTGCTACCCTCGACATTGTTCCCAAAATGGGTAAGTACGGTATATTAATGGTACATATTCATGGTTGCTATCACATCATGCAGTTTCTGTAACTTCCAATCGGTCACGTTTTTAAAAAATCTGTGTAAAACAACTTTACAAACATCACCAACTTGCATTTATAGACTTCAAGTTCCAAGGCACTTTACAGGAACATGTGACAAAAGTTGACAACTATAGGGGATATTAGGACAAGTGATTTTAAAAACTGGTCAAAGAAGCAAACTTTCTTGAAAAGGACGAAGAGGTGGAGAGATGTTGAGATTTAGGAATGGAATTACAGGTCACAGGTGGCTGAAGGCATGTCTGTCAGTGGGCGAAGGATGTGATTGCACTGGAGGGGGTGCAGGGGAGATTCACCAGGATGTTGCCGGGGGTGAAACATTTAAGTTATGAAGAGAGGTTGGATAGACTTGGGTTGTTTCGTTGGAGCAGAGAAGACTGAGGGGTGACCTGATTGAGGTGTACAAGATTATGAGAGGCACGGACAGAGTGGATAGGGAGCAGCTGTTCCTCTTATCTGGAGGATCAGTCACAAGGGGGCATAAGTTCAAGGTGAGGGGCAGGAGGTTTAGGGGGGATGTGAGGAAAAACTTTTTTACCCAGAGAGTGATGACGGTCTGGAATGCATTGCCTGGGAGGGTGGTGGAGGTGGGTTGCCTCACATCCTTTAATAAGTACCTAGATGAGCACTTGGCATGTCATAACATTCAAGGCTATGGGCCAAGGTGTTGGTAAATGGGATTAGGTAGGTAGGTCAGGTGTTTCTCACGTGTCAGTGCAGACTCAATGGGCCGAAGGGCCTCTTCTGCACTGTGATTCTGTGAAGGGAGTTGGAGGAACACAGAGTTCTTGAAGGGTTGTAGAGCTTGAGTTGTGCATATTCTCAACTTGGTGGAGGGTAGAAAATGGGCGACTGACCAAGAGGTCATTGGATTAGTTAACTCTGAAAGGGAACAAAATGTGGGTGACAGTTTTGGCAGCAGGTAAGCTGAGGCAAGGGTGGAGATTGGTGATGTTACAGAGGTGGAAAAAGCAACCATTATGATGGAGAGAATATAGGGTTAGAAGCTCAGTTCAGGGTCAAATCAGTTGAGGCAGACTGAGATATTGGCTAGGGAATGGGAGGAAATAAGAGTTTGTGGTGTGTGCTGAAGACAATTGTTTCACTTCATCCAGAACTGGGTGTCAGACAAGCAGGTTGGTAACAAGAAGTAGCATCTGACCATGTCTTCAGATGATTTCTCTGAGGTAGCACATAGATGAAGTAGGGGTATAGATGAATAGTGGGGGTGGGTGGGCCAAGGTTACATCCTTGGAAGACTCCAGAGGTAATGGTGCAGGGGGAAGACAAGATATCATTGTAGGTGATTTTCTACCTATGCTAGGAGAAGCAAGAGTGGAACCAGGTCTGGACAGTCCAATGAAGGAGGCAGAAGATGTGTTCTATGTTGTCTAAGGCTGCAGAGAAGTCAAGATGAATGTGTAGGAAGTGTGTTTCACTGTTGCGGTCACATTGATTAGAATTGTTCCAATGCTGAGTTGGGGGGAAACCTGATTGATGAAATTAAAACCTGGAGTTGTGGGAAAAATTGTCAATGGTTTGAAAGTCAGCAACATGTTCGAGGACTTTGGAAAGGGAGGTTGGAGATGAGGTGAGAATTTGCAAGGACAAAAGGAGTTGAGGTGATTTTCTTAAGGAGAGGAGTGATTATGATTTGAAGGGCAGTGGTAGGGTCAGGGGGCACAGTTATAGTACTGTCAGTTAGTATGGGGCCAGCAGGAGAAATTTGGTGGTCATCAGTTTAGTGGAAATTGGGCTTAGAGAACAGAAGATTGGTTTCATGGGCATGATGAACTCAATGGGTATGAGGGAGATAGAGGGAAAAACTAGAGAAAGACAGAAGGAACAATTGGAAGATTTCCTGTTTCTTTAAGAAATTCCTTTGGATTTCAGTTTCACTTTTTTTGTATATTCCTGACAGACCTCTTCTAGAAGAAAATTATCTTTTTTATTTTTAAAACATCTCCAATTTATTGCTGGTATTATCTAGCTGTCCATTTGTTATACTTGAATTGTTTCCTCAAACATTGGAAATTTCTACTTTTTTGACACAAGATCGCAATATAGTTATGGATGAAGATAGCAATTCACTCAATTGTAATTTGCTTATCCAGGACAATCCTACCGCCTTTAATTACTGCATTTAATGGTTTCTTAGATAAATCCAACATTTGCGCCTCTTATCGCCTCCTCTATTTCGAAGTTAATTAAAAGTGCTGATCATACTTTATTTGAAGAAGTAATTGCTATTAGTCTTAAATTAACCCCTTACTAGTTTGGGCTTGTATCCCATTGACCTACTTGTCATTTTTTAAATTGAAGTGCTATTCCGGATTTACTCTCTCTAATCCCTTTATGTCAAACCACCACTCTTGCTTCTCTTTCAAAGTTAAATAGCCAAGATTTCTCTGGCCTTCTTAATAACTGACCCTGAACAGCAGAAATCAGTCATGAGCCTCCCCTGATCCTTCCTAACCAGAATTGGACATGGTATTTGAGGTGTAGTTTGACCAGAGCACTGTACGATTTGATCATGACCTCTCAATTGTATCAAAGTGTTTTGGTTATATAATTCAACTCTGCAATGATTTGACATATGTGTCAAGTCAATTTAGACTCTCAGATCTCTTTCAACATAAATCTTAGCTATTTAAACACATTGCCTGCATTAAATTGCATTTGATTGTTGTTTTGTTCACACATATTTTGTCCAATTTGTGCTAAAGTTTCTGATATACCTCCTTCAGTGTCAGTCCCCTTTTCCCATCATTTTCCCACTACGTTTGATATTGCCTGAAAAGCTATCAATTTGCATTGATTTTTGAATCCAGATTATTGATATAAATTAGAAACAACAACTTAGTTTAACATAAAGTGTCCCAAGGCATTTAGAAGAGCATTATAAAACAAAATATGATACCAGCCGTATATTAAGTCAGATGACTAAAAGCTTGGAAATGAGGTAGGTTGTAAGAAGCATCTTAAAGGAGGAAACACAAGAAAGCAAGGCTGGAGAGTGTCAGGAAAGTATTGCAGAGATTAGACCCATAGCAACAGAATGCACAGCCACCGATGGTGGAGCGATTAAAGTGCAGTCTGCTCAAGAGGCCAGAGTTAGAGGAACACCGATATCTTGAAGCGTTGTGGGGTTGGAGGAGATTACAGAGATAGGGAGGGACAAAGCCCTGGAGAAATTTGAAAACAAGGATGAAAATTTAAAATCAAGAAATTGCTTGACTGGGAGCCACTGTAGGTCAGTGAGCACAGGATAATAGGAAAGGGTCTTGGTGCAGTTATGATATGGACAGCAGAGTTTTGGATGCATAGAAACAGTAGTCGTCTTCATTTTGGTCACCTTTTTTTAATATAAGTGCCACATTTGTCAGTTTCCAATCAACTGGTACCACATTGGCACCTGAAGTCAAGAGACAATGTCTCTCAAATCTTCTGGCTTCCCTTATATCCTGTAAAGTAGTTATTTCACCAATCATCTTCAGTTCTTTGTCCTTAAAAAAAAATTAAATACTACTAACAATCTATGAAAGAGCAGTTTTGTTTTTATTCCCATTCAGTTCGAAGTACAACAAGCTTTGAGATTTTTAAAAGTTTGGGAACAAGTCATCTGAATTCCCTTTTGGTTCTGAAAGGATAGATGAAACTTGAGGGGAAGGGAAAGAAGATAAATAAATGAAGTTTTTTTGCCACTAATGATTAACTTCTTGCAATGATATTAGTTAGCATTAATTAGTAATGTCACTAAGAGGCTCTAGGGATGAGAGGAAAGTCAGCAAATTCTGCCCTGATGGAGTAGGGCTGCTCAGAAAGGGTTACGGCTGAGGCAGATTCATGAAGCATAGTGGAGGGAAATTAATTCTGCATTTGACCAATATCTACAATTTTTTATTTTTGGGTGTCTGAAATGGAAATGTTTTGTTCTCCAGCCCTAATATACCTCATCTTGATGGGCAGAAGATTAGGCATATTGAAAGGAATGGGACAGGAATAGCCTTTGGAAAATATACCCAAAACAAAAGTTAAAAAATTTAAATTGTGAAAATTTTAAAGTTTCAGGTTTGCTAAGAAATTGCAACTTGGACACAATATAATATTTAATAGAGTTTGAATAGGTTACTTATCCAGTTCCATTCCATGAGTGCTCTGCTGCAGGTCCTTGGCTCATTGTCTGCTGATGCCTAACCCTGAGCCTTTTCTCTTTGCAGTTTTTTGTCAATGATGTCTTGCCATTGTCTTCCACTCTGGACCAGGGTGAGGAGGTATGACCTAAGCCTACCTCACCCAGAATGGGAATCAAACCCGCGCTGTTCGAATGATTTTGATCCACACTTTAGCCACCTAGCCAAGTGAGCTAACTGGCCCCCATTCAAATTTGTTCTTGTAGATTTGACTAAATGTATTGCAGTTGAGCAGTTATTTAGGGTTATGAATGTAACTGCATGAATGTTAAGCTTTTATTATGTATTTTTTTCCCTACTGCAGTTAACACGTTGTTGAATGTGAAGCTCTGTGAGACCAATGAAGACAACTATGTGTCAGTGTTGGATCTACCTGCTAATGTTCTCATTATACCTCAGGCCACATTGGGTGGTAAAGCCAAGGGGCGTAACATGCAGTACCATTATAACATTGCAAAAGAGGAAGGAAAAGAGCTTTATGCACATTTTGTTGCTCTATGTGAAAAGGCGTTTGCCTCAAATGGTAAATGTGCTGAAGCTGGTGTTGTGGTCAGGCATGGGACCTATGGGAACAGACAAGTGTTGCAAATGGACACCAATGGACCATACACACACATGATTGAATTTTAAATCATGATTTCATAATATAGAAATGTGTACTAGCTTACCTTTCTGCTGCTTTTAATTGGATAGGTCATTTTTTTTAGACCAGACCCGCAGTGAGTCAGTCCCCTTGTATTACTAGAGTATATTCAAAGTGTTTGGGTCTAAATGAAAGCCTCAACTGATATTTGAATTCTGCTTTATCTTGAATGAAATTTTATTGGGTAGTTTTGGCTAGAACGTTGGAGCAATTACCTCAAAATAAGATAACTCTAACCCAGGTTAGAAGAAAGGTAACTGATTAGAACCATCACACTTCAACATGGGTGGAATGATCTGGATTTAATCCCTGCCAAAATGTCAGGTCCATTGGCAGGTCAGGAATCCTTTTGACTAATGAGCGGGTTTTGACGAAGCTCTTCCACTGAGCCAAGATATTAGCATTCCACCTCTTGAGTTGCCAAACCGATCAGATGATGCGCAGGATGCCATGTCCAATCTATTCAAGGAGGGATTTCTAATTAAATGCTCATTCAGCGAGCTGGTACAGAGAGCTGAATGGCTTCCTGCACCATAACAACTCTGTGATTCTTTAAAGGGGTTATAGTGACACTCAGAAATTGGATTTTTAAGGTTGCAGCAGCCACAGGAATGGTGAGGAGAGCATGGAGGACCGCTCCTCAAGTCTCTCACTCTTACCTAGAGGTCCTGCTGTGGGATCAGAGGGGCTGCAGTGAGGTGAGCTCTCCCAAGGACAGGTGGGAGAGAACAGTCTCTCCAACCAAGCAAACTTGGATTAAAGTGGCCAAGAATGTTAGCAGCATATATGTGGTCCCTCCAACCTGGAAACCGGATCTCACTCAGGAAGGCATGACGTTGAATGGCATCACATTTTCACTTTGCCATGCTTAGAGCTTTCAGTGTGACTGATCAAAGCCTTTGCAGGTTGTCAGTTTCACTGAGGAAGCCCTCCCCACTGTGTACTGACCTTGGTGACCCTGGCGAGTTGTTGACAGATTAGGAAGCAAATGCCCTGGCTGTTAAAACTAGAATTGATGGTTAACACAATACTTAATTGGCTTTTATTAGTATCTTAATTGGTTTCCTGTGCCACTGAAAACTGGAAGAGGGTAGGATGATGTCAGGATTTTGACTTGACGTTACTTTTGTGGAATTTCACTCTCCTTCTGTACCCAAACGTGCCTTTCCTTGCCTGGGAAAATTTCATCCAATGTGTTTCTTTCAGCTGATAATGAATGATGATGACAGCAGATGTGAAGAGTTTATGACATGTTATATTCTGGTGCAATTTCAAATACAAAATAAAAGTAAGTTATTCTCTGCACAATCATTTCTGGAAGCAGACTTTGATTCTTGTTATCTGGAAGCTGTACCTTATCTGATTATCAGATTGACAGTTGTTTTATTTATAATTATCTTACTGGATTAAACTAAATCCTACTCATTGGTGGATACATTCTGTTAATAAGTCAGTGTTATGCAATACCAGATATCTTACAAACTCAATAAACTTATATACTTACCTACAATTAAATGGAAATATGAAGCAGAAAATAATTGTCGTAGATGTTGGTATATGAGTCAACCATTGAAGCCTCACAAAATCCCTTCAAAATAATGAGGGTCAACATATATGCTGAGTATAAAAGTGAACTGCCAAGTGTGGGTGGTCACCATTTTTGTCATTTGTCATGCTCTGAATATGCATAGCGTTCAAAGCTGAAAACAGGGAGGTCGACTTATACACAGAATATATGCAGAAAAATGGGCGCAGAACTTCCGCATTTCTGGATGGTCATACCCCTGAGGCACACTCCCATGGTGTGCTACAGGACCCCTTGTCTCCAAGTCCCAACACACTGACTATGCAGGAATTGCTGGGAAGTTTGGACTAATGATGGGCAATTCTCCTGCACCTGGAACCAGGGAAAAGGTCTGCAAATTTGAGTTGGAGTCGGAGACTTCAGATGGTTCTGATTTACTTACCTGAATAGTTACCCAGGAAAGATTAGAACAATTAAAACCAGTTTTAACTCCTGGGTAACTATACTATTGCCTGGACATTCCCCCACCACTCCATTTCCCCGCCCCCCTCCCCCCCCCCACCCCACCTCTGGACTCCCTGATTTATGACCCCACACTGCCCAGCTAGACCCCCTAACCTGACTAATCCCCCAACATCCCTCAGCTACCGCACCCCCCTGACACACCCACCCACCCCTCACCCAACTTACCTCCTCATGCTCTCATCTGCCACCCTACCCATTCGCCCACTTATGCACTTACTTTCTCTTCATAGCTTCTCAAAGTGGCTTTACGACAACTTAAACTTTGTTTATCGAAATTTGGCAGCTAGTGCTGTAAAAAGGGGGAATGCCTTCTGTAATGATTCTCTCCATTGCTCCCTGCGAGGACTGCTACATTGTGTGAATTTGTAAGGATGGAACATGGGTGCAAAAATTGTAGGAAGGTAAACTTTTTGTCTTGGTTGGAAATAGGGATCTGACCCAGATCAGAACTTCTGGGCCATGATTTTTGGGGCTGAAAATGGGGTTGTCATATATGCTGGGTTGACTTATATGCAGCAATGTAATGTTTGGGGCCATTCCGTTCTTTGACAGTGGGTCCTCCTCGATTCCCTCCTGAGTCGCGGTGGCTGCGATGACTTCTCCCAGAATGCTTCAGTCACTTCTCACCAGCGCCCTCTGTTGGAATATAATTGAGGTCATGCACTTTTCCATGAGAGTGTCAGATTTAAGTTCAATTTCTGGAAATTGAATTGTGCTGTTCCTGTTTTCCTTTCATAAAATGGGTGCCTGAGGTTCCAATGTGGTGTGCTTGTTCTCATTCAGTGCCAGAACTTGTCTACCATACTGGTAAAGGCTTATCCATAGGTGCCCAAAGCATCTGCCTGAAACAAATGTTGGGCTATTTGAATGTGTAAATAGGAGGCCTGCTGCTTGCTTGAGGTTCCCTTTGCAAAATTCAATTGTGCACCATGTTGTTCTTCAAGTCTTTGGCAGCCAAACCAGTATTCCTGAAAGAAACTGCAAGAGATTGCTGTATAGAGTTAAGTTTTACGTTTTTTAACTTGCTTTTTGTGGAGCTGAGAGGAACATTAAATCTAAGGTCACTGCTGACTTGCTTCCCCCCTCCTGATTGCTATTGTCCCCTTCCAAACTCTTTACGACCTTAGTCAGCATTCAAGCTGGACTATTTTATTGCTTTCCTGGGACTGTTGGAGTTGCTTCTGGAACTATATTTGGCAGCTGCAGTTGATGGTTAAAAATAATAGATGAGGCTGGTAGACTAATTTTCCATGGGCCTGCCTTTGTCCGCTTTAGGTTCATGCATTGTGCCCTGCATCTGGATTGCACTTAATTTTGTACATGATCCAATTTTTAAGGCCCATATCTCGGAAAGCTATTGAACTAGTAATTTGGGGCGTTGGAGCCATCTATTCTGAAAAATCTGAAGTCCGTTTGCCAGCAAAAGCAAATAATGTTTCACGCTCTTATTTGAAATGCTCTATTGATGATTTTTCTGAACAAAGATGATAATTGATAATGCAGGTCAAATTCATAAGATGTAAACGACAACTGGAATATTTACATTGGTAATTGTCACTTGCTGGCGTTCTTGATATTCCCAATGACTGAACCATAAGCTTGTGAAGAGTGCAGGAAAGTCTGCTGTCTGAAACTACACAGCAATTAGTAATTCAAAACAGTAGTGACTGTCCAGGATTTATTTTAAATTAAATGTTAATGATGTATGGACCATCCCAGGTAAAACCCTTGGCTATGTTAATAGGGGAAAAATGAATTGATGTGCACAGTATAAAGTCACTACTTAAATTTTGATAGTATGATGTATGACCAATAATATCTACATGTAGCATAATTTCATCAGATGCTTATCCCTATAAATTTTTGTGCTTTAATTCAGAACTGAGCGGTGCTTTGAATTCCAAATATCTCATTGGTTGTAAAGTGCTTTGATATATGCAGTTGTCATGAAGAGTGCTTTATAAATGCAAGCCTTTTTTTGTTTTAATCCATACAGACCTGATGTGTGTCAATTCCTGATGTGTGCTGAATTAGATCCTTACACCCTGGGAATAAGCTTGGGTGCTTCAATTGGTCTTGGGACTCTGGGAGGGGACATTCAGTGTTCTACTTTCTAATTGCTATATGGTAACTTGATGGAAAGTATACATGTGTGGACATCCAAGAGAAAACAAAAATCAGTTCAGGTGTGATGCTGTACTTTTGCTGAATATTGCTAAGATGCATTGAGTTCATGAGAAATGCTGACATGGGTGAGGTACTGGAGGACCTTGCTGCTTGAAGAAAAAGACCTGACCAGCAGTTAGACGACAGGGAAGAAAGTAGGCAAAAGTGAAAAAAAAATCCTAAACTGAATTAATGTGTTTAAGGGATTTCTTACCAAATTGCAACATGAAATATTTCTAGACCTTCGACTGTATAGCCCATCATGGACATCACTGTAATGTAATTCTGTCCTTAAAATATGACTGGTAACTTTAAGCGAAAGTGCATTGAGAATATTGCTCTTCATAATTAAAAAGCAGCTATTCCAATATGCTCCTGTGGGATTGATATGTGCCTATCACCTGAATACTTGGGTTTAAATTTGGATTAGTGAAATTTAAATTGGTCTCATGACTGTAAGGAACCAGTGCGTTTTGAAATCTTAGTCCAGTAGGCAAGCTGCCACTACACGTACCATAAATTGATAATATTAGAAATGTATAATAAATAACAGCAAAATACTGCGGAGGCTGGAAATCTGAAATAAAAGCAGAAAATGTTGGAAAAGCTCTGCCGGCCTGGTAGCATCTGTGGAGAGAGAAACAGAGTTAAAGTTTTGAGTCTGTATGACTTCTTCAATGCTAAGGAGAAGTAGAAATATGATGGATTTTATATTGTTTAAGAGGGGGTGGAGCAGCTGCAACAAAATAGAAGGTCAGGAATAGGTGGGAGCTAAGGCGAAATTTGACAAAGATGTCATGGACATAGGTCAAAGGGAGTATTAAAGACGAAAGGTGCATAAAGGTAAGGTAGCAGAATGTGTTAGTAGCAGAGCAAGGGTCAGTGCTCTGTGAAAGCAAAACATAAAAACAAGTGACAGCTGGCCCTGTGGTGGGAAGGGTAGTGGTTGGGGAAAAAGATTTTTAAAATGAATAAATTTAAAAAAAAATTTGGATTCCAAAAGGGGTAAAGATGGAGGAGAGAGCTCATAGTCTTTAGTTGTTGAACTCAATGTTAAGCCCAGAAGGCTGTAAAGTGTCTAATTGGAAGCTGAGGTGCTGTTCCTCCAGTTTGTGTTGGGCTTTGCTGGAACATTGCAGCAGACCAAGGATGGACAAGCGAGCATGAAAGCAAAATAGTGTGTTGAAATGGCAAGCAACAGGAAGGTCTGGGTCATGCTTGCCGACTGAGTGAAGGTGTTTCACAAAACAGTCACCCAGCCTGTGGTTAGTCTCCCAAGTGTAGAGGAGACTGCATTGGGAGCAACATAAACAGTATACCAAATTGAAGAAGGTGCAAGTGAAGGGCTGCTTCACCTGAAAGCAGTGTTTTTGTTGCACATTTCCAGCATCTGCAGTGTTTTGCTTTTGTATTAGAATGCAGTTTGATTCGTGTGGGAAATGGAGAAATGCCACTTTAGTGTAAATGTAAGGAGATCACGTGCATTCCCTGTACTGGATTGTGAATTGTCAAAATATTAGCAATTTACATTTTTTAAAGTAAGATTAACAATATTTCTTTATTGATTTGTGAGTCAATCTTACAAGATGTGCAAGTTTGAAATTAGATTGCTCCCTGATAGCTCCATGAATCCTACAGAGCACAGTGGTCCTGATCTCGCACCTGTGCTAAGTTGACTGATATAAAAACAGAAAACCTTGGAATTCAGTGGCACCAATACATTGGAAAATTTCCTACTCGTTCCCCTATAGCCCTTGACAGTTTGCCAACCTGAAAATGATCCATTTATCTTGACAGTCTTGTTTCCTGTTAGATAACCAATCATCTATCCATACCAATATATCAAACCAAATAACATGAACTTATCTTGTGTGGTAACCTTTTATGCGGCACCTTATCAAATGCCTTTTGGAAAACAAATACACTACATCTACTGGTTCTCCTTTATCCATTCTGCTTGTTATGTCCTCGTAGAACTGAAATTAACTTGTTAAACACAATTTCCCTTTCTCAGAACCAGTTGATTCTGCCTGATTGTATTAGGATTTTCTGAATGTTCTGCTACCACGTCTTTAATAGTGGATTCCAGCATTTTCTCAATGACAGACTAGGCTAACTGTCTCCCTCCTTTCTTGAATAGTGGTGTTACATTTGTGATTTTCCAACCCACTGTAGTCTTTCCAAAATCTATTAAATTTTGGAAGATTATAATCCATCCCCTATCTTTGCAACCACTTTTTATTAGAGCATCGGATGCATTCCATCAGGTCCAGGAGACTTGTCCACCTTTAGTCCTATAAGTTTTACTTGTACTTTTTTCTCTTCTGATTGTCATTGTTTTAAATTCCATCGTCCCTTTTGCCCCCGGCATTCCTACTACAGTTGAGGTGCCGTTTGAGTCTTCTACTGTGAGGACAGATACAAAATACCTGTTCAAATTCTCTGCATTTCATTGTCTCCCATTATCGATTGCTGAATCTCAACCTCTCGGTGACCGATGCTCAATTTGACTACTCTTTTCCTTTTTATATACTTGTGCAAGCTTTTATTTTATTTTATATTTCTTGCTAGTTCTGAGATTCTGAGGATTGTGCGTGAAATTCCAAAGGGGGGACATTTAGGAATTAGGAAAACAGGAAAAGATACACAGGTTTTTTTTTGGCCAGGATTGCATAACAATGTACCCAAATTCTGTAGATCATGTCATACGTGTCAAGTAACAGGAAAACCACAAGCAGTGATTAAGCCGGCACCTATAACCCCAATGCCAGCATTTAAAGAACCTTTTTACTAGGGTCATGATTGATTGTGTAGGACCCCTCCCTAAGATTAAAAGTGGAAAACAGTACTTACTAATAATGATATGTTTACCATGTTTCCTGAAGCGATACCTCTAAGAAATATCACAACCAAGAAGATTATAAAGGAGTTAATTAGATTTTTTCACTAGATATGGTTTACCTAAAGAAAATAAAATCAGGTCAGGGGTCAAATTTCATGTCACAGCTGTTCAAGGAAGTAATGAACAGTTTAGGAATAAAACAGCTTAAGTCAACAGCTTATCATCCGGAGTTGCAAGGCGCTTTGGAAAGATGGCAAAAATCTTTAGAATAGAGGAATTCCATTCTTGCTATTTGCTATTAGGGATGCTCCCAGTGCATCAACTGGTTTTAGCCCTTTTGGACTAGTTTATGGTATGAGGTAAGGGGACTACTGAAATTAATTCATGATAAATTAGTGGGTCAAAATTCAGAAACTATTCTCTTGGATTACGTATTAGATTTCAGGGAAAGATTAAACAGAGCATGTGAATTGGCTAGGGAACATTTAAAGATATCACAGAAAATTATGAAAGTGAAGGCAGATAAGAAAGCTAAAGCTCACAGTTTTGTTTCTGGAGAGAAAGTATTAGTTTTGTTACCAGTACTAGATGATTCATTAAATGCAAGGTTTTGTGGGCATTGAAAAAAAATGAGTGAAGTAAATTAGTTAATAACTCCAGATAGAAGAAATAAACAGAGGGTGTGTCATATAAATTTGCTTAAAAGGTACTTTGAAAGGGAAGAGGAACAAAAAGAGGTATTAGTGATAGTTGCTCCACTGACTGAACTATTAAAAAAGAACACGAAGTTTCAATGGACACAGGAGTATCAGAAGTCATTCGGTAGTTTGAAATCTGCCTTAACCACGACACCAGTTTTGGCAGTACCCAATTATGGCAAGCAATTCAAGTTGGCCGTTGATGTAAGTGATTTAGGCATTGGGACTGTACTTTTACAAGAAGATGACACTAGAGGATGAGAAAGAGGTAGAAGTGCAGGACTCAAACTGATTTTCCTCTAATCAAATTGGATAATGAGAGGGCGCTTGAAAATTTAAATGAAATATTGAGTTACCTTCCAAGCAAGTGTCAAAGTGATTTGGAAAAGCTATTGCAGTCACACAAACCTATTTGTGGGAATAAATTGGGAAAGACAGATTTAGCTATACATGATGTCTCTGTACAGGTTTCGTCTTCAATAAGGCAACATCCTTATAGATTAAATCCGGCAAAGTTATCACAAGTCCAAAAAGAAATTGATTTCATGCTTCAAAATGATATAATTGAGTCTAGTTGCAGTTACTGGAGTTTGCCTATTATGAATTGCGATATCTTTAAATGTTCCCTAGCCAATTCACATGCTCTAATCAATCTTTCCCTGATACATAATCCAAAAGAATAGTTTCTGTATTTTGACCCACCAATTTCTCATGAATTAATTTCAGTAGTCCCCATACCTCATGACCATAAACTAGTTCAAAGGGGCTAAAACCAGTTGATGCATTAGGAGCGTCCCTAATAGCAAGGAAATAGGATGGAACACAAAGACTGTGGGTGTGGGGTGTGTGTGTGTACACTATCGAAAGGTGAATGCCGTGACAAAAGTGGATTCATATCCTATACCACAGTTAGAAGATTGCATTGAGAAAGTGGGACAATCGAAATTTATCTCACAGATTGATTTGCTAAAAAGATATTGACAGGTATTGTTGTCAGAGAGAGCAAAGGAGATATCAGCTTTTATAACATCAAGTGGACTATATCAGTTTAAAGTCATGCCATTTGATATGAAGAATGCATCTGTGACAGTTCAAATATTGACAAAGTAATTACAGGTCTAAGCAATTGTGCTGTTTATATTGATGATCTAGTTTTCAGTCCTATGTGGAAGGAGCATTTACAGCATCTGGAAGGATTATTTTCTCGATTACAAGAAGCTAATTTGGTGATGAACTTGGCTAAAAGTGAATTTACAAAAGCACAAGTTACATATCTAGGCCACACCAATGGACATGATAAGGTGGCTCCGAGAGATGCAGAAGTCAAAGATATTGTGGATTTCCCAGTACCTATGACAAAACGAGAAGTTCTGAGATTTCTGGGCATGAATGGGTTTTACTGGAAATTTGTACCAAATTTTAGCCGTGTGGTTGCTCCACTGACTGAACTATTAAAAAAGAACAATAAGTTTCAATGGATTTGGAAGTATCAGAAGTCATTCGATAGTTTGAAATCTATATTAACTACGACACCAGTTTTGGCAGTACCCAATTATGCCAAGAAATTCAAGTTGGTTGTTGATGTAAGCGATATAGGCATTGGGACTGTACTGTTACAAGAAGATGACACTGGAATTGAAAAACCAAAAGGGTTTTTTTCACGGAAACTGAATGTACAACAGAGAAGATATTCAATGGTCAAAAAAGAGACCTTGGGTTTGGTGTTAGCATTGCAGCACTTTGAAATTTATGTTACAAACAATTCATCAGAAACAATTGTTTATACAGACTGCAATCCTGTGAAGTTTTTGGACAAATTTCGAGACAAAAGTGCAAGACTTTTCAAGTGGAGTCTATTATTACAACCATTTAATCTACGGATTATACATGTTGCTGATAGAGAGAATCTGTTCTGGTAATGTAATAATGTGAGATGGGTTATTAAAAAATGAAGCCATCTTTTAGAATTATGACTGTTCATTTCTCAATAGGAAGGAGGATGTCATGAGATATTAATGTATATAATGTAATTGGAAATTATTTTAAATTGGACCATAGTAGGGTCTGTGTCTGTGGGTGGGAGTATTTAATTGGATTAAAGCCAGTTAGTCTGGGTGCTTTGATATATAGTAGATTTGAGATGTTAAACAGTAAGGAAGTTAAGATAAAGAGGATATTTGCATTTTGTTGAATAAACCATTCAAAGACTGGGGGTGAATTCTTGCACCTAGCTAGGAGGCACCAAGCAATATGTTTATATTACTAAAAAAATTGGTACTATGAAAGGGGTTTTATTGTTAGAAGAGGTGGAGTTCAAAGGGCCTGTTGATGCAATGAGAATTTACATTCAAAGGGAAGGCTAGGTATCAACATAAGAGTTTTGTGTGTGGAAGTTGGAGGCTTGTGAGATCTAAGCTACCTGTAAGCATACAGCTGTCTGCAAAGGAAACAAATTGAAAGGAACCTCATTTTGAAATTGTAAGATAAAATGTGCTTTGCTTGGTGTCTGTTTCAGTCTATGGGTTATTGTTGCCTTGGGGAAGATTATCTGGGAGTGATTAATTTGGGGATTTGTTTAAAAGTTATTATGCTAGTAATTTATAGACAGGTATGTGATTAATTTCTTATTAAAATTAATAAATGTTTAATTTATATAAAAAAACTCTGGAGGCTTGGTGGTTTCATTTCTGAATTCGGAGTTGCATCTCAAACATACCAATTGAAAATATAGGCTATGACAGTTGTTTAAAGTTTCCCTCTGGTATTTTGACCAACTGCTGTGTCATAACACTTTTTCATTTTTCTTGCCAAAGTGGATCAGGTCACATTATCCTCCATCTGCCAAATTTTTGCCCACTCACTTAACCTGTCTATATACCTTTGCAGACCCTCTACCTCTTCTTGACAAATTACTTTCTTTTCTATCTTGGTGTCATCGGCAGATTTAACTACCATACATTTGGACCCTTCATCCATATCATTGATGCAGATTGTAAATAGTTGAGGCCCCACTACTGATCCCTGTGACACTGCACTATTTACAGCTTATCTTTACCTCTCTGCTTCTTGACAGCTAACCAATCCTTTAACCATGCTAACATGTTACCCCCTATTACACCATGTGCTCTTATCTTGTGTAGTAACCTTTGCTGTGGTACCTTGTCAAATGCCTTTTGGAAATCCAAATATACCGCACCTCTAGATTTCCCTTTTATTCTTTATTTTACCCATGTGACTATTCCACCTACTTATCAATTTTAAACACTTATATTGTTTGAATTAACTCCCCTTTCACCATGGCCTGGATAGTATCTTCTCTCTTGGTAAAGACAGATGCAAAATATTCATTTAATACCTCAGCAATACAGTCTGCCTCCATATGCAAGCCCCCCTTTTGGTCCCTAAACGGGCCTACTCCTCATTTATTACCCTTTATATACCAATGGAAGACTTTGGGATTCTCTTTTACAATAGCTAGCAGGGTCTTTTCGTTTTTCCTCTTTGCTTTCTTATTTGCTTTGTAACCTCCCCTCTGAACTTTCTATATTCATCCTGGTGGTTAATTGTATTTTCTAGCTGACATCTGTCATAAGCACATTTTTTCTTCGTTATCTTTATTTCTAGCTTTTTTGTCACTTATGGAGCTCTGGATTTGTTTGCCCTAATTTTCCCTTTCAAGGGAATATACCTTAACTGTGCCTGAACTATCTCTTCCTTGAAGGTAGCCCTGTGTTCAGCTTTCATTTTACCTGTCAGCCTTTGACTCCGATACAATGATCGCTGTCCCCTGAATGTTCACACGCTGACACTTAATCCACTTGGCCCACCTCATTCCCAAGAACCAAGTCTAGCAGTGTCTCCTTTCTTGTTGGATTAGAAACATATTGCTGTAGAAAAATTTCCTTAACATACTCCAGGAACCCTTGTCCCTCTCTGCCCTTTACACTACGACTATCCCAGTCTGTATTTGGGTAATTAAAATCCCCCATTATAACTACTCTCTAATTTTTGCATCTCTGTAATTTCTTGGCAAAGTTGTTCCTCTACATCCTTTCTACTAGTTGGTGGCCGATGGATTACATTGAGAAATGTAATTGTGCCTTTTTGGTTCCTTAGCTCTAACTCTGAGACATTCTCTATCTCCAGCACTGCAAGGCTCTCCTTGAACAATACTGCCATCCCTCCCTATTTCCTTCCTTTCCTATCTTTCTGGAACACCTTGTAGCCAGGAATATTTAACACTGAGTCCTGCCCGTCTTTGAGCCAGGTCGCTGTTATAGCCACAATATCATATTTCCACATGACAATATGTGCCTGTAACTCACCAATCTTACTTACCACACTGTACATTCACATACATGCACTGTGATCCTCTTTGAGGCATCATTACTTTGCTCCTTTTTTCTGACTCCACCCATTAACTTACTATTCCTATTCTAGTGCTATCTCCCAGCATAATGTGCACCTCGGTGCCCTTTCTGTTATTATGATTCCCACACCCCTGCAAAGTTAATTTAAACCTTCCCCAATAGCACGAGGTGCAACCCATCCAGCATGTACAAGTCCCATTTTCCCAAGAGCCAATGTCCCAAGAATCTAAAGCTCTCCCTCCTGCACCATCTTTCCAGCCATGCATTCATCTGCGTCTCTTGCCTGTGGCACTGGGAATAATTTGGAGATTACTACTTTCGAGCTCCTGCTTGCTAATTCCCTACCAGCTCCCTAAATTCTGACTGCAGGACCACATCTCTACTTCTGCTTATGTCATTGGTCTGGATGTGAACTACGACTGCTGGCTTTTCACCCTCCCCCCGTCTGGGTGCTCTGCAGCCACTCAGTGACATCCTTGATCCTGGCACCAGGGAGGCAACTTACCATCCTGATTTCAGGTTTGTAGCCACAGAAACGTCTGTCTATTCCCCTAACTATTGAATCATCTATTACTATTGTTCTTCCCGTCTTCCTTTACCTCACTGCACAGCTGGGCCACCTGTGGTGCCATGGACTTGGTTCTGGCTGCACTCCCCAGATGAACCATAACTCTCATCAGTATTCAGAGCTGAAGAGTTGGAAAGTGTGATGCACTTGGGGGACTTCTGCATTGCCTGCCTGTTCCTTTTTGGCTGTCTGGTGGTCACCCATTTCCTCTCTTTCCCTTCATACTCTTAAGCTGTGGGGTGACCACATCTATAAATGTTCTATCCACAAAGCTCTCAACCTCAAAGATGCACGATAGTGATGCCGCTGCTGCTCAAGTTTTGAAACCCAGAGCTCAAGCTACTGCGACTGATGACACTCACTGCACAAATGGTTATCCAGGGCATAGGAAGCAACTGAAGGTTCCCACATAGCACAGGACGTACACGCTCGAGGATGGAGTACCCTTCCCATTTCTGTATTTATTAACTGATAAACTTGTTACTGCTAATAAACCTTACTACTGGTAATAAACCTTAGCAATACTAATAAGGCTTTACCAATACTAATAAAACTTACTACTATTAATAAACCTGACTAATATTGATTAAACCCTACTAATGCTTAATACACCTTACTATTGGTAATAAACCTTACTTCATAATAAAAGATAAGACTCACCAGCTACTCACGTTACTTATAATTAATAGTTAACATTTTTAACTTTTTAAGCTCCCTGTTGTTTAGATTCAGTTTCTAAATCAGAAATACTCACCAGACCTTATGACTTTCCTGCAATGTCATTGCTCATTTTTTCAAACCAGGAACGCTTTCTGCCTCTATCCACATAGCTAAGCGCTGTAGGCCTCACTCCTCTTGCTTTATTTATCCACTCCCACCTGTATATCTCCTGCCTCGCTTTGCCTCTGTAATGGCTATCCTGTCATACTCATTTATTTCCATTTGTGCTATCAATTAATTTATCTTGTCACCAATGCTGTGCGCTCAGATAAATAATGTTTAATTCTGTCTTTTTACCACTTTTTTTCTTCCTCTGACCCGATTTGCTGAGCCATGTTTATATAGTTTGTCCCTTCAGTTGCAGGAAACAATATCTATCCCCCCCAACTATAATGTCCCTACTGCTACAGGGCAAACTTGAGAACAGTGATGGAGTTGTCTGGGGCATTGGCTGAAAGGAATGATTCTGTATGACTTTGTCAGGTTGTTGCTTGACCAGTCTGTGGGACAGGTTGTGTGGGTTGGGTATGCCTTTTTTTTGTGTCCAGCGCTTGGATGGCAGCCACCTTCATAAGTTCCCTGCCCGAAGGTGCAACCCACAGTCCGAAAACCTCTGGCGTGGTTAGGGCAAGGAGACAGTTCCTGAATCCACTCCAGCTGGAACGGGTTCGATCCCCATGCCGTTGGCACCACTCTGGTCCATACTGGCTATTAAGCTAACCACCCCAAGGAGACCAGGTTTCTGTGGCAAGATGCACTTTTACACGCATGTTGTAGCTTGGAACTATGGATATAGTGATGGTAGAGGCTCCAATTTCTTTCTATCACATGACTGACCAGGAATCTCCCCCACTCTTACCACCTCCCATTCGCATATGTTGGTAGGATTTACAAGTTTATACTTGACCTCTTTGGACACGTTATGAATGCACCTTCCTTGGTCATCAAGTCCTGGAGTGATTCTTGAACTCAGAGCTCCTGGCTCAGAGGCAGGAATGCTATCCACTGCATCAGAAGACTTTTCCCTTAGGTGGTCTTTCCAGATTTATTCTTGATACAGGCCCAGCTTGATATAGAGCCAACATAGGCGCGACACACATGGGTTACCCAAGAAATTCAAACTTCAGTCGGGCAATTACCCTGCATTGAGAACCATCTGATACTCTTAGTTAAATCACAGACTTTGGATGATTCTGACTGTCTTACAGTAATAGTTACCCATAAAAAGTTAGAAGAATTAAAACCACTTCTAACTCCTGATAACTATAGTACTGAAGACAACTATAGTACTGAAGACATCCAGCGTCTCCAACCCCGAATCTCCTGACTACTCTCCCAACCCGACCCTGACCACCACCCACCCTCCCCTGACCACTGCAAACCTCCAATCCCCCAACTAGCCTCATGGCAGCTAGTGCCATAAAATGGGGGGCATAGCTTCCTTTCCTCTGACTTTACTGCGATCTACTGAGAGGATTCCTGAACAGTGCACTGCACTATTCTCACCTGGCCTGAGTCAGAAAGTCAGGTAAGGAAGGTGCAGCTCCCAATGAAGGTAAATAAAAAGGAGTGGAGTGGCAATCCGACTGTGATTGCCACTTCGCGGAAGTTCTGGCCCTATGTTTTCATATAACTGAGTGAATTGCTAGCCTGTTTTAGAGGACAGTTCAGATTTACATTGCTGTGGATCTGGACTTGTGTCAGCCAGAGTGGGAAAGGAGAGCAGATTTCCTTCTCCAAAGGGCGCTTGTTCGTATTTTTCTTTTTTGCTTCTAAATTTGATGCTTGGATTTAACTAGAACTCTGTTCTTAAGTTCTATATCCAGCATTTATCTTTCATTTCATCTTAGATCCAGACTTTAAAAAAAAATAAATTACCTTGCTTTTTAAAAATTTTCCGGTCTATCAGTTTTTCTTTTAGTTATGCTTTTGGTTTTCTGATTTTTATAAATTGACAGACTAGAAAGCTTTACAAAACTCCCCTCTCAATGCTTATTAATACATTTTTAGTTTTGTTTCCAACTTTTTCTGCTCCCCATTCTCCTCTTCATATCTGGCCTTGTCCTTATCAAACTCCAAATTCTCCAATCTCAGAGGAGCAGTATAATAAGTGAAACAATGGATTCTAAAATTAATCTTGGAACTAAAATTCAGGTGTGTTTATTTTTCAGGGGATAATGTCTTATTTCCAACACAATGCATCTTCAGCAGCAAGCTTAGGCAATGAGAAATAATACTGTGTTGTTCGGGTTGCAGTTTGTATCACCACTGTCTTTGTTGCTGGTGCCTATGGTTGCACAGATCACTGCTGTCCCAAATGATTGTCATCAGCAGCATGACATATCACAGGTTGACATTTTATTCTGGTTACCAGTACTGGCTAGCAGAGTAGTCTTTTGCATTTTTCTTTACGCTTCTAACTTGCTTCAGTTCCTGACTTGAAACGTTAACTCTGTTTCTCTCTCCTATCTGGATATGCTACTGGACCTGCTGAGCACTTCCAGCATTTTCTGTTTCTATTTCAGATTTTTGCATTGCTAGGCTTTATGGACATTGGGAAAAATCATATCAGTTTACAAGTGGGGCATGCATATGCCTATATCTAGTAAACAGTCTGGTAATTAACAGCTCAGTTCATAATTTTGCAACAAGATGTAGCCAACACCTTCCAGTCAGTCTCAGGGGATGCCTGAGAAGAATTCAAGGCCTTAATGAGTTAAAGAAAAACTTAGAGATATGGAAATTAGTTTTTCACCACTCAAGCACTTAAATTAGTACTGGAATGTTGTGACTGCTGTGTAGGCAAATGCAATGGACAGATGCTTAAATAGCTCTCATTCTGCCAGCCTTGGGTCAGTTTGGATCTAAGGGCTGGAAGTTCCAAATCCACTTAGTCAATATTAATTTGTCCTTCTGAGACTTTAACCATTCAGGTTACCGGAGACAATCTAGTGATGTAACTCGGGAACATTTATTAAGCAATAAAAGTAATATTTAACAAATTAGACAGCGACTTTACTGTCTTAACATAGTTCTTGCTTCCTGATTAAGCCTCAGGTGAGAGGCGACATGTAGTCTTCTCTCTTTCTCTGTCTCTCATTCTGTGCTCTTCTGCTCCCAACTGGAAAGCAGTCTTAGTTCAGTCTTTGAATTCAGTGTGCCTGATAGCTCAGAGCTGGTGCTTTATAACTCTTTCCAAACTACAACCCTTGTGCACAATTCGTCCTGTTTTTGAATTCAGATTGGCTCAGTGGTGCATGATCAGTTTCTGGTTGGTTGTATTAATTACTCATAGGATCATCTCTCTCATTATAGCCTTTCTTGTTGTCTTATTAAATTTTGACTTCTCACTGATGATGGATCTTCAGGTAGTTTTGGTGCCTGCTTTTTCAAGATAAGAGAGCGTGTTGTCTAGCACTACTGATCAACATTTAGTTTCAGTAGTGTTTAATGTTTTAATTGATGTCTAGGTGTCCTGTAGAATTCCTATGTGCCTGCGTTTGGTACAAGTTAATAAAAAAAAGTAAAAGCCTTATAGAAATTACAACATAAAGTCTACATAAATACATACAAAAATCAATACATAAAGATGACTGGTGTGTTAAACTTAAGGTAACAAAATGCAGTCTAATACATTACAGGCTCATAAAGAATAAAAGTCACAAGAACTATATAGCTAAGGTACAAAGTTGGTTACATATTTACAATACTACAAGTTAAAAAGACTAACTAGTTCTGACTAATTATTTAGAACCTTGCAGTTGTTTTACTTCACCCAATAGCTTTTTGAATCTGAGAATACAAACGGATAAGTTTCAATTGCTAGGAAGTACAATGGTTCTATATTTTAATCTAATCAACCTTGACTGACTTCACAGCACTAGTTTAGGGCCATATGGTGTCTCACTTGTCAAGTGTGGATTTAACTTTTAACAAGGGAGATGTGATGTACCTCCTGTAATGACAATTCAGCAAAATATCATGTTGGGTGAATTGATTTATTATACTTCGATTGGTTGATCATTACACATAACTGAACTACAAGCTAATTATTAAACCTAAACTTTTCTACAGGGCCCTCTGAAAAATTCTAAAATGTTAAGTGCGACCAGAAGAGCAGAAAATCATTTTTTTAAACTTCTGTGCCTAATAAGTGGAAACATTAACGGGAGTGACGATATACTGAAGGAGTGCAGTTTAGACCATGATATCAACAGCCAAGGGACTGTACGGGTTGGAACAGCAAAGTATAGGAATGCAGTTGTTATAAGAGATTATAGGACAACAGGTAATTCCATAACTGTCAGCGTGAGTTTCACATGGTGTGTTGCCTCACTGGTGCCAAGGTAAAGGACATCACAAGAGTGCAGAATATTTTGCAGGGGGAAGGGAGTGAGCCAGAAATTGTGGTACATCATGTGGCAGTGACAAAGAGAGGGCAGACATGGAGGTTTTACCATCAGTTTTTCAGGAGCTAGGGAGGAAGTTTAAAAAGTAGGATTTCAAAGTTAGTAATCTTTGAGTTACTGCCAATGCCACATGCTATCGAGAGTAGAAATAGGAACATAGTGAGGGTCAATGCATGGTTTAAAGCATGGTCCAGGAGGGAGGGCTTTAGGTTCTTGGGGCATTGGGACTAGTTCTGGGGCAAAAGGTACCTATTCAAAAGGGACGGGTTACACCTCAACAGGACTGGGACCAATGTCCTCGTGGAGAGGTTTACTAGTGTGGTTGGGGAGGGTTTAAACTAAATAGGAATAGACTAAGAGGAAATAGTAAGCTATTATGTGGGTTCAGAGTACAGGAGAAAGTAATAAAGTCTAAATCAGGGTTATGCATGTATGTAAATGCACAAGGCATGGTAAATAAGATTGGTGAGTTACAGACATATGATGATGTGATATAACAGAGACCGAGCTCAGAGAAGGACTAGATTGGGTATTAAATATTCCTGGATACAAGGTGTTCAGGAAAGATAGGAAAGGAAGGAAAAGGGGAGAGGTGGCAGTATTGATCGAGGATAACATTGCAGTGGTGGGGAGAGAGGATGTCCCAGAGGAATCGAAGACAGAATCTATTTGGATAGAGCTAAGGAACAAAATGAAATATATTTCAACTCTTTCTTGGACTCGAACTCAAGTTCTGTCGAAGGGTCATGAGGACTCGAAACGTCAACTCTTTTCTTCTCCGCCGATGCTGCCAGACCTGCTGAGTTTTTCCAGGTAATTTTGTTTTTGTTTTGGATTTCCAGCATCTGCAGTTTTTTTGTTTTTATCTAAGGAACAAAATGTTGCAGTTACATTGTTTGGGGTAGCCAACGGGCCACCAACTAATGGAAAGAATGGGAAAGGAACAAATTTGCAAGGAAATTACAGAGAATTATAGAGTAGTTATAATGGGGGACTTTTATTTTCCAAATATAGATTGAGATAGTAGTAAAGAGAAGAGAGGGGCAAAGGTTCCTCGAGTGTATCCTGGAAAATTTTCTACAGCAGTATGTTTCCATTCCAATGAGGAAGGAGAGACTATTAGTCCTGATTCTTGGGAATGAAGTGGGCCAAGTGGATCAAGTATCAGTTTGGGAACATTTAGGGGACCGTGATCATTGTATCAAAAGGTTTTAACTTCAATGGGGTGAGAATGAATTTGGCCCAGATCAATTGGAATTGAAGGTTGGCAGACAAAACAGTACCTGAACAAAGGGAAGAGCTTGTTCAGGCACAGAGTGGCAAGGCAGGGCAAAGACATTGAGCTCCCTGGGTGACAAGAGGGATGGATATTAAGATGAATAAGAAAAGGTGTACGTATGACAGATGTCAAGTGGAAAATACAAGAAAGAACCAAGCTTAGGATAGAAGATTCAGAGGGTAAGTAACAAAGCAAATATGAGAAGCAAAGAGAGAGTATGAAAGGAGACTAACAGCTAATATAAAAAGGAATCCAAAAATCTTGCATAGGTATATAAATAGTAAAAGGGTGTTCAAAGGAGTGGGGCCAATTAGGGATTGAAAAGGGGACTTGCACATGGAGGCAGGGGGCATAGCTGAGATACGAAATGAATACTTTGCATCTGTCTTTACCAAGAAACAAAATGCTGTGCAGGTCATGGTGAAAGAGGAGGTAATTCAGACACTTGATGGTTTTAAAATTGATAAGGAGGCATTGGGTAGGCTTAGAGTTGATAAGGTACCAGGACTAGATGGGATGCATCCAAGAATACAGAGGAAAGTGAGAGTGAACATTGCAGAGCACTGGCCATATATTAGACTCAGAGGACTGGAGAATTGCAAATGGTACACCCTTGTTCAAAAAAGGGTGTAAAGGTAAGTCCAGCAGCTACAGGCCAGTTAGTTTGACCTCTGTTTTGGGGAAACATCAAGAAATGATAATTTAGGACAAAATTAATAGTTACTTTTGCAAATAAGGGTTAATTGAGAAAAGCCAGCATGGATTTGTTAAGTGGAAATTGTGTTTAATTAACTTGGAGTTTTGATGGGGCAACAGGGTGTTGATGAAGATATTGATGTTGACATGGTGTACATGGACAGCAGCAACATGGATACAAAATTGGCTGAGTGACAGGAAACAGAGTAGTGGATGATTTTTTTTGACTGAAGGAAGGTTTGTAGTGGAATTCCCCAGGAGTCGGTCCTGAGACCTTTGCTGTTCTTGATGTATGTACTCATGACCTAGACCTTGGTGTACAGGGCACAATTTTAAAATTTGCTGATGATAGAAAACTTAGAAGCATTGTGAACTTTGAGGAGGATAGTGTAGAACTTCAAAAGGACATGCACAGGTTGGGAGAATTGGCGGACTGGTGGCAGACGAAATTTAATGCATAAAGTGTGAAGTGATTCATTTTGGTAGGACAAGGAGAGACAATATAAAATAAAGATTGCAGGAGCAGAGGGACCTGGCGGTATACTCTTGAGTAAACAAAAACAAATGAACAAATTAATCAATTAACCACCCTTAAAGGAACACTGTAATAGAAAACAAAAACTACAAAGAAAACTACAAAGAAAAATAAAATAACGTTCCCAGGGCTGATGATGCACTCCAGTCCCTGTAGTACTCACCAGTTGCGAAAGGTCTCAAGCATATAAATGGATACTGCATGCTACCTTTCCAAGGACACCCAGGCATGGTCGTAACCATGGAAGAGGGGCAGGCAGTCGGAATGACTCCCTCAGCTGCCCGCTGCCTGAACCACTTTGACCAGGCAGACCTTTACGTTTGTACATAAATCCTTGGTGGTAGGATAAGTTGAGAGGCATCCACCCAATAAAGCATATAGCATCCTCAGCTTTTTTAGTAGGGGCATAGAGTTTAAAAGCAAGTGATGCTAAATAAAAACAAAAAAATGTTGTGGGGTGATGGGAAAAAAGGATTTTAAAAAAATGAATAAATAAATAAAAATTTTAAGAAACAATTGGATTAAAAAAGGGGTAAAGATAGAGGAGAGAGTTCATGGTATGAAGTTGTTAAGCTCAGTGTTAAGTCCAGAAGGCTGTGAAGTGCTAAATTGGAAGATAAGGTGCTGCTCTTCCAGTTTTCTTTGGGCTTCACTGGAACATTGCAACAGGCCAAGGACAGACATGTGGGCATAAGAGCAAGATGTGTATTGAAATGGCAAGCAACAGGAAGGTGTGGGTTAATTTTAATTAATTTTTTTTATCTGCCCCCACACCATCCAAGCCCCAGTCATCTGCCACTGGTTTCTATGTAGTGCTTATACAGAGCACTGACTCTTGTTCTGCTATTAACACATTCTGCTCTTACCTTTATGCCACTATCGGCAAATTCTTCAGTACTGTTCACACTCCCTTTGTCTTGTGTCCAGCTTCGTCGATCTCTCCTTAGCTCCCACCTATCCCTGACCTATCTTACTCCACCTCTTAAACAGTATAAAATCAATCACATTTCTACTTCTCTTTAGCTCTGAAGAGTAATACGGACTTGAAACATTAATACTGTTTCCCTCTCCACAGAGGTTGCCACATCTGCTGAGTTTCTCTAGCACTTTTGTTTTTATTTCAGATTTCCAGCCTGCGCAGTATTTTAGTTTCATCTAAATGATGTTGAACTTGTTCATTGCAGTTTCTGCCTGGACTGATATATTGCAACCAGTTTTGGGTGCCACACTTTAGGAAAGATGTGAAGGCAGACCAGAATGCAGAAAAGTATCACTAGAATTATCTCAGGGATGAGGGGTCTAGGTTGCCTAGATAGATTGGAAAACTTGGGACTGTTCTCTTTGGAGAAGGTTGAGAGGACGTTTGGTAGGGGGCATTCAAAATCATGAGGGGCTATGATATTTTTCAGTTAATTTTCAAGAAAAATCTTTGAAAAAAGAAAATTCAGATATTATATGATAGGCCCAGCGCTTTGCTCATGTTCTGATCTATTACAGGATTGTTCGCTTGTTCGGAGTTCGGTTCGCTGCCCTGGTCATTCGGCTCTCCCGCTCGTATTGTTCGCTTGCTCGGAGTTTGCTCGCGCGGCCCTTAGTTACGGCACCTGTAGCGGGGAGGAGGTGAGTGCTGGGCCTCTGAGGACGGCTCCATCTGGCGCTGTCTGAACTCCACAGATACTGGCTGCAGTTCAGTCAGGAACCTGGGGAGTAAGTTACCCGGGAGGGAGCGGTCACTTTCTGTGCAGGCGAGCGACAGCTGTTGGAGGCGGAGCCGGTGTGTGGCTGGTCACAGCGGGATGGAGATGTAGGAAAGCAGGAAACGGGGCCTCACTTTCTGACCATTGGGATATGGTCGGAGGAGAGGAGCTGTCCGTCCATCCTTCTTTCCTATCGCCAAACTATGTCTGGAATTTGTATTAAAAAATAACCTGGTTTGCCCCGGGAAGGTGGAATGGACGGAGGAGCCCGTGAATAGTCGGAGCGAATGCTTTCCCTCCCCCAGTGGAACCTCTAGAAGCGAGGCCGCTGCTGCTGCTGGCAGCACTGATGTGCCAACAATCTGCAAATTTCAGGTGGAAATGTCAGCAAACCGCGGGGTATTTGTTTATGTCTCGATTAAACGTTGTTTTAATCATTACATATTGTTGCTGTTGTACATTAAGAATTAATGCTAGTGACGAAAGGTCGGTTTGAGAAATAAAACGTCGGTATTTTATGACATTGATTTATAAAATTAAATCAAGGTAAAGGCGCAGATCAAGTGTTGCACGTAATAGTTGCATTCGCTTCTGTTTATGGATCAAGTGATGATGATAAAGAAACCTCTGAGTTTTCACCTGAAGTAGGTGACATTTTGCCGAAGTTGCCAACACTGAAGCTGAGACGTGTATGTTTTGGGTACGGATATGAAGATAGTTCAATTGCTGGCGGTTCTGTGGAAATACAGTTAGAGAAGAAGGCACCCAATAATTGGTGAGGGGAGGAAAATATTTGGAGTTTATTGTGTTTGGCCCTTCGTTGTTTCGGAATGTTTCACACAAGTGGATAAGTATTTTTCTCCAGTTTAAAATAGCTTAAGGAAAGGTAAGGGTTCTAGTTTTTAAAGTACATAAATAATGTAACTTTTTTTTACTGTATTTAACTTAAAGTAAGGGTTTTCTTTCAACTAGAAGCAGAGCAGTCCCGTGTTAGCCTGTAACATGTGGGAATCCTAGACACTCCTTGCGCTCTGACCGACCACGTGTGAGGGAAGTGCCACCAGCTGCAGCTACTTGAGCTCCAAATTTTGGAGCTTGAGCTGCAGCTGGAGGCACTGAGGTGCATCCGTGAGGCTGAGTTTCGTGGATAGCACGCTTTTAGACGTCACCCCACAGCTTATGGAAGTGCAGACACAGAGGAGATGGGTGACCATCAGTCAGAAGAAAGGTGTCAGGCAGGTAGTCAGGAAATCCCCAGGGTGCATCTTGCTTGAGAATTGTTTTTCTGTGTTTGAAAACGGTGAGAGTGCTGGTTCCTCTGGGGAGTGAAGTCATGCTCATGGCGCTGTGAGTCACTCAGCTGCATGGGGTGGGGGGAGGAAAAAGAGGGGACGAGCAACAGTGGTAGGAGACTCGAGAGTAAGGGGAACAGACAGGTGTTTCTGCAGCCGTAGACGTGACTCCAGGATGGTATGTTAACTCCCTGGTACCAGAGTCAAGGATGTCACTGAATGGCTGCAGGGCATTCTAAAGGGGTAGGGCAAACAGAGATTGTGATATATATTGGTACCAATGACCTAGGTAGAAAGAGGGATGCGGTACTGCAAACAGAACTTAGGGAGCTAGGAAACATATTAAAAAAAAACAGGACCTCAAAGGTAGTAATCTCTGGATTACATCCGGTGCCATGCGCTAGTGAGTATAGAAATAGGCTAGTCCAACTGAATGTGTGGCTGGAGAGATGGTGCAGGAGGGAGGACTTTAGATTTCTGGGATGGTGGGACCTGTACAAGGTGGACGGGTTGTACCTGAACCGGAATGGGACCAACATCCTTCTGGGGAGTTTTGCTAGTGCTGTTGGGGAGTGTTTTAACTAACTTGGCAGGGGGGTGGGATCCTGAGAGGAGGTTTAGCAGGGGGAGATGCACCGCCAAAATTAGAAGAGAGAGCAAGTGAGTCTGGAAGGCATAGAAATTATCAGCCAGTTAAGGCACAAGGGTGTTTGGCAAGGTTGGATGGTATTTTAATGCAAGGAGTCTGACGAATAAGGCAGATGAATTGAGGGCACAAATTAACACATGGAAGTATGATGTCATTGCTGTCACAAAGACATGGTTGAGAGAGGGACAGGATTGGCAGCTCAATATTCCAGGATATAGGGTCTTCAGGCAAGACAGGGAAGGAGGTAAAAGAGGAGTGGGTATCACAATATTGATCAAGGAATCAATTACAGCAGTGAGAAGGGATGGCATCTTAGAAGGCTCCTCAAATGAAGCCATATGGGTAGAACTGAAAAACAAAAAAAGAGCAATCACGTTGCTAGGAGTGTACAATAGGCCCCCAAACAGTCAGAGAGAAATAGAAGAGCAGATATGTAGGCAAATTTCAGAAAAGTGGAAAAATAATAGGGTAGTAAGAGTGGAAGATTTCAACTTCCCCAACATTAACTGGGTTAGTCATAGTATGATAGGTTTAGAGGGAGTTGAATTCTTAAAATGCATCCAGGAGAGCTTTTTAAGCAGTACGTAGAAGGTCCGACAAGAGGGGCGGTCCTGGACTTAATTTTAGGGAATGGAGCTGGGCAAGTGGTAGAAGTATCAGTGGGGGAGCATTTTGCAGACAGTGATCATAACTCTGTTAGATTCAAGGTTGTTATGGAAAAGGACAAGCTTGGGCCAGAAATCAGAGTTCTAAATTGGGGGAAGGCCAATTTTAATAAGATCAGATATGATTTGGCCAGAGTGGAGTGGGAGCAGCTACTTTTAGGTAAATCTGTATCAGAGCAGTGAGACTCATTCAAGAAGGAAATAGGGAGAGTACAAGGCCAATATATTCCAGTAAAGACAAAGGGTGGGACAAACAAATCCAGGGAACTCTGGATGTCGAGGGATATACAGGATTGGATAAAGAGAGAAGGAGAGGCTTATGACAGATACCAAGGGCTCAAAACAGCGGAAGCCCAAGAGGAGTATGGAATATGTAGGGGGGAACTTAAAAAGGAAATTAGGAGAACAAAGAGGGAGCATGAGAAAACCCCATTGGCAGGTAAAACAAAGGAAAATCCAAAATTATTTTACATGTACATGAAGGGTAAGGGGATAACTAGGGAAAGAGTAGGGCCCATTAAGGACCAGAGTGGTCATTTGTGTGTGGAGTCGGACGACATAGGTAGTGTTCTAAATGAATACTTTGTGTCAGTGTTCACAAGTGAGAAGGACGCATTGGTATGGAAATCAGGCAGAAGGACTGTGATATAATTAAAGGAATTAGCATAGAAAGGGAGGAGGTTCTAAGTGGTCTGGCAGGCTTAAAAGTAGATAAGTCTCCAGGCCCGGATGGAATGTATGCCAGGCTGTTGAGTGAGGCAAGGGAGGAGATAGCAGGGACGCTGGCAATAATTTTCCATACCTCTCTGGCCACAGGACAGGTGCCAGAGGACTGGAGGACAGCCAATGTGGTACCATTATTCAGGAAGGGAGGAAGGGATAAACCAGGCAACTGCAGGCTGGTTAGTCTAACCTCAGTGGTGGGGAAACTATTGGCAGCAATTCTGAGGGACTGAATTAATCTACATTTGGAGAGGCAGGGATTGATCAAGGACAGTCAGCATGGTTTTGTTAAGGGGAGGTCATGTCTGACCAATCTGATTGAATTTTTCGAAGAGGTGACCAGGTTTGTCGATGAGGGCAATGCATTTGACGTAGTCTACTTGAACTTGAGCAAGGCTTTTGATAAGGTCCCGCATGGGAGACTGATAATGAAGGAAAGAGCCCATGTGATCCAAGGCACTTTGGCAAATTGGATCCAGAATTGGCCGAGTGGCAGGAAGCAAGCAGAGGGTGATGGTCGAGGGGTGTTTTTGGTGACTGGATGCCTATATCCATTGGGGTTCCACAGGGATCAATGTTGGGTCCCTTGCTGTTTATGGTATATATAAACGATTTAGACTTGAATTTAGGAGGGTTGATCAGTAGATGACACGAAAATTGGTGGGCTGGTAAATAGTGAGGAGGATAGCCTTAGATTACAGGAGGATATAGTGGCAAATGGAAATTAATCCAGATCAGTGTGAGATGATGCACTGGAGCAGGACAGACAAGGCACAGGAATACATAATGAATGGTAGGACTCTGGGAAGTATCGAGGCTCAGAGGGACCATGGTGTGCATGTCCATCGGTCCCTTTAGGTAAGAAGGCAAATGGGATACTTGCCTTTACTAGTCTAGGCATAGCATATAAGAGCAGGGAGATTATGTTGGAACTGTATAAAACGCTGGTTAGGCCACAGCTAGAGTATTGTGTACAGTTCTGGAATCCGCATTATAGGAAGGATGTGATTGCACTATAGAGAGAGTGCAGAGGAGATTTACCAGGATGTTGCCTGAGCTGGAGAGTTTTAGTTATGAGGAGAGATTGGATAGACTGGGGTTATTTTCCATTGCGCAGAAGAGATTGAGGGGAAACATGATTGAGGTGCATAATATTATGAGGGGCATCGATAAGGTATACAGGAAGGAACTTTTCCCCTTGATGGAGGGATCAATAACCGGGGGCATAGATTTAAGGTAAGGGGCAGGAGGTTTAGAGGGGATGTGAGGAAGAATATTTTCACCCAGAGGGTGGTGGGAATCTGGAACTCATTCCCTGAAAGGGTGGTAGAGGCAGAGACCCTCATAACATTTAAGAAGTATTTGGATGTGCATTTGCGATGCCGTAGCATACAAAGCTATGGGCCTAGTGCTGGAAAATGGGATTAGAATAGTAAGGTACTTGTTTGAATGGCGCAGATTCAGTGGGCTGAAGGGCTTTTTTCTGTGCTGTAGACCTTTATGATTATGACAAGTGATTGAGATGTAATGATCAGGTTGGTTTCAAGAAATAATTTAAAGCAGTTATTGAGGTCAAGCTTGTGTCTATCATGTTGGAAAATACTGCCAACAATAAGCTCTTTATGGAAATATTGAATCCCAATGACATTTGCTTTCGGACTTTTCTTGCTGCAGTCAGACGTTCTGAGTGGATAAGTGGTTTTATTTTACTTGAGGAAATGGGAGGTCCCTTTCTAGCAACTGGTGTTAGGTGTCCTTGTGATCAAGGACTGATCACCATTTAGTAAAAAAAGAATGTCATGGGATTGAATGAATTGTCCATATTCTGGTCAAATTAGATGAGAAATGTCAGAGAAGCTACTTTAGGCTTATTATTTTTAAATATTCCATTATGTTTCATACTTTTAACAGTTTTACCTTGATAATTCAATTTTGTGCATTCAGGATTTTCGCTCCGGTGACTAAAACACTGAAGCCTGCTTTTCCTCTTCAATCTCATTCACAATGAAAAACTGTTCCATTTGCTCAACATAAACCATAAAGTCTGTCATAGCTGGATCTAAAGCCTCTAATAATGATGATCCCATTGGCACTTCTTAACAATTAAGAATACACACATACAGCTATCTGCTTCTGAACCCCAGCCTCCTGTGTAAAAAACAGAAGGTTCCTTTATTCCTTATTCTACACCAGAGGGCAATACATCTGGGACTTAGCACACCCTACTGACAGGATTTTTATATTACATGTTTTAACTGAAATGCCCTTACAAAAAGCATAAACGTTAAACACTTAGCAACCCCAAAGGTGTCCCAGGACCATTTTCAAAGGGATACCTTACCTCTCCAAAAAGTACCCTGGCTTTCCAAATGAATCCAAGATTAGACCAGCTCTTACCTGGTCTAATCTGCACACTTCAGTTTCACATTTCTGGGCTACCAAAATCTCACTTCAGTGGAGGCAGCTGATGATTTAAATGGCCAGTTACCTCCGTAAAACTCACATGCTGATGATTGCACAATGTTCAGTACCATTCATGACTCCTCGGATACTGAAGCAGTCCATATCCAAATGTAGCAAGACCTGGACAATATCCAGGCTTGGGCTGACAAGTGGCAAGCAACATTTGTGCCACACAAGTGTCAGGCAATGACCATCTCCAACAAGAGAGAATCTAACCATCGCCCCTTGACGTTCAATGGCATTACCATCACTGAATCCTCCACTATCAGCATACCAGAAACTGAACTGGATGAGCCATATAGCTGCAAAAGCATGTCAGAGGCTTGGAATCCTGAGACCAGTAACCCACCTGATTCCCCAAAGCCTGTCCACCATTTACAAGGCACAAGTCAAGAGTGTGATGGAATACTCCCCACTTGCCTGGATGTGTGCAGCTCCAACAACACTCAAGAAGCTTGACGCTGTCCAGAACAAAGCAGCCTGCTTGATTGGCACCACGTCCACAAACATTCACTCCCTCCACCACCAATACACAGTCGCAGCAGTTTGTACCATCTAGAAGATGCACTGCAGGAATTCACCGAGGCTCCTTCGTCAGCACCTTCCAAACCCACAACCACTACCATCTAGACAGTCAAGGACAGCAGACAGATGGGGACACCAGCACTTGGAAGTTCCCCTCCAAGCCACTCAACATCCTGACTTGGAAATATATCACCGTTCTTTCACTGTCACTGGGTCAAAATCCTGGAACTCCCTTCCTAACAGCACCGTTGGTGTACCGATACCAGCTGGATTGCAGCAGTTCAAGAAGGCAGCTCACCACCACCACCTCAAGGGCAACAAGGGATGGGCAATAAATGCTGGCCCAGCCAGCAAAGCCCACATCCCGTGAATGAATAAAAATATGCTTTGCACCCATAAAAGAAGGTTGTGCAGTTCATTAAACCCAGTGATACATCTGTTTTGAGTTTGTCTTTATTTAAAATTGGCATTTTCCCTATCATTTCAGGTTTTTCTACATGCTGCAGGAATTTTAATAAATCCTTGCCTCTGGTATACATGATTTTTATTTATTAATAATTATTGACAGTTTGTATTGAAGGTTTCAGTGGAACATGATATATGCTCTTGATGCCAATGGAACATGTTGTACTCTCTTGATGCACAAGGACATAATTTTCAAAACCATTCTAACTGCATCAAGGGAATTTAACCTTCTGGCATTGGCATTCAAATGGCATTACCATCACTGAATTCCCCACTTTCAACGTCCTGTGGGTTACCATTCACTAGAAATTGAACTGGACAAGGCATATAAATACTGTGGCCATAAAAGTAGGTGAGAGACTGGGAATTCTGCAGCAGCAATTCACTTCCTGACTCCCCACAGAACCTGACCACCATCTACATGACACAAGTTAGGAGTGTAGTGGAATACTGTGCTTGCCTGGATAAGTGCAGCTCCAATAACATGCAAGGAGCTCATCATCATTCAAGACAAAGCTGGCCATTTGATCAGTATCCTATCCACCAACTTAAACACTCATTCCTTCCACAGTGGCAGCAGTATGTCCTATATACAAGATGCATTGCAGCAACTCAACAAGGCTTCTTTGACAGGACCTTCCAATCCCGTGAACTCTTATCATCTGGAAGAACAAGGACACATGGGAATGCCACTACCTGCAAGTTCCCCTCCAAATCTCTCACCGTCCTGACTTGGAACTATATCGCCATTCCTTCACTGTCGCTAGATCAAAATCCTGGAGCTCCCTTCCTAACAGCACTGTGGGAACACATGCACCAGATGGACTGTAGCAGTTCAAGAAGGCAGCTCACCACCAAACTTCCCAAGGGCTATTAGGGGTGGACAATAAATGCTAGCCTAGCCAGCGAAGCTCACGTCCCGTAAAGGAACAAAAAAAAGAGAGTTCTGGTCAGTTCGACCAAAACATCTTGTTCAAGGTTCATGATTATAACTGATTGAATTAACCAGCAAAAAAGTTCTATAACTGGCAACTTCACTGTCACTGGGTCAAATTCTGGAACTCTCTTCCAAACAGCACTGTGGGAGTTCTTACAGCACAGACTGCAATGGTTCAAGAAGATAGCACCCCACCACCTTCTCGAGGGCAATTTAGGGGTGGGGAAATAATGTTGGCTTAGCTAGCGAAGCCCACACCCCATGAATGAATTTAAAAAAAACTCCTTGCTGTATTGTTTTGTGTGCTTAGTATGTAGATAAATTCTGCACAAGCCTTTTCCAAACCACATTCTTCAAATAATTTTCATAGTAGTTATAAAGGTGCAGGAACATTGTGGATTGTGCTGTTTTGTTAGTGAGCTATTTATTTTTCCCCTTAATTGTAAGGCAACTGCTTCTGTAATCTATGCTTTGGGTATTGCCTGTATACCTACTATTGAAGGAGGTCAACAGTTGTTCTGAGGTCTGAACTGTGAACGTTCCTTTGAAATCTACTGAATCCATCTTAAAGACTGGTACATTCGTTGCCACTAGATATCATTGGTGCACCTACGTAAGCTGTTTGTGGCAGAAATTGCATTTTGAAGAGATCCGTTTATTTTTATGCATTGCCAGGGCTTTTGGCAGATTCTGGGTACATATATATGCTGAGACACCATACAGTGCACTTTGGCTCATGGTAAGTAATTGATGATTCCTGTTGCACACTGCTGCAGCTTCCATTTCTATGCTAAGAATTCAAATCAGTAAATCAACCAGGTGTTTTTTATGTGAGAGCTGCAATTCAAAGGACATGGGATGCAAATAAGAAAACCTGATGGGGCATTCATTGTTCAATGAAATTCAATTACTAGCCAAGTCACATTATTGTCTGTAATTCATAGCTTATTGTGTATCCATCATTTAAACAATTTCTGTCCTTTTGGGAATTTGCATTATATTATCAAAATAGGATTGTCATGAATAGTTTCCATATTTTTCTGGTTTATTGTCAAGTAGGTTTATGGGGGGCAAATATTTGGGTCTGTGATTTAATTACATTTTATAGTCAAGCAGACTAGGCTTTAAATCATCAAAAGAAGCTAGGTGCTAATGAGTAAACGTGGATGGTGGCTTAGCTTGTAAGGTGTGAAGGGAATTTGTATTTTTAAATAAATGAAGGGATATTTGGATTTCAAAGGGATCTTAGTCTGTTTACAACTAGCCAGAAAAGCAAGGCTAAGGAGTGTGTTTATTTTTCCCAAAGGTTACTGTCAATATTGGCACCATGAAAGTTTTTAAGTTATGACGAAGAGACAGTTTCAAAGACATATAGAACAATAGAAATTATATGTTAAAAAGAGAGAAACTTATGAAAAGTTTTGTCAGAAGGCCATGTAAGATTTAACAGGAGTGTGCGAAATAGATTTAATAAAGCCTTCAGCATTTGTGCATAAGCCTGCTGTCTTACAAAATTGAAGCTGGGGAAAAGTCATTTGGAATTTCCCTGTCCAGGGTATTGTGTTAACTTGCTGAGTTTGTTTTTAATCTAAAACCTATTTTTGGACTGTTGCCTTAAAGGAAGTGTAACTGCGGTTCAGGTTAATTAGGACTTTTAGGAGTTATGGCCTTAGTTGTGTGCTTGACATCTTTTAATTTGTTAATAAATATTTTAATTTAATTTTTTAAAATCTCTAAAGGTCTTGGTGGACTTATTACTTCTGAATTCAGTGCACACATCTTGTAATAAATACAAATTGCAAAACCTTTGTGATCGTGGATTTGCTCTGCCTAGCACGCATCATCTGCCACACCATAACAGGATGCATTCGAACTTGAACATTTCTTTACATCTCTGCACCCCTCTGTTCCATGTAGTAATTTGATCTTTCACTGGACCTGTGAAGTCATTTTTCTGATGACTGATACCTCCCTTAAGAATTTCATTAGATTGCCATGAGGCTCAATTTACTGAGTACTGTGCAGATAAAGGAATGCTCTTGATTACCTAATTAGGAAGACTGAGTTTGGAAAGAGTTATCGCTATCTTAAGACAGATTAGTGGCAAATAATTGCTTGTTTTGCCAAAATTCTACCTTCCCAAATCCATTTGAAATGAACACCTAACAAGTTGACACCTCAGCTTCAAAGCCAGCTGAATTATTGCCTCTTTTCAGTTAGTTAAACCAACACTCTTTTAATTCTTGATTATATTACTTGTGTATTATAATATAGGCCCTACATACTTCAAGGAATGCATCTTATGTGACTAAGTTGTAGGTATGCTAAGAAGCATGTATATAGCAATTAATCCATGTATGTTTCAGCAGACTTCTATTACTGATATTATGAAAAGTATTTTAATCTTCTACAAAAAAAAGATACATTGTCTCTTCAAACCCTATACCCAATACCAGAACAAATCCTTAGATTTATTAAAACAATTTGGGGTTTCATTGTTGAATCTAAAGAACAGTTTAATCAGCCAGACCATATTGTGCCCAATTCAAAGATGATCCAGGGCAGGAAAGTTGAATCATCTGGAAATTGTCGTGCTGGAACAAATGATCTAATGAAATGGAGGGTAAGTATTCATAGAAGTAGTCGGCACACCTCTAGGCCTTGCTTCTGCAAATCAAATGCCTCTGTGTTGTCATCTCTATCAGTGCAACCGTCTTGTGAAATAAGTAACACTTGGAAGTGTAGATGTTGGAGATTAGAACTGCACAGCAACCTGAGGAGTAACAGTCTACCAAAATCCTATCTTTGTATCCTAATTTTAGAGTTTAGGAAACTTCGATTTCAGATGTTACTAATTATGTAAAAAGTACCTTCAGAATTTCTTTGACTTTGTTTTTGGAATTATGTAATTATCAGATTCCTGATACATTGAAGGGAAAAGTACTGTCCAGGAATAAATGATTATTTGTGGTGCAATGGACTTGAAGTCTGTATTTATAATCTGCATTTGAATTATGTGGATGGAATGAATACTCCTTGGTAATCTTTTTTAATGAATGGACTGTTCATAAAGTGATCTTGCAACTTCTAACTTTAAAAAGGATTCAACTTGGTTTGAAAATGTTTTATATATTTTATTTTCCAAATTTATAATTTATATTAATATTGCGCTTCTCAAAACATCATTGTATGGTAAATATTACATGTCTGAGTATACCACCACTGCCCTCAGCTCTGTCTTAAGACCTGGATGTAATTTTGGTTGTAGTAATGGGAGGGTTGGATTTACATTTTCTATAAAGATGCCTGGTTATCAATTGTGCCTTTAAGCATTCAAATGACATGAGACTGGCTGAATTTGTAAATTATGAGTTAAGTGTTTGTCAAGTTGATAGAAACTTTATCTAGTCATAATAAGAATGATTAATTGTAATTAATTTTAAGTATTCATATAAATAGTAATGAACCTACAGGGCCATGAGGACTAGGGGGCGGGGTGGAGTGGGACTTGCTGGATTGCTCTACGGAGAGCTGGCACAGACTTTATGGACTGAATGGCCGTCTTCTGTGACGTAAATGACTCTGACTCTATAATGTAAAACCCTGAATCACAACTGATGGTTGTGCAAAATCTAAATAGCATTAAATAAGAGTTGGTGTTAATTAAATTACCAAGCAATCTTTGGGGCACAGTCCTTGGTTTAAAAAAATTATATTTCAGCTGCTGCAACAGATTTCAGATACATATGATTTTTTTCGTCATCGTGTGTGACTGAATTATTTAATTGCTGGGTCAAAGTTTTAGGTTTATGCAAGAAACAATTTAAATTTGTCCCTCTTGGGAAATGAACCTTTGTTTTAGTTTTGGCAATAATTGCACTGGAAACATTGAAAATTGGTTGTTCTTGAATCGTTCTTGAAATAAATAAAGTTGACCTAGCAATTTCTGAATAAGCTGGAGGACCATGGACTTGTCGACGAACTCTTCAATCCTCCCCCATCGAGATATTTTGGCACCCTTCATTTAGTGTTAAGAGTTGCTTTGAGGAGTGCAGAAGAACCCATGTACCATACCATACTGCAAAGTCAATAAAAACTCCATGTACTAAATTTTAAAGCCAACATTTAAAATTACCAGGATTATTATCTAATGAAAACTATTCATGTGTGATTTGTGAATCAAAGCTGATTGGTTCATATGCAAGTTTTTTTATTCCATCAATCTTTAAAAAGGTGTCAGTCATTTGAATGTACACAAAGATCCCTGCTAAAACAAAATAGAATTAAAAGCTTCATCAGAATTTCTTTAACCAGTGGCATAACAGCCTTGGCAATCTCATTTTGAAAGGGAAGTGGAAAAGAGAAACCGATAATTTCACCCTGGATCCTGACTTCCAATCTAAAAGTGAATTGAACTATGGCCTCAACCTGCAAAGTTCCCTCAACAAATAATTAAACTGAGTGGAAGTTGTGTTTACTTAACAACAATTAGACTTTGTGGCTTTAAAGAGACATGATTTCCTCTTAACCATATAACACATGATGCATTATATTGATTAACGTTTCTCTTCATAAAGCAACATATTATTCAATATACTAGTGTATGAGAGACATGAATTAGCACAAAAAAGTGTTCCAGTTATAACTGGGAGAAAAGACTTTGGAATTTGGTTCCACTATTGTAGATGAAACAAAAAAAAGAATTCCCGCTGAGGGCCCTTGGAAGTGCATTCTTTATATAATAAATGCAAACTCTTGGCCTTTTTTTAAACATTGTTTAACCTTGAAATAGAAAATAATTTCATTTGTGGCAAAACTATTTTGCCATTTTTGTTAAGCCAGTCCAAATGATGGGTCCAGACTATGAATAAATACTTTTCTTGTTTGTGTTGCAGCAACTGAAAGGATGCCAGGACTTTCAATTCCTTTTCACTGTCACTTGTGAAGTTTCAGTGACTGTTAGAAGATAAGTCTGGCAGAGGCATGGAGCAAGCACATGGCCCACTGTTAAATGAGGAGCTTTATAGTCAACTGAGTGAATCAAAGAAACCAGAGTTTGTTTTCGAATGGCTTCGATTCTTACAGAAACTTTTGGTGGCTGCCAATAAGGTAAAATATTAAGCAAGCTTTAAAAGCTGTGAAAATGTCTTTTTATTCAAATGTTCTGTCAGAAATATGTAAATTTGCTGTTGTAGATGAAAGAAAAAACTTGCATTTATATAGCTGTTTGGATGTCAGGATATCTGAAAATGTATAATAACAAATTTGGATATAGCCACTATCATGTAGGCAATACCACAGCCTGTTGTACGCAGCACAATTCCACAAACAACCATTGGGTAAATAACCAAATTATCTGGTTTTAGAGGTGTTGGTTGAGGGAGGAGAGCTCCCTGCTCTTCAAATATTGCCACTGGATTTCTTTTCTCCAACTGAACAGACAGGCAGGGCCACAGTTTAATGTCTCATTGAAAAGATGGTGATGATAACTTGCACTTCAATGAACCCTTTTAAGACACAATACACCAAGCGACAGGCGATAGTTTAGAATGGGTTATTGATTGTAAAGATAGCTTTTGAAAACATTTTGGAGAAGAGAGAAGTAAAACATTTTCCGGGAGTGTTCCATAGAGCAGGGTTTGGGTGACGGAAGACTGTCTCCCCGGTGGGGTGAATGATAGGGGTGATGCACACCCTGTCCTAAGGAAGGAAATCTGGAGGGCTGCAGTGGTAAACTTGAGCAAGGCATTGGAGAGATTTTGTGTTTGGAAACAAAGAGCCAGTAGGTCACTGAGGACTGAATGAACACGTCTGTGTGATACAAGATGTGGGAACTGCACTTCAGAGAAATTTCGAGTTTAAGTGTGATTAGAGGAAAGTCAGTAAGGAGAGCATTGGAGTAACTAACTCTGAAGATGACATAAACCTGTTTTGATAGTGGAGGGACTGAGGAAGGACAATGGCAGGCAACTTTACTGAGGTTGAGGAAAGCGATCTTGGTGGTGGTGAAGTTGTAGTTTTTCAAGCTTAACTTGTGGCCAGAAATTATGTCTAAGCCCTTAGAACGCAGCACTTCTTGTAGTGTGCTCTGGGTAATGTGCACAAGTCCATACTGAAAACTGAACCCACAACTTTCACATTCTATCAATTAAACCAAAATAACGATTCAGAAGTATGATGAGCATTTATGTAATAGGTCACCTTGTACTGAAAGGTGAGCAGATAATCTACTTTGTTGCTGTTATAGTTTATGGGAAGTACAAGTACCATTTTGACTGGTACAAGTGAGATCATGAATAAATTATATGGCAGACTTCTAGCAAATGCAACCCTTTGTCAATACAAAGAGTATAGAATGTTTCTGCTAACATAGGACAACTATTATCACCTGCATATCTAGGATATGAATCCTTCAGTTACTACATAATGCTTCCCACTGTGCCTTTGGTATGGGGATATCATGAAGTTGCTTAACTGTTGGTGATTATCACTTAATCTCAATGGGCAGTATAAACCTTTAAATGTAGACAAGTAAAAGACCTGGGAAATATTAAACCTACAGATGCAGAGGTAAGTACTAAGTTATTTATATATACTTAAATATCTGAAAATATTCATTTCCATTTCAATGCATAGTGTATTTGTAATTGTAGTAGAAAGAATAGTGCTCAGATTAGTGATATAAAGAATAGAATTACAGAATTTTACATGAAGTTTGAAAGTTCAATTTGAAACTAGGGCCTTTCATCTAAACAAAGGAAACAATGAAGATATGAAGGTAGATGGGGAAACTACATTAAAAGGCATGAGAGTTGATAGGCAATGGCTTAGCATTTAAAGAATTAATATGTGGTTTGCAACAAATTAACGTTTCTTTAAGGTACAAAAAGCGAGCATGAAAAGTGATCCAGCCATTGCTAACAGAAGTTAAAGATTCTATTAGATCAAAGGAAGAGGCTTATAAAGTTGCCAATAAAGTACTAAGCCTGAGAATTGGGAGCATTTTCAAATTCAGCAAAGGAGATTGCTGAAGCGAGAAATTGATAAAGAAAAAGAAAATATAATGTGAAAATAAACTAGCGAAGAACATAAAATCAGACTGTAAAAGCTTTTATAGGTATGTGAAAAGGAAGAGGTTAGTAAAGACAAATGTGGGCCTATTACAGGCAGAGGATGGAGAATTTATAATGGATAGTAAGGAAATAGCAGAGAAAATGAACCAATACTTTGTGTCTGTCTTCATGGAGGAAGATACAAAAAACCTCCCTGAAATATTGGGGAGCCAATGGGCTAGTGAGATTGAGGACCTGAAAGAAATTGTATTAGTCAAAAAGTACTGCTGGAGAAATTAATGGGTCTGAAAGTTGATAAATCCTATGGATCTGATGACTTACACCCCAGAGTGCTGAAAGAGGTGGCTGTGGAGATAGTGGATTGGTGATCATCTTCTGAAGTTTTACAGATTTTGAAACAGCTCCTGCAGATTGGAAGGTAGCAAATGTAACCCCACTATTTAAGAAGGGAGGGAGAGAAAAAGTAGGAAACTTAGACTTGTTAGCCTGACATTAGTTGGAGGGAAAATGCTAGAATCTATTATAAAAGGATGTGATAACTGGACACATAAAAATAATGGTAGGATTAAGCAGAGTCAACATGGATTTGTGAAAGGGAAATCCAGTTTGACAAAACTTTTGGAGTTTTTTGAGGATGTTACCAGCAGGATGGATAAGGGAGAACCAGTGGATGTGGTGTATTTGGATTTTCAGAGGCTTTTGATAAGGTCCCACACAAAACAAAAACAGAATTACCTGGAAAAACTCAGCAGGTCTGGCAGCATCGGCGGAGAAGAAAAGAGTTGACGTTTCGAGTCCTCATGACCCTTCGACAGAACTTGAGTTCGAGTCCAAGAAAGAGTTGAAATATAAGCTGGTTTAAGGTGTGTGTGTGGGGGGTGGAGAGATAGAGAGACAGAGAGGTGGAGGGGGGGTGGTGTGGTTGTAGGGACAAACAAGCAGTGATAGCAGCAGATCATCAAAAGATGTCAACGACAATAGTACAATGGAACACATAGGTGTTAAAGTTGGTGATATTATCTAAACGAATGTGCTAATTAAGAATGGATGGTAGGGCACTCAAGGTATAGCTCTAGTGGGGGGTTTTTTAAAATTTTTTTTTATAATGGAAATAGGTGGGAAAAGGAAAATCTTTACAATTTATTGGAAAAAAAAAAGGAAGGGGGAAACAGAAAGGGGGTGGGGATGGGGGAGGGAGCTCACGACCTAAAGTTGTTGAATTCAATATTCAGTCCGGAAGGCTGTAAAGTCCCTAGTTGGAAGATGAGGTGTTGTTAGTAAACAGGATTAGAGCACATAGGATTGGGGCATGGATTCAGAATTGGATTCTGTCTACAGTGGCATGGATTGGGAATTGATTAATGGACAGAAAACCTCTATTTAAGAAATACTCTGCCTTCTTGTTTTTTCTACCAAAGTGAATAACTTCACACATTCACATTATATTCCATTTGCCATGTTGTAGCTCGTTCACTTAGCTTATCCAAGTCCTCTTGAAACCTCCTTGCATCCTCCGCACAGCTTACATTCTCACCCAGTTTGGTGTCATCCTCAAGTTTGGAATTGGTCCCCACATCCAAATCGCTGATATAGTTTGTGAGCAGTTGTGGACCTAGCACAGATCCTTGCCGTACCCCACTAGTCACAGCCTGCCATCCTACAAATGATCTGTTTATTCCTACTCCCTGCTTTCTGTCTATTAACCAATTCTCAATCAATACTAGTATGTTTTCTCCAATCCCATGTGCTCTAATTTTATTTACTAACCTGTGTGGGACCTTATCAAAAGTCTTCTGAAAATCCAAATACACCACTGGTTCTCCTTTATCTCGACTATAAGTAACATGCTCAAAAATAACTCCCAACAGGTTTGTCAAACATGATTTCCCTTTCATAAATCCATGTTGACTCTGCCCAATTTTACCATTCCTTTCTAAATGTCCAGTTGTCATATCCTTAATAATAGATTCTAACATTTTCCCTACTACCTTTGTCAAACTAACAGTTCTGTAGTTCTCCATTCTCCCTCTCCCTCCCTTCTTAAATAGTGGGGTTAAATTTGCTACTTTCCAGTTGCAGGAACTTTGCCAGAGTCTAAGGAATTTTGAAAGATAACCACCATTGCGTTCATTATCTCTTCAGCCGCCACCTTCAACACTCCAGAATGAAGCACATCTGGTCCAGGGGATTTATCAGTCTTCAATCCAGTTAACTTTTCAAGTACTACCTCTTTACTGATACTAATTTCTTTTAGTTCTCCAGTTTCACAAGTCTCTTGATCGCCTAGCATTTCTGGGAGATTTTCTGTATCACCTTCCATGAAGACAGACACAAGGTAACTGTTTAGTGTCTGTCATTTCCCTCTTCTCCACTGTAAGTTCTCCTGTGCCCACCTGTAATGGCTCCACGTTTGTCCTAGCTAATCTTTTCCTTTTTATATACCTAAAGAAGCTTTTATAATCTGCCTTTATGTTCTTCGCTAGTTTAGATTCATTTTTTCTCAATCAGTTTCTTGGTCCTTCTTTGCTGGGTTATAACTTGCTCCTAATCCTCAGGCTTACCACTTTTTCTGGCATCCTTATAAGCCATTTCTTTTAATGTAATGCAATCTCTAACTTGTTTCATTAACCACACACCTTTGGATGTTTCTGCCTTAGAGGGATGTATACCTGTTGTAGACTTTGTAGCATTTCTTTAAGAAAATCATTAAAATATTCATCAAAATTAATCATTGCCTGTCTGCTGTCAATCTTTTAGTGTGTTTTCCCAATCCACCATCACCATCTTTCCCCTCATACCTTCATAATTTCCTTTCTTCAGATTTAAGACCTTAGTTTCAGAATGAACTATATTGCATTCAAACTTAATGCAAAATTCTATCATATTTTGATCACTATTTCCCAAAGGCTCTTATATAGCAAGGTTATTAATTAGCCCTTTCTCATTACACAACTTTAAATCCAAAATAGCCTGATTCCTAGTTGGTTCCTCAACACCCTGTTCCAGAAACCCATCTTGTATATACTCCAGGAATTCCCCCTCTAGAGCATCAATGCTAATTTGATTACCCCAGTCTTTGTGTAAATTTAAGTCCCCCATTATTTCTGTATTACCCCATGTTACATGCACCTCCAATTTCTTGATTTATACCATGCCAAGTATTACCACTACAGTTTGGTGGCCTATTCACAATTCCCACCAATGTTTGCTTGCCCCTTGTTGTTTCTTAGCTCCACCCAAGCTGTTTCTGATCCTATCTTACCAATGTACTGATCTCATGCCTTATCAAGAGTGCTACCCCACCTCCTTTTCCTTTTTGCTCATCCCTCCTAAAAGCTGAATACCCTTGGACATTTAGTTCCCAATCTTGGTCGCCCTGAAGCCTCTTCTCCGTAATGGCAACTAAATCAAAGACATTTACTTCAATTTGTGCATTCAAATCATCAACATTTTTGTGACTGCTCCGTGCATTCAGATAGTGCCTTTAATTTTGCTTTTTAACTTTATTCTCTATTCTGATCTTATTTGATGCTTGCCTATAATTTATTTGTCTAACAGTTTTGCTTTCTACTTTTCTACTTCCTTTTACTAGTTTTGCTTCCCTTGATTCTGAGCTCCCTTTCAAGTTCCCACCTCCCCCTGTCAATCTAGTTTAAACCCTCCATAACAGCACCAGCAAATTTTCCTGCGAGGATGTTTGTCCTGGTCCTGCTAAGATGCAGCCCAGCTGTCTTATACAGGTCCCATCTGCCCAGAACTGGTTCCTGTGCCTCAGAAATCTGATGCCCTCCCCCCTACATCAGTGATCTCATTGAAGCATACAAAATTCTTACAGGGCTGAACGGGGTAGATTCAGGTAGGATGTTTCCCCTGGTTGGAGTGTCTAGAACAAAGGAACATAGTTTTAGAATAAGAAGCAGTCCATTTAGGACTGAGATGAGGAATTTCTTCAGTCAGAGGGTGGTGAATCTTTGCAATTCTCAGCCCCAGTGGGCTATGGAGGTCTGTCATCGAGTATGTTCAAAGCAGAGATTGATAGATTTCTAGATACCGATGACATTACAGGATATGGGGTTAGTGCAGGAAGATGGTGTTGAGGTAGAAGATCAGCCATGATTTAGTTGAATGGCGGAGCAGGTTCGAGGGGCCAAATGGTCTTATCCGGCTCCTATGTTCCTTGAATTCCCCTAAAACTCATTGTATCTGCAGAACCCATTTGAATGCCTGAAATATGAGGTTTTTTGAAAACCCTGGTTGAAGACACTTTTTAAAATAGTGGACAAACGTCAAGATTCAGATTTGCAGCCTGAGCGGCAGGATGTCAGATTATGGCATTTTTTAAACTAAAATATTTTTCACATGTACATAATCTATCCCATGAAAAGGCAGGCATAGCTAGGAACCACAGTAAGTATTATTGTTTGGAGGAAATGAGTCAAGTCAAAGGATAAATTCAAAGGATAAACTTAAAGTGAAGAATGCTGGTAATGGATGGGGACTGGTTAGAGCTTGAAGCAATTGAGCGAAGGGCTCTCAAGTCAAATTGGTGGGTGTTGGAGATGTAGAGGGACTGGGCATTCATGGTGTAAAGCAGATGGTTAAGATAAGAAAACCATAAACTGTTTAATTGGCAGAGAGTGTCGCCAGCATTGCGGCTGTAGGTGGGATGAGACTGGTTAAAAAGTGGGAAAATAAAGTCAGTAGGAAGAAGGAAGTGATATACTTTCAATTTAATACACTGTATACACTGCTCACAATTCATTCTTTGCACTGGGGAGACCAGATGAAAGATCGGGTGATCATTTTGCTGAAAACCTCCATTAAGTCCTCAAGCATGACCCTGATCTTCCGGTGACCATTTTGATTTCCCATCCCACCCCTACACTAACCTCGTCCTCCTACACTGCTCTAATGAAACTTGATGTACACACCTCACCTGAACAGATCTGGGACCAATGTCTAGCGAAAAGGGTAAATAGGGTGGTCAACAGGACTTTAAAATAGAAAGTGGGGGGGGTGCGGGGGGAAGGTTAAAACTCCAAGAAGTATGACCAATGGGAAACAAAGCAGCAGGTTAGCATGTGGGGGGGTGGATTCAACTTCATGGAAAATTATGAAAAAACTGAAAAGAAGGGAGAGCCCAGGAGAGGCTATCAAAGTCTCCAGAACACAAAATAGGACAGAGTGTTTGGAAAGGGCTAGGAATCTAACTTCAAGCACATCAGATAAAGGGACGACAATGAGAAAGGGGAAGGAAAATACAGGACTGAAGGTGTTGTATCTGAATGCACGCAGTATACGAAATAAGGTAAATGAGCTTGTGGCGCAGATTGAAATTGGCAGGTATGATCTGGTGGGCATTACGGAGACATGGCTGCAAGGGGATCAGGACTGGGAGCTAAATATCCAAGGATATACATCCTATCAAAAAGATAGGCAAGTTGGCAGAGGGGGTAGGGTTGCTTTGTTAGTAAGAAATTAAATTAAATCGATAGCAAGAAATGATGTAGGGTCAGATGATGTAGAATCTGTGTGGGTAGAGTTGAGGAACCCCAAAGGTAAAAAAACCATAACGGGAGTTATGTACAGGCCTCCAAACAGTAGTCAGGATGTGGGGCACAAGATACACCAGGAGATAGAAAAGGTGTGTAAGAAAGGCAAGGTTACAATGATCATGGGGGATTTCAATATGCAGGTAGACTGGGAAAATCAGGTTGGTAGTGAATCCCAAGAAAAGGAATTTGTCTACAAGATGGCTTTTTGGAGCAGCTTGTAGTGGAGCCCACTAGGGAATAGGCAATTCTAGATTTAGTGATGTGTAATGAGGCAGATTTGATAAGGGAGCTTAAGATGAAGGAACCCTTAGGAGGAAGTGACCATAATATGATAGAATTTACCCTGCAATTTGAGAGGAAAAAGCTGGAATCAGATGTAACAGTATTACAGTTGAATAAAGGCAACTACAGAGGCATGAGGGAGGAGCTGGCCAGAATTGACTGGGAGATGAGCCTAGCAGGAAAGACAGTGGAACAGCAATGGCAGGAATTTCTGGGAGTAATTTGGGAGACACAGCAAAAATTCATCCCTAGGAAGAAGAAGCATACTAAAGGGAGGATGAGGCAACCATGGCTGCCAAGGGAAGTCAGGGACAGCATAAAAGCTCAAGAGAAAGCATACAATGTGCGAAGATCAGTGGGAAACCAGGGGATTGGGAAGCCTACAAAGACCAACAGAGGACAACTAAAAAAGAAATAAGGAGGGAGAAGATTAAATATGAGGGTAAACTAGCCAGTAATATAAAAGAAGATTGCAAGAGTGTTTTTAGATATATAAAGGGTAAGGGAGAGGCAAAAGTGGACTTTGGGCCGCTGGAAAATGACGCTGGAGAAGTAGTAGTGGGGAACAAAGAAATGGTGGAGGAACTGAATAGGTACTTTGCATCAGTCTTCACAGTGGAAGAGATGAGTGACATCCACAAAGTTCAAGAGAGTCGGGGGGCAGAGGTGAGTATGGTGGCCATTACCAAGGAGAAGGTGCTAGGAAAACTGAAAGGTCTGAAGGTGGATAAATCACCTGGACCAGATGGATTACACCCCAGAGTTCTGAAGGAGATAGCTGAAGAGATAGTGGTGATCTTTCAGGAATCACTGGAGTCAGGGAGGGTCCCAGAGGCCTGGAAAATTGCTAATGTAACCCCCCTGTTTAAGAAGGGAGTTAGGCAAAAGACGGGAAATTACAGGCCGATTAGCCTGACCTCGGTTGTTGGTAAGATTTTAGAGTCCATTATTAAGGATGAGATTTCAGAATACTTGGAAGAGCATGGTAAAATAGGGCAAAGTCAGCATGGTTTCATCAAGGGGAGGTCGTGCCTGACAAATCTGTTAGAATTCTTTGAGGAGGTAACGAGTAGGTTAGACAAAGGAGAGCCAATGGATGTTATCTACTTGGACCTCCAGAAGGCCTTTGACAAGGTGCCGCACAGGAGGCTGCTCAGTAAGATAAGAGCCCATGGTGTTAGAGGCAAGGTACTAGCATGGACAGAAGATTGGGTGTCTGGCAGGAGGCAGAGAGTGGGGATAAGGGGGTCCTTCTCAGGATGGCGGCCGATGACTAGTGGAGTTCCGCAGGGGTCGGTGTTGGGACCACAACTTTTCACTTTATACATTAATGATCTAGATGAAGGAACTGAGGGCATCCTTGCTAAGTTTGCAGATGATACAAAGATAGGTGGAGGGACAGGTAGTATTGAGGAGGCGGTGAGGCTGCAGAAGGATTTGGACAGGTTAGGAGAATGGGCAAAGAAGTGGCAGATGGAATACAACGTGGGCAAGTGTGAGGTCATGCACTTTGGTAGGAAGAATAGAGGCATAGACTATTTTCTAAATGGGGAGAGAATTCAGAAATCTGGAGTGCAAAGGGACATGGGAGTTCTAGTCCAGGATTCTCAAGATTAACTTGCAGGTTGAGTCGGTAGTTAGGAAGGCAAATGCAATGTTGGCGTTTATTTCGAGAGGACTAGAATATAAAAGCAGGGATGTGCTGCTGAGGCTTTGTAAGGCTCTGGTCAGACCACATTTAGAATATTGTGAGCAATTTTGGGCCCCGTATCTCAGGAAGGATGTGCTGGCCATGGAGAGGGTCCAGAGGAGGTTCACGAGAATGATCCCAGGAATGAAAGGCTTAACAGATGAGGAACATTTGAGGACTCGATGGAGTTTAGAAGGATAAGGGGAGGATCTCATTGAAACTTGCAGAATACTGAAAAGGCCTGGATAGAGTGGACTTGGGGAAGATGTTTCCATTAGTAGGAGAGACTGGGACCCGAGGGCACAGCCTCAGAGTAAAGGTTTTAGAACAGAGATGAGGAGAAACTTCTTTAGCCAGAGAGTGGTGCATCTATGGAATTCATTGCCACAGAAGGCTGTGGAGGCCAGGTCATTGAGTGTATTTAAAACTGAGATAGATAGGTTCTTGATTGGTAAGGGGATCAAAGGTTACAGGGAGAAGGTGGGAGAATGGGGTTGAGAAACTTATCAGCCATGATTGAATGGCGAAGCAGACTTGATGGGCCGAGTGGCCTAATTTATCCTCCTATGTCTTATGGTCTTATGGTCTTATTAGGCACTAAACAGCCTTCAGGAGCTGAGTTCAACAAATGGAGATTCTGACCACTCCCCTCATTTTTTTCAGAAAGTAGTTGCTGGTAATTTTGGTGTTGCCATTTACCGCTCCTCCAGCCCCATCTTTTTGTTACTTCACTTGTCCCATTACCATCCCTTTTTAACTCATAGATGTTTGCAGCACAGAAGGAGGCCATATTTGGCCCATTGTGTCTGCGCTGGTCAACGAAGATCTGACTACACTAATCCCATTTTCCAGTGCTTGGCCCATAGCCCTGGAGGCTATGGCAACACAAGTCACTATCTAAATTCTTCTTAAATGTTACGAGAGTTTCTGACTTAACCACCCTTTCAAGCAGTGAGCTCCAAACTCCCACCACCCGATGGTGAAAAAAATTCTCCTCCCCTCCACACACACACACACACACACACACCCCAACCCCCCCCCCCCCCCCACCACCACCACCACCAAGCCTTTTACTCTTACCTTAAATTTATGCCCCCTTGTTATTGACCCCTCTACTAATGGAAAAAGTGCTGTCCAATCCACCCTATCTATGCCCCTCATTATCTTATACACCTCTATCAGGTCCCCCCTCAACCTTTGTTGCTCCAAGGAAAACAACCCCAGCCTATCCAATCTTTCTTCGTAGCTCAGACCCTCCTGCCCCGGCAGCATTCTGGTCAATCTCCTCTAAACCCTCTCGAGTGCAATCACATCCTTCCTATAATGTGGTGACCAGAATTGCATGCAGTACTCCAGTTGTGGCCTAACCAGCGTTTTATACTGTTCCAGCATAAACTCCCTGCTCTTCTAAACTATGCCTCAGCTAATAAAAGGCAAGTATCCCATATGCCTTCTTAAGCACCTTATCTACCTGCCCTGCTACCTTCAGGGATTTGTGGATATGCACACCAAGGTCCCCCTGACTTTCAGTCGTTTCCAGGGTCCTCCCATTCATGGTGTAATCCCTTGCCTTGTTAGCCCTCCCCAAGTGTACTACCTCACACTTTTCCAGGTTGAATTCCATTTGCCACTGCTGTGCCCACTTGACCAGTCCATTGATATCCCCCTGCAGTTTACAGCTCTCCTCCTCACTATTTACCACCCTACCAATTTTCGTGTCATCTGTGAACTTCGTGATCAGACCACCTAATTTAAGTCCAATTCATTTAAGTACACCACAGACAGCAAGGGCTCCAGGACCGAGCCCTGCGGAACCCCACTGGAAACAGACTTCCAATCACAGAAACATCCTTCTACCATCACCACTCTGCTTCCTGCCTCTCAGCCAATTTTGGATCCAACGTGCCACTTTGCCTTGGATCCAGTGGGCTCTTACTTTCTTGACCAGTCTTTCATGAGGGACCTGATCAAAAGCCTTGCTAAAGTCCATGTAGACTGCATCAAATGCATTACCCTCATCAATGCTCCTGCTTACCCCCTCAAAAAATTCAATCAAATTTGTCAAACACATTTGCCCTTAACAAACCCATGCTGACTATCCCTAATTAGGATAGTGTGAGGGATGTGTGTCTCCAAGTGCAAATATATTCTGTCCCTTAGAACTCTTTCTAGTAACTTCCCCACCACCGAGGTTAGACTGACAGGCCTGTAATTTTCTGGCCTATCCCTTCCACCCTTTTTTAATAATGGGACAACATTAGCAGCCCTCCAGTTCTCTGGCAGCTCACCTATGGCCAGAGAGGATTTGAAAATTACTGCCCAGGCCTGATATCACTTCCCTTGTCTCCCTCAACAGCCTGGGATACATCTCATCCGGGCCTGCAGATTTATCCACTTTTAAGATCGCTAAACCTTCTGGTACCTCCTCTGTCTGTCGCTCTCTCATGCTCTCACTCTCTCTCTTAATTTCCTCTAGTATTTCACCCTGTCCTCCGCCCTGATGTCTATACCTGCGTCGTCCTTTTCCACTGTGAAGACCAAAGCAAAGTGTTCATCGAGGACTGTACCCACGCCTTCCAGGTCCCTAATTGGCCCTACTCTTTCCCTAGTTATGCTTTTGCTCTTTATATATTTAAAAAACCCCTTTGAGTTTTACTTTATTCTACCCATCAGTGCTTTCTCACACACTCACTTAGCTTAAAATAAAAACAAAAAAACTGCGGATGCTGGAAATCCAAAACAAAAACAAAAACAGAATTACCTGGAAAAACTCAGCAGGTCTGGCAGCATCGGCGGAGAAGAAAAGAGTTGACGTTTCGAGTCCTCATGACCCTTCGACAGAACTTGAATTCAAGTCCAAGAAAGAGTTGAAATATAAGCTGGTTTAAGGTGTGTGTGTGGGGGGCGGAGAGAGAGAGAGAGAGAGAGAGGTGGAGGCGGGGTGGGGGGTTGTGGTTGTAGGGACAAACAAGCAGTGATAGAAGCAGATCATCAAAAGATGTCAAGAACAATAGTACAAAAGAACACATAGGTGTTAAAGTTGGTGATATTATCTAAACGAATGTGCTAATTAAGAATGGATGGTAGGGCACTCAAGGTATAGCTCTAGTGGGGGTGTTTTTTTTTAAAAAATAATGGAAATAGGTGGGAAAAGGAAAATCTTTATAACTTATTGGGGAAAAAAGGAAGGAGGAAACAGAAAGGGGGTGGGGATGGGGGAGGGAGCTCACGACCTAAAGTTGTTGAATTCAATATTCAGTCCGGAAGGCTGTAAAGTGCCTAGTCGGAAGATGAGGTGTTGTTCCTCCAGTTTGCGTTGGGCTTCACTGGAACAATGCAGCAAGCCAAGGACAGACATGTGGGCAAGAGAGCAGGGTGGAGTGTTGAAATGGCAAGCGACAGGGAGGTTTGGGTCATTCTTGCAGACAGACCGCAGGTGTTCTGCAAAGCGGTCGCCCAGTTTATGTTTAGTCTCTCCAATGTAGAGGAGACCACATCTCCTCCACATTGGAGAGACTAAACGTAAACTGGGCGACCGCTTTGCAGAACACCTGCGGTCTGTCCGCAAGAATGACCCAAACCTCCCTGTCGCTTGCCATTTTAACACTCCACCCTGCTCTCTTGCCCACATGTCTGTCCTTGGCTTGCTGCATTGTACCAGTGAAGCCCAACGCAAACTGGAGGAACAACACCTCATCTTCCGACTAGGCACTTTACAGCCTTCCGGACTGAATATTGAATTCAACAACTTTAGGTCGTGAGCTCCCTCCCCCATCCCCACCCCCTTTCTGTTTCCTCCTTCCTTTTTTTCCCAATAAATTATAAAGATTTTCCTTTTCCCACCTATTTCCATTATTTTTTAAAAAAAAACACCCCCACTAGAGCTATACCTTGAGTGCCCTACCATCCATTCTTAATTAGCACATTCGTTTAGATAATATCACCAACTTTAACACCTATGTGTTCTTTTGTACTATTGTTGTTGACATCTTTTGATAATCTGCTTCTATCACTGCTTGTTTGTCCCTACAAGCACAACCGCCCCCCCCCCACCTCTCTCTCTCTCTCTGCCCCCCACACACACACCTTAAACCAGCTTATATTTCAACTCTTTCTTGGACTCGAACTCAAGTTCTGTCGAAGGGTCATGAGGACTCGAAACGTCAACTCTTTTCTTCTCCACCGATGCTGCCAGACCTGCTGAGTTTTTCCACTCACTTAGCTTTCCTAATTTTCTTTTCAAGTTCCTTTTGTCTTGCATCATCAATCTTTTGTCATTTCAACACTCCTACCTTGCACACTATCACAGATCTTTCACCTGTTGTTTCTTCCCACCAGCATCACCCCTCACCTACTTCTGTATTTGCTAAGTCTGTTGTATCTCTAACTTTGGCCAATCCTGAAGGGAGGTCATGATCCAAAAACTATTTTGCTCTCCACACTTGCTGCCTGCTCTGCTGTGTTTCCAGCATTTTCCGTTTTTTTTTAAAGATTTCCAGTATCCACAGTGTTTTGCCTTTGCCTGAGTTAACTGATGTTGGCCAGAGCTCTTCAGTTAGTTGTGCACTCTCAGTTTGGGAGAAGAAAGTCAACTTATGTCACTCTTGATGGCTACCCAATGACCCTTGTTGGACAGGATCAGACTTGGCTCTTTTGTGCCTCATGATTGAATAGCATTCCAATTTTGTATGACTTCCTAAGATTCATTTATGATTTGCTATCTGGTAATGTAATGGGAAAGCTTTTGGAGTGTTTGCAACAAGCAGTCAATGAGGGCAGTGAAAGAATTGGCAATGCCATATATATTTAAATATTGAACAAATGAGGCACAAATGTTCCATTTAAAAACTACCAACCCCAACTCCTAAAATAGGAAATCCCAGTGCAAAGGTGTTCATGTTTCTTTGCAAATCTCATGTTATGCATCCAAATGGTGCTATGACAGGACTTTTAATGTTAAAAGCATGATAGCTTGCTCATCACATAAAGTCTGCATCTCTTGTACAACAACAGGTGTTGTGTAGCACTAAGTGAGAGTGTGGTTTGAAAAGATGCTGTTTTGAATCTGTGTGCACGGGTTTCACCGTGGAGCCACTATTTTAGTTTCTCAGCCTCCAGTGTGTAGGCCCTTGGTAAAGACCAGTAATTAGAAGATAAGAATTACATTTTTGTGTTAATCTACTTTTAAAATATTACTTTTCAGTCATTCATATGATTTGGACATCGTTAGCAAGGCCAGCATTTATTGCCCATACCAAATTGCCTTTGAGAAGGTGGTGATGAGCCACTTTATTGAATTGCTGAAGTCCATTTGGTGTAGGTATACCTACAGTGCTGTTAGGGAGGATGTTCCAGGGTTTTGACCCAGTGTCAATGAATGAGTGGTGATATAGTTCCAAGATGGTGTGTGTCCTAGGCCCAAACATTTTCAGCTGCTTCATCAGTGACCTTCCTTCCATTATAAGGTCAAAAGTGATGATTGCACAATGTTCACCATTTGTGACTCTTCAGATATTGAAGCAGTCCATGTCCAAATGCAGCAAGACCTGAACAATATTCAGTTTTGGGCTGACAAGTGGCAATTAACATTCACGCCATGCAAGTGCCAGGCAATGACCATCTCCAACAAGAGAGAATCTAACCATCACCCCTTGATATTCATCACTGAATCCCCCACTATCAACATCCTAGGGGTTACCATTGACCAAGGGCACTTGGGGATGGACAATAAATGCTGGCCTAGCCAGTGATGCCAACATCCCATGAATGAATGAATTTTAAAAAAAACTTGGACTGGAACTAGCAGGTGATGGTATTCCCATGTGCTGCTGCCATTATTCTTGTAGGTGGCAGAGGCTTGGGAACTACTGTCAAAGAAATCTTGGCGAGTTGCTGCTGTGCATCTTGTATATGGTACACACTGGTGCTGCTGTGTGTTGGTGGTGGAGCAAGTGAATGTTTAAGGTGGTGGATGGGTTGTCGAATAGGAGGGCTGTTTTCTCTGGTAATAGACTACTTGAGTGTGTTTGGAGCCATGTCCTGGCAAATGGGACGCATCACACTCCTAACTTTTGCCTCGCTGATGGTGGAAAGGCAAGAGGTGAGCCACTCACCACACAATATCTAGCCTCTGACCTCTCTACAAGGACTGTGTGATGGCCAGGTAATAGATGCCAATACTGCCATGGAACGATGCATCTGTGACAGGCTGTTTGGTGCTGATGAGTTTAGGTAGGCTTTTTCCCTTGTTGTGGTTCTGTGATCACCTGCTGCAGGCCCAATCTGTTAATGATGTCCTTCAGGACTCAGACAGCTTGGTCAGTGTTAAAATCCACGATTAGCAAGTTCAAGCATACTGAAACTGAAGATGAAACCAGCTCCCAAGAAGGGAGCCAAGAAAGCCTTGAAGAAATAGTCAGCAAAGGCCGGGAAGAAGCGGCAAAAGTTGAGGAAGGAGAGTTACTCCATCTATATCTACCGAGTGATGACGCAGGTTGATCCCGACACCAGCATCGCTTTCAAGGCCATGAGCATCATGAACTCGTTCGTGAACAATCTTTTTGAGTGCATCGCCGGTGAAGCTTCCCACCTGGCCCATTATAACAAGCACAGCACCATCAGCTCCCAGGAGATCCAGACTGCCGTGCGCCTGCTGCTGCCCAGGGAACTGGCCAAGCATTCTATGTCAGGAGGGACAAAGATGGTGACCAAGTACACCAGCTCCAAGTAAAACTCCAGAACAGACTGAAAAACGTACAAATTGGGAATAGGAGTAGGCCATTTGGCCTCTTGAGCCTGCGCTGCCATTTGATAAGATCATGCCTGATCAAATTGTGGTCTCTGCTTTCCTGTCTGTTCCCTCTTCCGTTTGACTCCCTTGTCAGTCGGGAAGCAATCTAACTCAACCTTAAAAATATTCAAAGACTCTGCCTCCACTGCTCTTTGGTGAAGATAATTCCTAAGACTCTCAACTCTTGAGAAAAAAATTCTTCTCATCTCCATCTTAAATGGAAGACCCCTTATTTTTAATCTGTGTCCTTCAGTTCTAGTTTCTCCCACAAGGGGAAATTTGGTGCCCTTGCTACTCTCAATGCTTCTTCCAAGTTCTGCTCAACAGATGAATGGCTGTAGGCCATTTAGCTCCTTGAGCCTCTTCTGCCATGTAATGAGATCATGGCAGGTCTATTATCTTACTCCATGTACCTGCTTTTGCCCCATTTCCCTTCATATCTTTGGTTAACAAAAATCTATCAGTCTCAGATTTAAAATTAACAATTGATTTTTCATTTATTTCCTTTTCAGAAGAGAATTCCAAACTTCTACCATCCTTTTTATGTAGAAGTGTTAATTAATTTCCCTCTTAAGTCTAAGCCCCTGGCCCTAGACTCTCCAACCATTGGCGATAGGGTAGAAAGACAAAAATTATCTGTTACCCTTAATATCTTGAAAATTTTGATCAAACCATCTCTTAACCATCTAAATTATAGGGAACACAACTCTAGTTTGCTTAATCTCTCCTCGTAATATAACCCTTATAGGTATCATTCTGATATACCTATGATGCATCCCCTCCAAGGCCAATATATCCTTTTTGGTGTGATGCCCAGAACTGCTTGCAGAACTCCAGATGAGATCTAATCAGGGCATTGATTGGCTTAGATGTGGCATGTATTGTAGTCCTCTAGATTTATAGGCTAGCACCCCATTAGTCTTTTTGATTATTTTTTTTACCTTCATGACTTTTAATGATCTTTGTATCTGGGCCTCCAGGTTTGACTCCACAATTGTGATATTTCAAAACTTGAAAATCTAATTAGTTAAATAAAATAGCAGAAGGCAGGGCAGATAATGTGGCGCAGCTGTAGCATGTGGTAGCTTTTTTTTTCAGAGTTATATTTGTTTTATTGGACTGGATACACTATTACAATAGTTTGCACTGCTTGAGCTGTTTTCAAAGTTTGCGAGGTCCTGCTAAGCGCTAATCTTCCAGCTTCATGAGAGCTGCAAATACGTCAAGGCCAACGAAGGCTGAGATATCAGTCCATGTAGCTGTGAGCTTTCACTTTGAGAAAGACTCCTGAAGCACTACCTCCAATGAAATAATTCAATGGATCATTCTCTGTTTCTCGGATTTGCGCAGTTAGGCAAGTGGTCACTCCAAAAATTGCACCAAGAGCAGCCATAGTTAAGGTGCAATTGGTTGCTCTCTGCACTGGTGGATACCAGTGTGATCCACAAAAATCACATCTACATTAAGTATCTGCAGCTTGACGAACTTCAAAACTCAGAGTTGATGAGCTGGAGTCTGAGCTTGGGCACGTGCATAAGGGAGGGAGAAAGGTACCTAGACACTTCGTCCCACTAGGCAGTCATAGCCGTTGGGTTAAGTACTTTTAAGTATGAAGATTTGGCCCATAGTCAGGGACAAGAAGGTGTGAATGCAAATGAGGCAGATATGGGGATCTTGAAGGTAGCATTGGAGGAGTCTCAGCCTTGTGCTTGTGAAATGGATATGAGGTTCTTGCTCTTGTATACACAGGCTATAAGGACTGCAAGGAGGATGAGCAAACTAACCATAGCACCATGTTCCAGGGGACCATTCAAGTTGGAGGAGTGAAATGGAGTGTAGTATCAATAGAGGACAGTATAGTTAGGGAGATAGATACTGTTCTTTACAGCCAAGAACATGAATACCGAAGGCTGTAATGCCAGAATTAAGGACATCTCCAAGGGGTTGGAAAGGGGTTGGTGTGGGAGTGGAAAGATTCAGTTGCCATTGTCCATGTAGGTACCAATGACGTAGATAGGACCATAAAACATAGGAGCAGAAGTAGGCCATTCAGCCCATTGAGTCTGCTTCGCCATTCAGTGAGATCATGGCTGATCTGATCATCCTCAACTCCACTTTCCTGCCTTTTCCCCATAGGAGTACTGTGTGCAGTTCTGGTCGCCACATTATAGGAAGGATGTGATTGCACTGGAGGGAGTGCAGAGGAGACTCACCAGGATGTTGTCTGGGATGAAACATTTAAGTTATGAAGAGAGGTTGGATAGACTTGGGTTATTTTCGTTGGAGCAGTGAAGACTATGAGGAACCTTATCAAGTGTACAAGATTATGAGGGGCATGGACAAGGTGGATAGGGAGCAGCTGTTCCCCTTAGTTGAAGGTTCAGTCACGAGGGGACATAAGTTCAAGGTGAGGGCAGGAGGTTTAGGAGGGAATGTGAGGAAAAGCTTTTTTACCCAGAGGGTGATGACGGTCTGGAATGCGCTGCCTGGGAGGGTGGTGGAGCGGGTTGCCACATCCTTTAAAAAGTACCTGGATAAGCACTTGGCACATCATAACATTCAAGGCTATGGGCCAAGTGCTGGTAAATGGAATTAGGTCGTCAGGTCAGGTGTTTCTCGTGTTGGTGCAGACTCGATGGGCGGAAGGGCCTCTTCTGCACTGTGTGATTCTGTGATTTCAGTTCATAGGGTATTGGCACCAGTACTGGGAAAAGAGAGAGTTGTTTCTTTGAGACAGTCTTGAATCATGCTGGGACCTGTGTCCTGGCAAATCAAATAACTTGCGCTGTTGATAATGCTCGAAACAAAATAGTGGAGCAGGGGAGGTTCAAGTGAGGGGAAATTTAGAAAATACGAGAAAGGACAAGGTAATAGTGCAGGGTAGTGATTATGGGTAATGATAACCAGATCATGACAGGATGGGACAGAGCATACAAACATGAGTCAGCATATAGGGTCAGAGTAGGAAACAAACAATAGAAAGACACAATTAAAAGCTCTTTATCTGAATGCATGCAGCATAACAAGACTGATGAATTGATAGCACAATTAGAAATAAATGAATATGACATGACATTTCGGAAGGGTTGGCAGATAGGAAAAGGAGGTCGGGAACTCTGTGATAAAGGATGAGCTTAGTGCCGTTGTGAGAAATGATCTTAGCTTGGAAGACCGATTTGGTTGGAAAAAATAACTAAGGAAAGAAATCAATAGGACCCTGTGTGGCAGGGTCAGAGATGAGAAATTTCTGCCATTGGGCTGAATTCCGTCTTTTGGATAATGGAATTCCACCCTTTTAATTTTTTTCCTGACTTCTGCCTCCCCTCAGCCACCACTGCCTCCAAAGCTGGAAGGAGAGAGTCTCAGCCTGGAAAATCTCTGACAGTAACAGGGCTGGGAGCAGGACCTGGGGAGCCATCACTCGACCTTGTGCTAGCCCATTATCCATCCCACCAGAAGGATGTGCCCTGCTGCTGCGTGCTTGTTGGAGCTGCAGAGCTTAGCAGGCCTGGGTGGGGGTGGGGGTGGTGGAGGGAGCAGTGGAACCTGAGGGTTTGGCTTGGTGAGATGGTGACTCCACTGAGTTCGGCAGGAGGGGAATATAGTCTGCTGAGTGACTGGAGGGAGGGTTGGGGAGAGGGTTGGCTGAGTGAGGAGAGGTGACAAGGGGCTTTGAGGAGAGGGGCTGCTGACTGAGAGGGGTCATAGGGAAGAGGAGTTGTATGTGGGGGGTGAGGGGCTGGGGAGTGGTGAGGGGCTGGGGAGTGGTGAGGGACAGGGCCTTCACTGAGTCTTCAGTCACCATGGAATATAGAGAGCTTAGCTAAAACTTACGTGAGTATGTAAAGTAACATTTTTACAAGTGCTTTAAAAACAGATTTGCATATTTGTATGATATATGTGATACGTGAACTTTGATAATTATATACTGAATGTTATTATGTTCCTTTATTGCTATTTTGTTATCGCTGGTGTCTGGGATCACAATTTTTAAGAATACTCATTTATGTGAAGTAGATATCGCTGACAAGGCCTGCCTTTGTTGCCTATCCCTAAGGTTTTCTCTGAAGCATGCAACTTGGTGTAATCAAGGAAGTTCATAGTTGTGACGAACTAGCCTTCTCCCCACCCTTTACTTCAGTTTTTGACTGGGGAGGATGGGCTGAGAAAATGTATTTTTGAAGAGAAGTAAACTTCCCACTGAGATGAGCAGTGGTAAGGACTTGAGCAGATTGGAGCTGCTGTGTATTGGATGAAGCATTCAACTGAGTTCCCCACAGAACTCATTTCTTGCTATCTTGACTCCATTCTCTCTCCCCTTGTCTTCCCACCTACATCCGTGATTCCTCTGACACCCTACATCATATCAACAATTTCCAGTTCCCTGGCCCCAACCGCCGCCTCTTCACCATGGGTGTACAATCCCTCTACACCTCCATCCCCCACCAAAATGGTCTCATGGCTCTCCGCTTCTTCCTTGAACAGAGGCCCGAACAATCCCCATCCACCACTGCTCTCCTCCGTCTGGCTGAACTTGTTCTCACACTGGACAATTTCTCCTTCAACTCCTCTCACTTCCTCCAAATAAAAGGTGTGGCTATGGGTACCCGCATGGGCCGCAGCTATGCCTGTCTCTTTATGGGGTATGTGGAACATTCCTTGTTCCAGTCCTACTCCGGCTCCCTCCCACAACTCTTTCTCCGGTACATCAATGATTACTTCAGTGCTGCTTCATGCTCTCGTCTGGACCTGGAAAAATTTATTAATTTTGCTTCCAATTTCCATCCCTCCATCATTTTCACATGGTCCATCTCTGACACTTCCCTTCCCTTCCTTGACCTCTGTCTCAATTTCTGTTGTTAGACTGTCCACCAATATTCATTACAAGCCTACCGGCTCCCACAGCTACCTCAACTACAGCTCCTCACACCCCGCTTCCTGTGAGGACTCCATCCCATTCTCTCAGTTCCTTTGCCTCTGTCGCATCTGTTCTGATGATGCCACTTTCAAAAACAGTCCCTCTGACATGTCCTGCTTCTTCCTTAACTGAGGTTTTCCACCCACTGTGGTTGACAGGGCCCTCAACCGTGTCCGGTCCATCTCCCGCGCATCTGCCCTCACACCTTCTCCTCCCTCCCAGAAACATGATCGGGTCCCCCTTGTCCTCACTTATCACCCCACCAGCCTCCGCATTCAAAGGATCATCCTCTGCCATTTCCGCCAACTCCAGCATGATGCCATCACCAAACACATTTTTCCTTCACCACCTCTGGCGGCATTCCACAGGGCTCATTCCCTCCATGATATCCTGGTCCACTCCTCCATCACCCCCTACACCTCAACCCCCTCTCACGGCACATTCCCATGCAACCGCAGAAGGTGCAGCACCTGCCCCTTTACTTCCCCTCTCCTCACCATCCAAGGACCCAAACACTCCTTTCAAGTGAAGCAGCATTCCACTTGCACTTCCCTCAACTTAGTCTACTGCATTGTTGCTCCCAGTGCGATTTCCTCTACATTGGAGAGACCAAATGACGACTGGGTGACCACTTTGCAGAACATTCTGTCCGCAAGCATTACCCAGACCTCCCTGTTGCTTGCCATTTCAACACTTCACCCTGCTCTCATGCCCACATGTCCATCCTTGGCTTGCTGCATTGTTCTAGTGAAGCTCAACGCAAACTAGAGGAACAGCACCTCATCTTCCGACTAGGCACTTTACAGCCTTCTGGACTGAATATTGAGTTCAACAGTTTTAGATCATGAACTATCTCCTCCATCCCCACCCCCTTTCCGATTTTTTTGTTTTTTTTGTTTTTTCCAATAATTTATATAGATTTTTCTTTTCCCACCTACTTCCATTATTTTTAAGTGTATTTCCATCCATTGTTTTATCTCTACCTTTTAGCCTATTTCGATCCCTTCCCCCACCCCATCCCCACTAGGGCTATCTGTACCTTGCTTGTCCTGCTTTCTACCCTTAATTAGCACATTCCTTAGATAATATCACCACCTTCAACACCTCTTTGTCCTTTTGTCTGTGATATCTTTTGGTTATCTCCACCTATCACTGGCCCTGTATCCAGCTTTTCTTGACCCCCCCCCCCCCACAAACCAGCTTATATTTCACCTCTCTTCTATTTTTACTTAGTTCTGTTGAAGGTCATTCGGACTCGAAACATTAACTGTGCTCCTCTCTGCAGATGCTGCCAGACCTGCTGAGTTTTTCCAGGTTTTTTTTGTTTTGGATTTCCAGCATCCGCAGTTTTTTGCTTTTAACTAACCTTAGGAAGTCTGGTTCAGTCTCAGGCAGTTGTGAGGAAGGGGAATGGCGTCACTATCTAAGGAACGATGTTTGTATCATTGACTGAATACTAAATTGGAAGAAATTTCTGCTCATCCACGACTGGATGTAAGACAAGCAGTCTGAAAATTTAGAGTCAGTAGAGGGGCCTAGAGAGGTGGTGGTGAAGTAGAACTGGGTGATATCAGTGTTTAAGTGGAAACTGATGTTGTGTTGTTCGGTGATGTTCTTAAGGGTATGTAGATGAGAAAGAGGATTGTTCCTTGGGGGTCACCAGAGGTAACGGTGCATGAGCAGGAAAATAAGCCATTGTAGGTGATTCTTTGGCTATGGCTCGATAGATAAGAATGGAACTGGGCAGTGCACTTACACCCAGCTGGATGACAATGAAGGGGTATTAGAGGAGGATGGTGTCGTCACAGTATTTTGTAAACTTTGACAAGAAATGTGGTGTCACTGTGACAGGGTTAGAAACTGAAGAGAGGTATTTAAACATGGAGTTTCAGGAAAGATGGGCATGGATTTGGGAGGCAACAGCATGTTCAAGGACTGCGGAGAGGAACCAGAGGTAGAAAAGAGGTAATAGTTTGCAAGGACGAAGGAGTTGAGAGATACTTTCTAAGGCAAGAGTTGATAATGGCTGATTTGAAGGAGGAGGGACAGTACCTGAGGAAAGGAAACCATCAACTGTGATACCTAACAAAGGAATCAAAAAGGGAAGTTGGGTAGTTAGCAGTTTAGTGGAAATAGGGATGAATAAGCAGGAGCTGGATCTAATGGACAAGGTAAACTTGAGAGGGCATGAGAGCAGAAACTAGAAAGATGTAAGCTCAGGACTTGGACAGGAGGGAACCATGGAGAAGTTTGGCTGGGGAAAAGAGTGGTTGCAGCAGGGACGATTGAATGGATGGTCTCAATCTTAGTCACATAGATCCATCCTTACACTTTTTATTGGAGGTGAGGGTACATGTGATGGATAGAGGGTTTTTAAAAAAAAAACAGCTTGCAGTCATGAAACGTGGGGTGATGTTTACGTTCCATAGTGATTCTGGAATATTGAGCAATTTTGGTAGATGAGAACAGGACACAATGGATTTTTATTGGCAATGAATAGATAGACCAAATGTCACCATTATCTGTTCATGTCTGCATCCCATGGATTGAAAGAAATGGAGATGAGGGCCATACCAAGGGAATAGCCATGGTGAGAGAGAGCATCAAAGGTAGAGGTGAGGATGTGAATGAGCAAATTTATGGCTCTTTAGAATCTTTGTTGGTTCAGAATAGCTGTCTGATCTACAAAGTCATTTGTTTTGAGTGAAAGTCAGAGGTGTGCTAAAGTGCTATATGAATAAAAGTTTGTCTTTCTGCCAGACTTGTAATGGAGCGCTTTGTTACTGAGAACCTTTGTTTGGCAGGATGATATTAAAGAGAAGCAGAAGAAAATTGTGGAACAGCTGACAGCCTTATTAGAGAGCTCACCAGGCCCGCCTGTCCGCAAGCTAATTGCTGAGAATCTGGCCTTACTATATAAAGTTGGTGACACTTTCTCCGTGTATCAAACTATCGACAAGTGCAATGAAATCATCAGAAGTAAGGATGACTCACCAAGTTATCTACCTACCAAACTGTAAGTGATTTTTTTTCCCCCAGAAAAATCATGATTATGACAGCCCCACAAATTTGAGTACTGCTGTTGAATTACATAGCAGAGCTAATGCGGGAGCATTAATGAAAGCTAGAGTGGACAAACACTCATTCCATATTTATATGATCCAAAAATGAAACTTTGTTGCTTTATGTAAAGGGTAAATGTACTGTATTGTATAGTCGCATAATTCTGATTCTGAGAAAGAGTGGTCTCTGTATATTTCTCCCCTACTTCAGCTACCCTTTGTTTCTACAGAAGTTTTAAAGCATAGTACAAATCTGTCTGGGAGCAGATACTCTGCTCTAGAAGTTTCCTTTTAATATGACTAAAAGTTGTACTTTAAAGTAACTCTGGATGTTGTCAGTTGTGAGCAAGCTCTCCTTTGTGATAGTGGAGCAGAAAGATGCATCTTCACCTTGGTAGATTTCTACACAAGTTTGCATTCCCAGTCTACCTAAAATATGCTTCACTGGCTCTCCCCGTCCCCCAAATCCCCAATTTCAATTCCAAATTCAAGGGCACACTTAGCCAGTGAATTATCCAACCCAAGTGAATAGAAACTTGGAATGGTTGGAAATTGATAATGTGGTTTATCATTGTTTTTATTTAGAAGATCTATAGTCTGAGGTTATTTTTTTTTCACTATTCTTTCATCCTGTTTATAATAGTTTCCCCATTTTTTAACTCTCCTTTCATTTTTGAGAGTGTAGATGTTTCCCACGCCACTGCTAATACCGCTGACTGCTAGAAGGTACACAAGAGCGGCCATATGGGCACTCATTATCTCTTGTTTTCTTGCTTCTGTTGTGAGATACTGAGTGCCCACTTGGCACTTTATGCAGCATCACAACTGCATACAAAAATCTGGGAGAAACAGGAAATCTAGTCCATGATATTGTATACTGGTATTCTCATGTACGTTTCGTTTTTAACATCTTACTTTAAACAATTCAGTAGAATACCATTCCCAGGTAAAAATTTGCTTTGCTTTTTGCCACCCTATGGCTTCTGTGTGATAAGTATTAAAACAATCTCAATAATCAACTGTTATATGGTTCTTGCTACAAAAATTTACACATTGACCTTTCCTCCTCTGAAGGTATTTCACTAACTCCGATTGTCCAGGTAATTTAGCTTGCATCTTATTTGTAGTTCTCTTGTGGAACCAGGTTAATTTCTAGGGCAATCTAATATGTTTCATCAGATGCAATAAAAATGATCTGTTATGTCTTCAAGCTTAAAAGCAGCAAATGCTGGAAATACTTCGCAGGTCAGATGGCATCTGTGGAGTGAGAAGCAGTTTGTTTCAGGCTGATGACCTTTCAAAAGAACCCTTCTGTTTCTGTTTCCACAGATGTTGCCTGATGTGCTGAGTATTCCTAGCATTTTCTGTTTTTATTTCAGATTTCCAGCATCTGCAGTTTTTTCCTTTTGTATGTCTTCAACTTGTGTTTTTCAGAACAGGACAAACAATTTTCTTTTAAATGGAATATTTATATTTAAATCAATGCAGCTTATTCAGTTTGTTGGCCTTGTTTTACAGCGCTGCAGTTTCTTGTTTGGGGTCTTTGTATGAGAAGCTGGGAAGAATGCTGGGGAATACATACCTGGATACTGTAGGGAACTTATTGAAAGCTATGAAAAGTGCTGAGGTAAGAAGAGGCTTCCCATCAGGAACTGGGAACAGTTTAGAGAATCTATTTTGAAGTAAATATGGTTGGATTAATAGAAATAATTTCACTTGCTTTGATATTCGGCCAGTCTAGCAGATAATTACAAGTTTCAAATATTGATTATTGTGCTAAATGTTCAGGGGAATGTTAAATCTCAATACAAGTTGGCAAGCTTACTGATTTGTAGCGATTGAAACTGTATAATTGTATCATATTGACACGAATGAACCTTGAACATCAACCTCTGGAATAATTTGTCATCTAGTCCCAAGGCCGATATGAGATTATGCTGAGTTTGCAGAAGGTTCTTTCTGGGCAAGGAGTTACTGCTGCATCATGCCACAGAGATATCTACAAAGCTGCTCGCTCGTGTTTAACTGATCGATCAATGGCTGTTCGCTGTGCTGCAGCAAAGGTATATATTTCTCAATTTTATAAAGTCATACCATGATTTGTCCAAACAGTTAGCAATAGTTTGTTAATCTTATTTAATTTCCATTTTTTATTTGCTTTATTCTGGCCTATGCAATATGTAACACAGAAACACTTCTGTAGCACCTTGACACACAGCATTTTTTAAATAGAAAAATTGAATTAATGGAATTCTAGGTTTAATCATAAGAGGTAATGAGGCACCTGTACAAAACATCAGCAAGACCTTAGAGTACTGAGTGGTTCCACACTATATGAAGCATGCCTAACATCATTAGGATTCCACCCAGCATGAGGAAATCTGATGAAATGTTCAAACTGCATCTTTTTTGTTAGAATAACATAGATAATGGGATAATATATGGTTTGGAATAATGAAAGGATCAGAGATGGTTAAGATGCTCCCAAAGGTTGAGGGGGTCAAGACCAAATGATGGCAGGAACAAGACTAAATCTATGAGATTCTTAACAGAAAATAGAAGAAACTTCTTCAAGCAAGAGGCTGTGGATTAGTGGTTGAGTGAGAAACTGTCAACATTCATGATTACGATGAATAAGTGGATGAAATAGTAGGTGTTGCGTGGATATGAGAAGAAGAATCAGAGCTATTTGCTCTTGTGGAGGGGTGGTCATTGATGAAGGTTGATTTGGCTGAGTAGCTCTTTCTGTGTCAGAACCTCTAAATATTTTTTCTCATTACCTAATTTCACATTAACTTCACTTGGCTAGGCAAGTCAATGACTTGCTTCTGAGCCCCTTTGCATGTTTTTGTAACCTTTCATGAGGAGGAGTACAAGATCATTCTTTGTTTCTTGCTTAATGGAAATTTAAAATCTTAAAACATGGAATTGAATGGTGGCTGAAATCGATACTGATAAATGTGATCACAATTTTTTCATGATATGTACCCTCCTGTAAAGCCCTGCTTCCTCTATGCCTTTCACCACCGTTTCCTTGTTTCACCCTCCACCCCCAAGCCCTAGCTGTGTTTAATTGTGCCGCAACACAAGAGGGAGCATTTCCTGCATGTGCATAGATGCAGTGTCAGTTTGTGTGTCAAGAGATTGTGAATGTTTAAAGTGAGGGATGTTTTAAAGTGCATCTTTGCTTTCTGTCACTGAATTATGCAATTTTTGCAAGCTGGTATCTAACAACTGTCTCCTTTGCTGCAAAATCAGTTAATTGAAAAAAAATTGCTTCTACTCAGAGGTAAACTATTTTAAAAATCAGGTTCTTGTAGTGACAAAAACAATTGTAATTTTTAATGTTTTGCTTCAACATTGTTTTACCTTGAATTTTAGTCTATAGCAGATATTTAGACAATTGTGTATTCCCATGCCTAGCCAAAATTGAGGAAATCTCAGTGAGTTTCTGGAAACAGAAGGTTAGCTTTAGTGGAAGAACTTGAATGTGCGTTTTCTTATTAACTGTGCATTCTATTAATATATCTTTGTTCAGTATTTTGAATAAAAAAAAGACAAAGATAAGATCACATGGAGTTAGGGGTAATATATTAGCTTGGATAGAGGATTGGCTAACCAATGGAAAGCAGAGAGTCGTGATAAATGGGTCTTTTTCTGGATGGCAAGCTGTAACTAGTGGGGTGCCACAAGGTTTGGTCCTTTGGTCCCAACTATTTACAATCTATATTAATGACTTGGATTCAGGGATAGAAGGTACAATAGCTAAATTTGCACATGACACCAAAATAGGTGGGAAAGTAAGTTGCAATGAAGAAATAAGAAATTTACAAATGGATATGGACAGGTTAGGTGAATGGGCCAAAATTTGGCAGATGGAGTTTAACGTGGATAAGTATGAGGTTATCCATTTTGGTTGGAAGAATAAAAAGGCGACTTATTAGTTAAATGGAGAGAAACTTCAGAATGCTTCAGTGCAGAGGTATCTGGGTGTCCTTGTGCATGAATCGCTGAAAGCTAGTATGCAGGTTCAGCAGGTAATAAGGAAGGCAAATAGAATTTTGGCATTTATTGCTAAAGGAATAGAGTATAAAAATAGGGAAATTTTGTTGCAACTGTACAAGGCATTGGTGAGACCGCACCTGGAGTACTGTGCACAGCTTTGGTCCCCTTACTTGAGGAAGGATGTAGTTGCACTGGAGGCAGTTCAGAGGAGGTTCACTAGATTGATTCCAGAGATGTGGGGCTTGTCTTATGAGGAGAGATTGAGCAGTTTAAGCCTATACTCGCTAGAGTTTAGAAGGATGAGAGGAGATCTAGTTGAGGTATATAAGATGCTAAAGGGGATAGACAAAGTAGACGTGGAGCGGATGTTTCCCCTTGCTACAATGAGAGGCCATAGTTTTAGGCTAAGGCATAGTAGATTTAAATCAGAGATGAGGAGGAATTACTTTGCTCAAAGGGTCGTGAATCTGTGGAATTCACTACCTCAGAGTGCAGTGGATGCCGGGACACTGAATAAATTTAAGGAGATAGACAGATTTTTAATTAATAATGGATTGAAAGGTTATGGGGAGAGGGTGGGATATTGGAGTTGAGGCCGAAATGAGATCAGCCGTGATCGTAATGAATGGCGGGGCAGGCTTGAGGGGCTGAATTGCCTACTCCTGCTCCTAGTTCTTATGATTGTCACCAGTGTCAGACCCGAGACCATCACTCTGGGATTAAAAATTCCATTAATTGCTAACTGTGCTGTGTAAGAACTCCCTCCACAAAGCCTTTCCAACTTGGGTTACAGCTCCACAGTGAACCCTCTTCAGGAGGCAGCATTCATTTCATTTAGATGCACTATGAATATTTTATATTTCTAATATTGGACTCGGCACAGATTAGCTTTTATCCTAAACTGAATAAAACTCACTGCTCCACCCCCGGTTAACACGGCACAAAACTTTTGGCAGTCATTTTCTCCTTGCCACATAGCCCCCTGGCCCTTTTAATTATAATTCTCCTTGGGCATTAACATTGACACTTAGGAGACTGAATGCTCAAGTGCAACCATTGCTTATGCTTTTCTGCTTGGCAACAGGAGTTAATGTTTACCCCAGTCCCACCTTTCTTTCCCATTCAGACATGTATTTTCATAACTGAGAATATGAGTTCTTGAGCTACATGTCATATCTTACCTGATCTTGTGCAATTGTTACTTCATTGTCCCTTTTAACAAGGCTGGTTGTTTCACAATGTTTTGAGATATGGTGAAGTTAAGTATTGACATTGAATGGTTTACCAGAATATTTGATCAGTAGAATTAGGGCATAATGTTTCAGTGATGCTCTCTGGCTCCTGATAGACTTAGTAGTACCATGATTACTACAGTGTGAATTCTGAAAAATTGTAATGTTTTTACTTTTTAAGTGTCTTTTGGAACTTCAAAATGAAGCTGTGTTCATGTGGACCACAGAATTAGAGAATGTTACTACACTTTGCTTTAAAGCCTTCGAAGGTTCTAATTATGATGTACGTGTGTCCGTTTCAAAATTGCTGGGCGCTATCCTGGCTACAGCTGTGGTGACTAAGCAAGGTTCAGGTAGGTGCTATACTTGAACTGTTAGAATTTTTTGTTGTAATTTTATTTGAACCAATTTGGATTCGGAAATATTATTTCAATATCAAAGTAACAATAAGAATATAACAGATTTAGTGTTTATTTCTGGATGTCTGGATCTGATTAAGTTGATAATTATTGCAGTTATGCCAACAGTGATTTTTGTGCAAGTGGGGAACATGCATCCTTGAGCTTGAGGTAATCCAGTAAAATGCTTTTTAAAAATTGGTTAATCTAACTGTCCAAATTGAGTCACCCATTGTGCATGTGTGGCCCTTTTTTAACCAGCTATGTCTAACTTTAAACTGGATGTTTAACTCTGAAAAGTTTCTGAGTTAAAAATCCAGTTCAAAGTTAGACAAATAAGGTTTAAATTGTACAAAATTTTGAATACTAACTCAAAAGTTTGAGTTAGTATTAAAAATTTCATACAATTTAAACCTTATTTGTTCCAACCAGGTCTGCTTGATAGTGCAAGCTACACTATGTTGTTCTGGGCCTCCTTGGAGCTTCTCTCAGTACTGTTCTGTATTTGGAATTATCATCTTCCACTTAAGTAACATTGTTTTCCTCTGCCACAAACTTAGCCATTTATGCCTTTCCCACTGTTAAACTTGACTATTATAGTGCTATCCTAGCTAATAACATTCTGCTGATGCCATGTTCCCATGCCAAGTTCCATTCACCATCACTCTTGGCCTCACTGACCAATGTTGTTTCCCAGTCCCCCAATGCCTCAATTTTTAAAATTTATCATTCTTGCATTTAAAATTACTTCAAGACCACGCTGTACTCTAGCTCAGCAAACTTCATCTGCCCGACAACCTCTCTAGAATTCTTCATTCCTCCAACGTAAACCTCTTTTGTGACATCTGTTTCACCAAGCCATTGGCAGCGATGCCTTCAGCTGTCGAGGCCCCTTGCTCTGGCATCAGATCAAACATGGGCAAGTAAATCTCCTGCTAATTACCACGCACAGGCCTCCTCAGATAATGAATCCGTACTCCTCCATGTTGAACACCACTTGAGGAAGCACTGAGGGTGGCAAGGGCACAGAATGTACTCTGGATGGGGGACTTCAAAATCCATCACGAAGAGCGGCTCAGTAGTACCACTACTGAAAGAGCTGGCTGAGTCCTAAAGGACATAGCTACTAGACTGGGTCTGCAGCAGGTGCCGAGGGAACCAACAAGAGGGCAAAAACATACGACTTCATCCTCACTGTGCCTGCCACAGATACATCTATGACAGTGTTGGTAGGAGTGACCACCTTGTGGAGATAAAGTCCCATCTTCACATTGAGGATACCCTTCATTGTGTTAAATGAGATAGATTTCAAACAGATCTAGCAACTCAAGAATCGGCAACCATGGAAACATAGAAGCCGGAGTAGGTCATGCGGCCCTTCGAGCCTCCTCCGCCGTTCATGAGTATCTGTGAGCCATCAGCAACAGCAGAATTGTACTCAATCACAATCTGTAAACTCATGGCTTGGCATAACCCCTACTTACCATTACCACCACAACAGGGAATCAACCCTGGCTAAATGAAGACTGCAGGAGGCCATGCCAGAAGCAGTACCAGGCATACCTAAAAATGAGGTGTGAACCTGGTGAAGTTACAACATAAGACAACCTGCACACCAAACAGGCATATGTGGCATGCGAGAGACAGAGCTAAGCGATCCCACAACCAACAGATCAGACCGAAGCTCAGCAGTCCTGCCACATCCAGTCATGAACGTGGTGGACTACTAAACAACTCACTGGAGGAGAAGGCTTCATAAATGTCTCCATCCTCAGTGAAGGGGGAGCCCAGCACATTAGTGCAAAAGATAAGGCTGATGCATTTGCAGCAATCTTCAGCCAGAAGTGCCAAGTGAATGATCCATCTCGGCCTCTTCCGGAGGTCCCCAGCATCAGATGCCAGTTTTTAGCCAATTCAACTCACTCCACGTGATATCATGAAACAGCTGAAGGCACTGGATACTGCAAAGGCTATGGGCCCTGACAATATACCGACAGTCGTGCTCCAGAACTTGCTGCACCCCCTAGCTAAGCTGTTCCAGTACAGCTACAACACTGGCATCTACCTGGCTATGTGGAAAATTGCCCAGGTACTTCCTGTCCAGAAAAGGCGGGACAAATCCAATCCAGTTAATTGCCGCCCCATCAGTCTACTCTCGGTCATAAGTAAAATGATGGAAGGTGTCGTCAACAATGCTATCAAGTGGCACTTGCTTCGCAATAACTTGCTCACTGATGCTCGGTTTAGGTTCTACCAAGGTCACTCAGCTCCTGACCTCATTGCAGCCTTGGTTGAAACATGGACTAAAGAGCTGAACTCCAGAGGTGAGGTGACAGTGACTGCCCTTGACATCAAGGCAGCATTTGACTTGAATATGGCATCAAGGAGCCTGAGCAAAGCTGGAGTAATGGGAATCAGGAGGAAAAGCTCTCTGCTGATTGGCGTCATACCTAGCACAAAGGAACATGGTTGTGGTTGTTGGAGGTCAGTCACCTCAGTTCCAGGACATAACTGCAGGAGTTCCTTAGAGCAGTGTCCTCAGCCCAACCATCTTCAGCAGCTTCATCAATGCCCTTCCTTCCATCATAAGATCAGAAATGGAGAAGTTTGCTGATGATTGCACAATGTTCAGCAGCATTCGCGACAACTCTCATACTGAAGCAGTCCATGGCCAAATGCAGCAAAACCTGGACAATATCCAGGCTTGGGCTGAGAAGTGGTAAGTAAGATTTGCACCACACAAGTGCCAGGCAATGACCATCTCCAATGAGAGAGAAGCTAACCATCGCCCATTGACATTCAATGGCATTGCCATCATTGAATCTCCCACTATCAACATCCTGGGGGTTACCGTTGACCAGAAAGTGAACTGGACTAGCCACATAAATACTGTGGATACAAGAGCAGGTCAGAGGCTAGGAATCCTGCGGCGAGCAACTCGCCTCCTGACTCTCCAAAGTCTCCACCATCTACAAGGCTCAAGTCATGGGTGGAGAACAAGTTTCTGGAGTGTGTTAGGGATGGTTTTCTAGAACAGAATGTTGAGGAACCAACTAGAAAACAGGCTGTTTTAGATCTAGTATTATGTAACAAGAAAGGGCTAATTAAGAATCTTGTTGTAAAAGAACTTTTAAGGGTAAGTGATCATAATGTGAAGAATTTTACTTTTTTTTAATTAATTCATGGAATGTGGACATTGCTGGCTAGGCCAGCATTTATTGCCCTTGAGAAGGTGGTGGTGAGCTGCGATCTTGAACCGCTGCAGTCCACGTGGTGCAGGTTCACCCACAGTGCTGTTACGGAGTGAGTTCCAGATTTTGACCAGCGATAGTGAAGTAACGGAAATACTTTTCCAAGTCAAGATGGTGAGTGGCATGGAGGGGAACTTACAGGTGATAGTGCTCCCATGCATTTGCTGCCCTTGTGCTTTTAGATGGTAGCAATCGTGAGCTTGGAAGCTGCTGCCTAAGGATTTGGTGAGTTCTTGCACTGCATTTTGTAGATGGTACATGGCCTGTTTTCTAGTTGGTTCCTCAACATTCTGTTCTAGAAAACCATCCCTAACACACTCCAGAAACTTGTTCTCCACCCATTAGTGTTCATTAGGTTTACCCAGTCTATATGCTAATTGAAGTCATCCATGATTACTATATTACCCATGCTACATGCTTCTCTAATTTCCAGATTAATACCATGCCGCACACTATCACTATTGTTTGGTGGCCTATAAACAGCTGACACCAGGCTTTTCTGCCCTTTGCTGTTTCTTAGCTCCACCCAAATAGATTCTACATTTTGTTCTTCCGATCTGAGATTTTCCCTTTCTAATGTACTGATCCCATCCCTTATTATCAACACAACACTACCTCCTTTTCCCTTTTGTCTGTCCTTCCTAAATGTCAAATATCCTTGAATATTCAGTTCCTGGTCTTGGTCACCCTGTAGCCACGTTTCTGTGATGGCAATTAGATCACACCCACTTACCTCTATATGTGCTATTCAGTCATCTCCCTTCTTGCAAATACTGGGTGCATTCAGGTAGAGTGCACTTAACTTTGTCTTTTTGACATTATTCCACATTCTAAGCTTAGTTGATGCTTGCTTTTGTTTCGCCTGCATTCTAATTTCACTGCTACTTTTCTATTTCCTGTTACCAGCTTTACTTCCTTCTAATTTGGGCTATCCTTCAGGTTCCCATTCCCCTCCTTTAAACCCTCCCCAACAGCATTGGAAAATTCCCCTGTGAGGATATTAAGTCCCAGTCTTGTTAAGGTGTAACCCATACATCTTATACAGGCCTCACCTGCCCCAGAACTGGTCCACTGCCTTAGAAACCTGATGCCCTCCCTCCTACACCAATTCTCCAGCCACGTGTTCAATTGATCAATCCTCCTGTGCTAACTGGAACGTGACACTGGGAGTAATCCTGAGATTACTGCTTGAGGTCCTGCTTTTTAATTTCCTTCCTAACTCCCTAAAATCTGCTTTCTGGACCTCACCCCTCTCCTTACCTATGTTGTTGGACCACAGCCTCTGACTGTTCACTTTCCCCAGAAAGATGCCCTGCAGCTGCTCCGTGACATCCTCGACCTGGCACCAGGGAGGCAACACACCATCCTGGAGTCACGTTTACTGTTTTAGAAATGCCTGTCTGATCCCCTGACTCTCAAATTTCCTATCACTGTTGCTGTTCCACTCTTTTTCCTCTGCTCCTGTGCAGCTGAGCCACTTGTGGTGCCATGGATTTGGCTCTTGCTGCACTCCCCGATGAACCATTGCCCTCACCAGTATTTAAAATGGAAAACCGATTAGTAAGCAAAATTAACTCAGGGGTCTCCTGCATTAATAAAAACAAAAAACTGCGGATGCTGGAAATCCAAAACAAAAACAGAATTACCTGGAAAAACTCTGTTGAAGGGTCATGAGGACTCAAAACGTCAACTCTTTTCTTCTCCGCCGATGCTGCCAGACCTGCTGAGTTTTTCCAGGTAATTCGGTCTCCTGCATTACCTGCCTGGTTGTCTTAGACTGCCTGGCGGTCACCCATTCCCTCTCTTTATGTACGCTGCTAACCTGCAGTGTGAGCACCTCCCTAACTGTGTTAATGTATGTACCACAGTGACTCCAGCTGCCGCACAAGTTCCAAAACCCGGAGCTCAAGCTTCTGCAGCCAGTGACACTTGCTGCAGAAGTATTTACTTAACGCACATGGTGCATCCATGACTTCCCACTTACCACAGGATGTACATTCCACTGGGCCGAGCTGACCTGCCATACCATAACTTTGAAAACTGTTTTTTACAATTAGAATAAGTAGAATAACTTACCAGTTACTCGCCAATCAGCTTCTTTCCCTGTACCAAAGTGGCAACCAATTACTAGATGTTGAAAAAAAATAGAAAAAGAAGGTAACACCTCCTTCGCCTCTTCACTGAATTCCCTCACTCGCCAAGCCCCACTTTGCACTCTGTGCACCCAAAGCAGTACTTGGGGCAGACGAAGCAGCACTAAGGAAGACCTGTTTCTATGCTCCCTGAAAAACAACTGATTCAAGCTTCTGAAAACCAAGTTAAGCTAGCTAGCTACCTAATTAATTAGCAGCAACTGGAATAAAACTTAATTTTTCTTAACTTAAGGACTAATTTTTCTTTAGTTGCTAAATTAAAGAAAAGACTAGACTGTAGATAGAAATTAACCCTTAAAACCTCCTCATTCACCACACTCACTTTGCACTTTATGCACCCAAAGCAGCAGTCTAGTGCAGACCATTTAAAGTGAAATTTACCTTTTTGCTTGAAATATCCTTCCTTTGTTAATGTTCGAGTTATGTTGATTGAGTGAGTAACTGGGAATTTGGATCAAGTGGGAGTTCAGTGCAGAGGGGCAAAGATGTGCTCCTTTTTCTAATTTTTGTTCATGAGTTTCGGGAAGTTTCCTTCTTGTCTTCGAGCTGGGTGAGTGCAACTTTCTATTACTTTAGCTTTGTAAATTATTAACTATTTGATGAATTAAATAAATTAGGGTGGATAGAAATGGCAGGATACTGGCATCCATACTCAGGGAAGAGTGAGCTATTCCATTGGGATGGGCTCCGCACCTGAACTGGGTTGGGACCGGTGGTCTGGTCAGTTATATAACTGGGGCTGTGGACAGGGCTTTAAACTGAGATGGGGGCCTGGGGGGGCAGATGCTCGGATGAAGGAAGAGTTATGAATCCAAAGAGAAAGGTTGAGGCATCAGAATAGCAATATGGGTAAAGACAAGCAGAATGGGTCAGGAAGGGACAGAGAGCTTCACAAAATCTGTACATGGGCGAATAAGGACATTGCAGGGAATACAAGTCAAAAACTGAAATTAAAGATTATTTATTTGAATGCACCAAGCATCCACAAAAAAATAGTTGAACTCATGGCACAAATAGAGACATCATTTAGATTTAATCACCATGCCAGAGACATGTTTACAAGGTGATCAAGGGTGAGAAATAAATATTCCAGGATATATAACGTTGAGGAAAGACAGAATGGCAAAGGAGGAAGAGTAACCCTGATAATAAAAGATGACATAAAGACATGAGTGAGAAATAATCTGGCCTCAGAAGATCCATGAAGTGGAATCAGTCTGGGTGGAACTTAGGAATAGCAAGAGTCAGAAAACAAGTGGATGTAGTATACAGGCCCCCAGCAGTCGTTATACTGTTGGGCAGAGCATTGAACAAGAAATTATTGTAGCTTCTAACAAAGGCAATGTAGTAATTGTGGGGGACATTAATCTTCATTTAGACTGGGACAATCAAATTGGTAAGAGTGGTCTAGAAGATGAGTTTGTTGAATATCTTTCTGCTAGTTTCTTGTAACAATACATTGTGGAACTGACTAGGGATAAAACTATCTTAGATCTAGCACTGTGTAATGAAGCAGAGTTAACTAGTATTGTCGTGGGAAAAGATCCTCTGGGAGACAGTGATCATAATACCATTGAATTCCATGTTAAGTTTGAAAGTGCCATACTCCAATCACAAACAAGAGTCTTAAAGCCAATTATGTAAGTATGAGGGGAGAACTGGTTACAGTTAATTTGGTAAATAGACTAAAAGGTATGGAGGTAAATGAGCAGTGGTAAACATTTAAAGAAACAATTCAAAATCTTCAACAAAGATACATTCCATTGAAAAACAAAAACTCAGTGCGAAAGACCAATCCGTGGCTCACTCAGGAATTAAGGATAGTATTAGATTAAAAGAACAGCCATAGAGTGTTGCAGAAAGCAGTAGCAATCTGATGATATGGGGTGTTTTAGAAACCAGCAGAGTGCCACCAAAAATTTGATGAAAAGGGAAAAAATACAACATGAGAGTAAACCAGCCAGAAATATCAAAACACATTGTAGGAGCTTTTATAAGTTTATAAAGAGGAAGAGAGTAGCTAAGATAAACATTGGCCCCTTAGAGAAGCAGAGACAGGAGAAATTATCATGGGAAATGAGGAAATAGCAGAGGCATTGAACAAATATTTTTTTTGAGTCTGCCTTCACTGTAGAAGACACAAGTTTCATTTCAGAAATAGATGGTAACCTAGGGGCTAAAAATTGCAGAAAGTCAGGAAATTAATATCAGCAGACAATACATATTGCTGAAAGTTGAGGGATGAAGATCTGACAAATCCTTGAGAGCTGATGGCCTACACCCTAGGGTTCTAAAAGAGATAGCTGCAGAGATATTGGATACACTGGCTATGATTTTCCAGAATTCCTTAAATTTGGGAACGGCCCCATTAGATTGGAAGTTAGCAAATGTTACATCACTTTTCAAGAAAGGAGGAGAGAGCGAAAACTGAACTCGGCTAGTGAGCCTAACATCAGTTGTTAGGAAAATGCTGGAATTTATTACGAAGGAAGAGTTAACAATACACTTAGAAAAGCATAGTATGATTAGAACAAGTCAACATGGTTTTGCTAAAAGGAAAAAAGCAAAAAACTGCGGATGCTGGAAATCCAACACAAAAACAAAAATACCTGGAAAAACTCAGCAGGTCTGGCAGCACCTGCGGAGAGGAGCGCAGTTAACGTTTCGAGTCCGAATGACTCTTCAACAGAACTAAGTAAAAATAGAAGAGAGGTGAAATATAAGCTAGTTTAAGGGGGGTGAGACAAGTAGAGCTGGATAGAGGGCCAGTGATAGGTGGAGATAACCAAAAGATGTCACAGACAAAAGGACAAAGAGGTGTTGAAGGTGGTGATATTATATAAGGAATGTACTAATTAAGGGTAGAAAGCAGGACAAGCAAGGTACAGATAGCCCTAGTGGGGGTGGGGTGAAGGAATCAAAAGAGGCTAAAAGGTAGAGATAAAACAATGGCTGGAAATACATTTAAGAATCATGGAAATAGGTGGGAAAAGAAAAATCTATGTAAATTATTGGGAAGAAAAAGGGGGGAGAATCAGAAAGTGGGTGGGGATGGAGTTAGAGAGTTCATGGTCTAAAATTGTTGAACTAAATATTCAGTCCGGAAGGCTGTAAAGTGCCCAGTCGGAAGATGAGGTGCTGTTCCTCCAGTTTGTATTGAGCTTCACTGGAACAATGCAGCAAGCCAAGGAAGGACATGTGGGCATGTGAGCAGGGTGGAGTGTTGAAATGGCAAGCAACAGTGAGGTCTGGGTAATGCTTGCGGACAGACCGAAGGTGTTCTGCAAAGCAGTCACCCAGTCTGCGTTTGGTCTCTCCAAAGTAGAGGAAACCACTTTGGGAGCAACAAATGCAGTAGACTAAATTGAGGGAAGTGCAAGTGAAATGCTGCTTCACTTGAAAGGAGTGTTTGGGCCCTTGGATGGTGAGGAGAGGGGAAGTAAAGGGGCAGGTGTTGCACCTTCTGCAGTTGCATGGGAAGGTGCCATGGCAGAACACCTTCGGTCTGTCAGCAAGCATTACCCAGACCTCTCTGTCGCTTGCCATTTCAACACTCCACCCTGCTCTCATGCCCACATGTCCATCCTTGGCTTGCTGCATTGGACACAGGCTGCAAAGAGATGTAGAGAGTTTAAATGAGTGAGCTACAAGATGGCAAATGGAGTTTTAGGTAGGGAAGTGTGAAGTTATTCACTTTGGTCATAAGAATAGAAAAGCAGTATATTTTTAAAAGGTGTGAAATTTATAAGTTTTGATGTTCACAGAGACTTGGGTGTGCTTGTACAAAGAACACAAAGTTAGCATACAGGTGCAGCAAGCAATTAGGAAGGCAAATGGCATGTTGACCTTTATTGCAAGGGCATTGGAGTACACGAGTACAGAAGCCCTGCTACAATTGTACAGGGTTTGGGTGAGACCACATCTGGAATACTGTGTGCAGTTTTGACCTCCATATTTCAGAAAGGATATACTTGGTTTGGAGGCAGTACAGTGAAGGTTCACTAAATTGGCCCCTGAGATGAGGGGGTTGCCCTATGATGAGAGGCTGAGTAAATTGGGTTTATATTCTCTGGAGTTTAGAAGAATGAGAGCTGATCTCATTGTAGCCTACAAAATTCTGAAGCAGCTTGAAAAGGTGGACGCAGAGAGATTGTTTCTGACTCTTGGGGAGTCTATAGGATGGGGGTACAATGTCAGCCTCCTTTGGCAGCACCTTCTAAACCCACGACAGCTACCATCTAGAAGGACAAGGGCAGCAGGTACATGGGAGGACCACAACCAGGAAGTTCCCCACCAAGCTATGCACCATTCTGACTTGGAAATATATCGTTATTCCTTCACTGTCGTTGGATCAAAATCCTGGAACTCCCTCCCAAACAGCACTGTGAGTGTACCGACACCATAGGGATTGCAATGGTTCAAGAAGGCAGCTCACCACCACCTTCTCAAAAGCAATTAGGGATGGGCAATGAATGCTGGCTTAGCCAATAAAGCCCACACCCTATAAAATTAAATTTAAGAGAAAGATAAGGGGCTGATCATTTAGGACTGAGATGAGGAGAACTTCACTGAGGGTTGTGAATCTTTGGAATTCTCTGCTGCAGAAGGTTGTGGATGCTCCATCGTTGAATACGTTTAAGGCCAGGATGGGCAGATATTTGGTGTCTGAGAAAATTAAAGGATAGTGAGTGGATGGAAAAATGGAATTGAAGCCTCAGATCAGCCATGATCGTATTGAATAGCGGAGCAGGCTCCATGGACTATATTGTCTACTGCTGTTGCTATTTCTTGTGTTCTTGTATGTTGATTTTAGTTGGTTTGTTATAGTAAAAGTTTTAAAAAGTTAAATCTTGCGCATTAGCTTCCTGTTAGCTTTGTGGGGATTACTTTCGATTTTCAAAATGTTATCAGTTTCTGTGGGGATTGTAACATATGAAACAAGGATTTGAATTCTGGTCTGTTAGCGTTAACCAGCATGTTTGGACTGGAAGTCTGCATTGAGTCTTTCTATTTTAATACCATAGATTCAATTTTCCCTATGAGTAGACTAATCAATAATCTAGAAAATATATTGGAAAAACCTCTGCTGCGTGTGACTGTGGCATATGAGTTTAGTGCTTTTTAATTAATATCAATTGTTCATTTTTCTCTCAGGTGCAAGGCAGGTTGTTCGTAAAACCTCGCTGGAAGAAGCAATGGAGTTGCTGGCTTCTGGGTTCTTGCGAGGAGGCAGTGGTTTGCTGCGAGTCAGTGGAGAGATGCTGAAGGGAGGCAGCTCTGTGAACCGGGATATTAGGATTGGAGTAACTCAGGTTAGAAATTACGTTTGTGTTTTGCCTTTGTGTTTTTTGTAATCATTTGAATATATGATCATTTTTATTTATCAAAGAAGGAAGTGAGGTTGATGCTTGATAAATGTTATATAAGAATCTCTGGAAACTTTTAAAATATTTGAGTGATAGTTTGCTTTTTGAAATGCTATTGTCACAATCTTGGAATGTTTTCGATTTTTGCTGTTTGCTCGTGACCAACCCCTTCATTTTCTGGGGAAATGGTCTTTTGCTGTGTGATGTACGATACCAGTTGTACACTTGACAACTGGTTAATTCTACAGAAGCAAACCATCATTAAGATTGGAAGCGTGATTTTTTTGTGGTTGGTTTCAAATCAAATTCTCAGTAAATGATTAATCAATCTCCTCGGGTCTGCAGCTTCACATATGCCAGTCTTCAGTCAATTTGGTTCACTCAGTGTGATATCAAGAAATGGCTGAGTGTGCTGGACACACCAAAGGCTCTGGGCCCTGATTACATTCTGACTGTAGGGCTGAAGACTTGTGCTCCTTCTGTGCTGTAACCATTCTTTGATTCTATGATTCCAGAACCAACCGCACCCCTAGCTAAGTCAGTACAGCTACAAAATTGGCATCTACCTGACAATGTGGAAAATTGTCCAGATACATTCTGTCCACAAAAAGAAAGGACAAACCCAATACGGCCAATTAGAGGCCCATCGCCCATCAATCTACTCTTAATCAGCAGCAAAGTAATGAAGATGTCATCGACAGAGCTGTCAAACACCACTTGGATCGTAATAATCTGCTCACCTGAAGACCAGTTTGGGTTCCACTGGAATCAATCAGTTCCGGACCTCATTTGGCCTTAGTCCAAATGTGGACAAAAGAATTGAATGTCAGATGTCTGGTGAGACTGTCCTTGATATTGAGGTTGCATTTGACCAAGTATGGCACCAAGGACTCCAAGCAAAATTGAAGTAAATGGCACTCGGAGAAAACTCTCCACTTGCTGCAATCGTACTTGGAAGATGATTGAAGCTGTTGGAGGCTAATTATTTCAGCCCCAGGACATCACTGCAGGAGTTCCTCTGGGTAGTGTCCTAGGCCCAAACATCTTCAGCTGCTTCATCAATGACCTTCCCTCAATCGTAAGGTTAGAAGTGGGGATGTTTGCTGATGGTTGTAAAATGTTCAGTACCATTCATAACTCATCAGATAATAGTAGTCCATGTCTGCATTTATGCTTGGGCTGATAACTGGCAAGTGACATTCGTGCCATACCAGTGCCAGGCAATGACCATCTCCAATAACACAAATCCAGCCATCTCCCTATCATGCTCAATGACATTACCATCGCTGAATCGCCCAATATCAAGACACTTGGGGTTACCATTGACCAGAAACTTAACTGGACCAGCCATATGAATACTGTGGTGACCAAGAGAGGCCAGAGGCTGGGAATTTTACGGTGAGTAACTCATCTCCTGACTCCCAAAGCCTGTTCATCATCTACAAGACAGGAGTGTGATGGAATACTCTCCACTTGCCTGGATGAGTGCAGCTCCAACAGCACCTGCAAGTTCACCTCCAAATCACACATTCATCGCAACTTGAAAATATATCATCGTTTCCTCATTATTGCTGGGTCAAATCTTGGAATTCCTTCTCCACAACATTGTGGGTATGCCTACACCACATGGATTATAGCAGTTTAAAATGGTGGCTTATCACCACCTTCTTGAGGACAATTGGGGGTGTGTAATAAATGCTGGCCTTACCAGTGATGTCCGCATCCCAGTGTTACAATTCTCGTGGGGAATCTGTAACCAAAGGAAACCAGATTTACCAAACAACCCCTAAATTAAGAAATTACCGAACATGATTTCGCTTTTTGTAATTTTTATTCTTACACAAATCAGAATCAACATAAATTAACAGGCAAATCGCAGTTGGCTTGAACTATAAATTACACATGGAGTAGCAGATACAAAGACTATCTCAGAGTTTCTACGCAGCCCACTTCACTTGTATGGCCAACATTTTCAGCCACAAAGTTCTTCCAAGTTCAGATCTCCCTAGGGCTGAATTCCAGTTTCTTCCCTTCAAGGATGTAGCCAATTCTCCACAAGCAACAGTGTCTAGGAAACAGGTTCTGCCGGTGCAGTCTTCCACACAATGGTGCACTTCTTTCTGAAACCTTCTTAACTCTCAGCTTCTGTTGGTCAAGGCAGTATGGATCAACCATAATCGCCTTTACCTTCACACAAAATGGCTGGTTTTGGGCTTTGAGTCACCTGGAAACGAAGCAGTGTGCAGCGTCATTAACATGCTTTCCAACCACACAGGAATCCTATTCCCTGATTCAGCGTGCTGACCACCTTTGCTCTTTCCAGCCCCCTGTCTCTGCCACATGGCCTCCATGTTTTAACTCCCTTTTGGTACTGTGCACAGTCAAGGGCCATCAGGTCACATAACCAGTATTTCTTATAATCTAAAAAGTAATTACAAATTTTCCTTGTGATTACTGACTTTAGGTCAAAGGTCATCACACCGTAAATTAATGAGACAAAACTGAGCTACATGTTACTAATTTTCGTGTTATGTTTAAGATAACACCCTATATAGGTGATGGAAATAAATAATTAACTTTATTGTGTAATGTTTTTCAAATAGATTTTGTTGAGTATTTAGAATTAGAAGCTATCATAATCTTGATTGATTCATCTTTTGTAGGCTTATGTTGCTTTTGTTTCCACACTGGGTGGTCAGTGGTTGGAATTGAATTTTGCTGCCCTACTTACACACATTTTGGAGTTGGTGTCCCACCCAAAAGCTACTCAGACTCAAATCGATGCCATATGTTGTCGCCGTTGTGTTTCATTTATCCTTCGAGCTACAGTAGGAAGTCTGCGCGGAGAGAAAGCTCAGATTGCAGCAGCTAAAGAGATCTGTCAGGCTGTGGGTAAACAGAAGAAGGCTGTAGGTATGAAATTAGAACCAACCTAAATGAATGTTAATGTCAAATAAGAAGTGTCTGTATGTCAAAGATATATTTTTGTATGTGGACATACACAGTACATGTTTAGTTTAAGACATTTATTGCAACTTCTACTATTACTATTCTGGCTCTGCGTAGTGACTGCCTCTCAATTTATTTATTTTGTGCTTTGTTTACTGTTCTTCATAATGAAATCTGTATGGCAAGCTAAACATCATTAAAAAGGATCCCATCTTATGATTAACATTTTTACTTTGTGAGCCATTGCTTAGAACATATCTTGTTGCAAGACAGATTAATCTGTTGAACTTACAAATATTTTTATTCTTTCATGGAATGTGGGCATTGTTAGCAAGGCCAACATTTGTTGCCCATCCCTAATTGCTCTAAATATCTTGCCAATCATTTTGGAGGGCTGTTAAGAGTCAGCTAGATTGTGGGGCTCTGCAATCGTATGTAGGCCAGACCGGGGAAGGATGGTAGATTTCCTTCCCTAAAGGACGTTAATGAGCCAGATGGATTTTTACAGCAATTGATGAAAGTTTCATAGTCAGCATTACTGATATTAACTTCCAATTCCTGATTTATTAATTAATTGAATTCAAATTCCAGCAGCTGCCGTGGTGGGATTTGAACCCATGTCCCCAGAGCAATAGACTGGGCCTCTGAATTATTCCAGTGACATTATCACTAGGCCACCAACTCCCCCCTAAACTTTCACTGATTTATTTTTATTTTAGTCCTGTGTTGCTTTTATTTTACATGAGATAATGTAGTGCTGAACTATAAAATCTAGACCTCAGATTTATATTTCACAAATTTTGAATATCCAGTTTTTCCTTACTGTATCTTTAAGATTTCTTTGCTCTTATTGGGTCCCTTTTACTATATTTTGACTTTCACTGAAGTTCACTAGTTTAAACTACCAGTGCTTCAGTCAGGCATAAAAAATTAGACATTGGACAAATTGTAAATGTGAGCGAATGTTAAGGTTCATATTTTCAGTTCTTTAGGTTGCTTTAGCTGGTGAACTAATCTCTTTTATTCATAAATATTATGGATGTGTTACCAATTTTCAACTGTGAATATAGCAGTTATGGTTTGTGTGATATTATCATTTCGTTTAATTTAAGTTTATCTTTATTGCCAGATGCTGCATTGAGTGACAGTAATATGGAGACGAAGGTGGGTACAATGGATGTGTCTGCCAGCCAACATGTGCTTGTCTGTGCCCTCCAAGAGTTGGGCAGTCTAGTGCAAGGCCTTGGTTCTACTGCTGCCCCACTGCTTCAAGATTCCACCATAGGTAATAAGACAGGTGTAAATTTTGGTGTAAAGATGTATAATCTTTGGTCTGTTGGCAAATCTAATACCAAAATTCTCAGCTGAAGTTGCTGTTCTCCAGCATTTTCATCTGAATGTTAATGTTTCTGCAGTGCTTTCACTTTTTGCATTAAAGGATGTGAAAATACATGAGTTTGCCCCTGGTTAAATTTAAGTTTTTTTTGTTTTACTAATGGCCCAGGATTTGTACCTGGCACTTGCTGGAGCTGATTGAATGTAATCATGTGGTCATTCATTCCACAAGAGATTCCATGACTTATATATATTATGGATATTATCCTGTTAACAATTAACATTTCAAGGCCTTATGACTCATCATCAGAGTTCTGAAGAAAAGTCATACGGATTCGAAACATTAACTCTGTTTCTCTCTCCACAGATGCTGCCAGACCTGCTGAGTTTTTCTAGTACTTTTTGTTTTTTTTTCAAATTTCCAGCATCTGCAGTATTTTGCTTTTATCTTAGTGTCAGGAAGCGGCCTTGCCTTGCACTAAACTTAAAAATTCAGATTTTATCACCATTTAAGGTATTTATTCCAAGCTGGTATAAGATTGGTTCAAGTCACTCTTTATCACTTATTACCTATACAAACTCTCCATCTCTCATTACTTATTATATTCATTTTTAATTATTGGAACTAATTTTTGTTGTCATTTTAAAACCATGGTCAGGGAATGAAGTTTTTACTTCATTTTGCAGAGTTTATTTATTTCTGTTGTGGTACTGTGGGAGGTGCCTAAAGCATGTTTCGTGATCTTAGTGTATTGCATCCAGTTGAAATTATTACTGAAAGAAATCCATTAGCAGGTCATGTGTAGGACCACCTAAGAGGACTGATGCTACACATGCCTCGTATAACTGCCATCAAATTTACACTGTTTCCAATGCACCTGGAGATACTAACTACACAGTACATAGCAAATCATGAAATATATTAAAATGATGGTCTTGAGTTTTGCAGTCAGCAGTGATTGTACATTCTGCTGACCTCAGAGAAAGACCAAGTGATCTCTCAAGTGTGGATTTCACCTTTTCTGCTGTTAGTTTGATCCTGGCACCAATTCAAGTCCAACCAGTGGGCATGGCTAAGCAGCTTATCACACTGAAGAATTTTCACAGACAGTATGTCAGAAGTAAAATACACTGATTACCATTGACTTTTTATAAATTTTCCAGAGAGTAAAATCAGAGAGCAGAAAAGGGCACAAAATGGTAGAAGAGAATTTCACCTGCAGTGATCTCCTGGGGAAGGTAGTGAATGGAAGAACTATGATGTCATTCAGATTTTGGGGTGTGAGAGTGAACTATCAATTTATATGGAAGGATATGCCCAGTTGTCTGGTCTTCCTCATCTCTACTTGCTCTTGTGTTATCAGTATGCATGTAATCAAGTATATAGGACAAACTAACTGTAGCTTGTAGGCAGAATTTTTGAATGTATCAGTGAAAAGCTGAAGTTGATGTTTCTATTTGAAAATGCATGGTGGAAGCACTAATTTGTACATCTCTTCTCCTGTCAGGTGTGCTGGAGAAAGTCATTTCAGTGCTGCTCCATCCCAGTGTTTCAGCTAGATTAGCTGCAGCTTGGTGTTTGCGTTGTTTTGCAGTAGCCTTGCCATCTCAGGTTTCTCCTCTTCTGGATCGTTGCACTGAACGTCTGAGCGCTCTCAGATCTTCCCCTGAAGCAGTAACTGGTTACAGTTTTGCAATTGCAGCACTATTAGGAGCATTGCAGCATTGTCCACTGGGTATCCCTCATGGGAAAGGAAAGGTGATGATTTTGCTAACATTTATTTGAATAAGAAAAATTTTGAAGATTCAGAAGCAGAAATAAATTGTAATTAAGAACTGTTGGGTTAGAAAGAGATGCTGCTTTCCTTTAAGATCTATTCAGTTACATTTTAATGTTAGTTTTTTTTGAATACCAAATATTTTGTCATTAGTCATTTTCCTACTTCTGTTTTAATTTATTACTTATTACTGTTTAACAAATTGATTTTATTCATGTACATTCAATGTATATTTAAGACCCATTTTTAAATTCAAATGTTCCAGTTGATTATGACCCAAGCAGAGGATTTTCTACGTACAGCGATCCAAACTAGTCGCCTTTCAATACAGCGCACTCAAGCAGGTTGGCTTCTGTTTTCTGCACTTATGACACTAGGTAAGATAGTTTTGCCTATTGATATTACTGAACAAAATTTAATTAGTGCAAGATGATGGACTATTGGCATTTATTTAATCGTGACCACTGGCACTTTGGGGAAATTTTGCAGGATTCTTAATTATTTTGAAGATATCTTGGTCTGTGAGCCTACAGCTGATAATTAAAAAGCCTGGTGAAGACACATCAAATGTGTGACAAATGTTTGACATATCTATCCTCGTAAACTAACGCCCCATTTCTAAACTTCCCTTTCTCCTCTTTAATCATGTTGTTACCTTGCACAAAATATTTTCAAAATTCCATTTTCAAATCCCTCCAGCTCCATTTCCCCCCTCCTATCCTACCGAAACAGCTTTGATCAAAGTCATGAATGTCACTTGCTGTGATTATGTTGCAAATGCAACATTTGTTACAAGAGTATGCCGCCTTCCTTCTTGACTACTTTGCTATCCATCTCTATAGAACTATATTTGTTTGGTTCTTGTCTGATCCACACATAGCCATTGTATCTGTAGAAATGGCTTATTTCTCCATCGCACCCCCCCCCCCCCCCACACCTGCTGCTACCCATGGATCTGCATTTATGTCCCTTTTCTACCTCAAACATCTGCAGGCATATAGAAGTGAGAAAGGAATGGAAGGGTTTCTTGATGGGGCTCAAAGAAGAAGGGTAGGGGGAGGCTTGTGTGGAGCCTAAACACTGGCATGGATCTATTGGGACAAATGGCCTGTAATTATGTTGTAATTTCTTCATCCAGAGACTGGTGAGCCTGTGGAATTCGTTAACACAGAAAGTAGTTGAGACCAAAACATTGTATGTTTTCAAGAAGAAGCTAGATATAGCTCTTGGGGCAAAAGGGATCAAAGAGTATGGGGAGAAAGCAGGAGCAGGTTATTGAGTTGGATGATCAGCCATGATCATAATGAATGGCGGAGCTGGCTCGAAGGGCTGAATGGCCTACTCTGTGTTTCTGTGTTATGTTAATTACTTGTATTTCTTTGTGACCCTGAACTAACTCTCATGTCTATACTGATGATGTACAACTCTGCCTCACCACCAGTTTGTTCAATTCCATAAGTACCTCCTGCATAAACCAGCTTATCTGAAACATATCTGCCCTTATGCTATCCTTTACAAAGTCCTACTCGCTCGTCATCCTACATTAGCTCTGTGGTCCTTGAGGCATTACACTTAAACTGATGCTCTAATCACTTTACGGCCTTTCCCCAACCTCCTTCAGCCTTGTACTTTCTCCCATGCTTTTTGACATTTTACCTCTGGCCTTTTGTGTGTTCTATGTTTTAAATTCGGAATTTACATTAAAACTTGCTTTGATTATGTTTACACACAAACACACTGTTTTGTCACACTTACAACTTTGCTGACCTAATATTCTGTGTCCTGTGGCCACTCAAGAAGCTGTTCCATGTGGAAACCCACTCTCCCCCATCTATTCCATCCTCTGGCACTTGCTGAATGTCCGAAACCAGTCCTCTGCTCATATTGTGCTTTTCCAGGATGGAACATCGCACATTGTCATTACAACTTTTTGCACAACAGAAAGGAGACAGCTGGTGAAACAACTGCAGTATCATTGCTGCTTTCATGGCTAGGCGACAGCTGCATTTAAAAAAAAATCTGAGGCAGATATGGTTAGCTCATAGATTTCCAGAACATACCAGGTATGCAAAATCAATGATGGTGGAGAAGGCAGAGAAAGCGGGTCGAGACAGAGAAATCAGTGGATGCAGAATATTGATAGCACACATCAAGGTAAAGGAGTATGTTATTGGGAGACTCAGAATTGAAGTAAGCACAGATGTGGATGGCGAGATACGTATTCTGGAAACAAAGATTAATAAGACTGGGGAAGAATAATCACAAAGATGCAGATGTTAAGAGAAACATCAAGGCAAAGTCATTGGGCACCCACCTACAAATCTATTCTGCATTTTTTTCATTCCTCCCCTTTTTATCCCTAACCCTCACCACTCTTGCTGTGCTCTCTCCCCACCACCCCAGCCTCCCAACCTCTGTGCTCTCTCCCCACCATACACAACCTTTCCCACCTGCCCTCTTACTGACAACATTGTTAATTTTTTTTTACTGTTGACCAGTTGCCTCCCTCCCTCTAACCCTGCTTGATGGAAAAGCTAAGCTTTCTCACCTACCCAAGTGTCAGAGAATCACAGAATCTCACAGTGCAGGAGAGGCCCTTCGGCCCATCGAGTCTGCACCGACACATGAGAAACACCTGACCTGCCTACCTAATCCCATTTACCAGCACTTGGCCTATAGCCTTAAATGTTATGACGTGCCAAGTGCTCTTCCAGGTACTTTTTAAAGGATGTGAAGCAACCCTCCTCAACCACCCTCCCAGGCAGCACATTCCAGACCGTCACCACCCTCTGGGTAAAAAGGTTTTTCCTCACATCCCCTAAACCTCCTGCTCCTCATCCTGAACTTGTGTCCCCTCGTGACTGACCCTTCAACTAAGGGGTACAGCTGCTCCCTATCCACCCTGTCCGTGCCCCTCATAATCTTGTGCGCCTCGATCAGGTTGCCCCCTCAGTCTTCTCTGCTCCAACGAAAACAACCCAGGTCTATCCAAGAGGAGATATTATTTGATTCTGTTTTTCCAATTCCCATTAAAATCATATTTTAGGCAGTTAATCTTTACCTTGTCAATCAGGATGGAGATGGAGTTTCCTGTTCACAACTGACTGCAGAGCTTGAGGTTTTGCATTCCTCTTCAGTCCTTTTGCATTCAGGTTCATCCTTGTTCATCTCTGTGCTCTCAAAAATATTGCCCTATATTTGATATAGATTTCAAGTGCTGCGCTGATATCCCTGCACGCTCTTAGTACATAATGTTTTGAAATGAAACATCACTTGGTGCTTCTTCATAAGGACAGAGGAACCTCATCCCCAACTGTGTTAGCACAGGAGAGCCTTTCAACAAATATCTAATTGCCAATCTCTCAATGTATGTAAATAAACCTCAACTCTCGCTAACATAACTTCAACTAGAATGGTGCAACAAGTGCACATTTCGCTCAATGCAACATGCTGTCATCTTATGCAACATATTATTACAAATTTTAGCATTGGTCAAAGATATCCCTTTATAATTGATCTTATCTGTTATTTCTTTAATGTTTCTTTGTTCTCAAGTTTTGTAATGGGTGAACTATTTGCAATTTTCAGGTTTTTCAAACTTGACACTTTTTGTTTGATCAATTTGTAATTCCAGGGCCAGCAGTCATTCACCACCATCTTCCAAGAATTCTCTTGCTTTGGAAAAGTGTATTCCCACAATCTTCAAAGGACTTGGAAACGGAGAAGAGTCGTGGGGACTGCTTCACGTGGCAGGTGACGCTGGAAGAACGTGCAGGAGCTCTCTGCGGTATGATATTTGGGACTGTCAGTGATCTGTTTGAAAATAAATTCTTGTTGGCTTGCAACACAGATGTACTTATTTCAAACACATTTAGTCATTTTTAGTTGGGGAGGAAGTCCAGTAATTGTAAGAATGAATAATGAAAGTGGCTCCTCTGTTGCAGTTGAAAAGGAAAATGATTTATCTCTTTGCGCAACATGATTCAGCTGTGCAGGCCATAACTATGTTGCAGACCTTTTGCTTAGCCCATCTAGTTTCAGAATGAAATTAACTGCTAAGTGCGATCTGTATCATGTGAGCACTAATTGCAGCAAGTTGGAATAATCTAATATAATGAGCAAAAATTGTAGTAATAAAGGACACTCTTAGTGGTGCAACATAAAACTGAAGAAAATAGTCCTTCATTAATACATTGTCTATGTTTTTTGTGCTTATTGAAGAAAAAAAGGAAACCATTACTCATTTTGTCATTGTTTAAGTTGTATGTGCTAATTAAGACAATATTAACATTGGGAGATGTGCAATTTTCTGTCTCCCTGTTTGGGGAAAAGCAAGAAGTCTGAAATAGTGATATTGACAAATTATCCCTTCTGGCTAAAGGGTTGATTATAGTGTCACTGGTTGTTTTTTCTGTTTTTAAAAAAGCAAACTGTTTTGAGGGTGCTGGCTCATTACAAAGCAAAGCAATTGGACCTTGTTCATAGGATGCTTTTGGAATACTGTGACCCAAAATGAACGGTGACATATCTGCTCATTTATTTGCTTTGTTCATTCTTTTTGTCTTTTGTTTCAGAGTACTGATTTTTTTTAACAATATATTTTTCTGAAATAAAAAGAGAAGCTGTAAATGTAAATGTCTCTCAACAACTCAAAAGCATTAAGATTCATTATGCATTTGAGTTACAGAATCTTGATACAATTCAGTGCATGGATACCACCTTGTTTTTATTTTGATTTTTATTATGATTACATTTTCACAACTCAATATTTTTTAGTAGAGTTTGAAACAATATTCTAAAAAGATTGTTAGCTTTGTATTGATCTCTTTTTTTAGCAATGAAAAGCTTTGTGTTGCATTGCGGAGATTTGTTGACTGATGATGTAATTGAGAGACTCCTTCCACTCCTTACTTTCGCTGTGGCTTTATCAACAAAGTAAGTTGTATTATAGCCAGTCATTTGAGGTATTTGTATTTTTCAAACAGTTATATGTAATCTTTTGCTTGTAAAATTTTGCATAAGGATGTTGTTGTAAATGCATGGTTGGTGAGATGTTATTTGTGTTTTGTAAATAATTGATTTAAAATATAAGTCTGCTGTGGTAAAGGCTGAAATTAATGCCTCTAATTTCAATGAGAAAGTTCCTCCTCCCACCGAAAAAGTTGCTAATGGTTATTTTTCATAATGGGCTTATTTGAAATATATTGTACAAATTTATGTCAGTGTTACGAAATATTTGTTATTAGAAGTTAACATTTCGACTGAAGTTAGCCTAAATCCAAGAGTTGCATTTGCTACTTGTCAGCTGTACAGTTGATCTTTGTGGTTAGCTCTTCTCTTTCAGTGGGCCTAGAACACTGAAGTTTTCGTGTTTTTTTGATGGCTAAGATACTTGTAACAGAAGGTGTAGAAATAAATAACAAAACAATTTATATAAATTGCCTTTCTCCAATAATTTGACTTGTGTCCTGAAGTGGTAAATATATTTTTTTAGACTGCCTGCACTTAACAAATCCTATGGAGCTCCTTTGAAGAGTGCTTCAGTGGTGTTTAGGCAACGGTTGTATGAGATTCTGGCTCTGCTGCCACCCAAGACCTATGAAGGTGGGTCTGATAGAAATTAATGATTTCAGTTTCTAATATCTGATACACACTTATGACTATGGTTAAGTTGTTTTGTGGGATCAGGTTGTATGGAAATGTATTTTTCTTTCTCTTTTCCTCCTTTCCATTGGCATTCTTTATTATATTTATTTTATATTTTGTGTATTTTTTTTAAAATTAAGAATTGGGGAATGCATGCAATTCATGGACATAAGAACTAGGAGCAAGAGTAGGCAACTCAGCCCCTTGAGCCTGCACTGCCATTCATTACGATCATGGCTGATCTCATTTCAGCCTCAACTTCAATTTTCCACCCTCTCCCTTTACTAATTAAAAATCTGTCTATCTCCTTAAATTTATTCAGCATCCCGGCATCCACTGCATTCTGAGGTAGTGAATTCCACAGATTTACGACCCTTTGAGAAAAGTAATTCGTCCTCATCTCTGATTTAAATCTACCACCCCTTAGCCTAAAACTATGGCCTCTCATTCTAGAATGCCCCACAAGGGGAAACATCCGTTCCATGTCTAATTTGTTTATCCCCTTTAGCGTCTTATATACTTCAATTAGACCTCCTCTCATCCTTCTAAACTCTAGCGAGTATAGGCCTAAACTGCTCAATCTCTCCTCATAAGACAAGCCCCGCATTTCTGGAATCAATCTAGTGAACCTCCTCTGAACCGCCTCCAGTACAATTACATCCTTCCTCAAGTAAGGAGACCAAAACTGTGCACAGTACTCCAGGAGCGGTCTCACCAATGCCTTGTACAGTTGCAACAACACTTCCCTATTTTTAATATTCTATTCCTTTAGCAATAAATGCCAAAATTCCATTTGCCTTCCTTATTACCTGCTGTACCTGCATACCAGCTTTCAGCAACTCATGCACGAGGACACCCAGATCCCTCTGCACTGAAGCGTTCTGAAGTTTCTTTCCATTTAAGTAATAAGTCGCCTTTTTATTCTTCCAACCAAAATGGATTATCTCACACTTATCCACGTTAAACTCCATCTGCCAAATTTTGGCCCATTCACCTAACCTGTCCATATCCATTTGTAAATTTCTTCTTTGCAACTTACTTTCCCATCTATTTTGGTGTCATCTGCAAATTTAGCTATTGTACTTTCTATCCCTGAATCCAAGTCATTAATAAAGATTGTAAATAGTTGGGGCCCAAGGACCGAACCCTGTGGCACCCCACTAGTTACAGCTTGCAATCCAGAAAAATACCCACTTATCCTGTCTCTCTGCTTTCTGTTGGTTAGCTAATCCTCTATCCAAGCTAAAATATTACCCCTAACTCCGTGTGATCTTATCTTGTGTGTTAATCTTTTGTGCGGCACCTTATCGAAGGCCTTCTGGAAGTCCAGATATACTACATCTACAGGATCCCCATTATCCACTTTGCTTGTCACATCTTCAAAGAACTCTAGCAAATTAGTCAAGCACGATTTACTCTTCATAAAACCATGCTGACTCTGATGGATTGCATTTTGACTTTCCAAATGCCCCATTACTACTTCCTTAATAATGGATTCCAACAATTTCCCAATGACAGAAGTTAAACTAACTGGTCTATAGTTTCCTACTTTCTGCCCCACCCCCCCCCCCCCCGGCCAAATTTTTGAATAAGGGTGTTATATTAGCATTTTTCCAATCCACTGGAACCTTTCCAGAATCCAGGGAATTTTGGAATATTATAGCCAATGCATCCATTATCTCTGCTGCCACTTCCTTTACGACCCTGGGATGTAGGCCATCCTAAGGACTTGTCACCCTTTAATCCCAATAGTTTGCTCAGTACTTTTTCTCTAATGATGGTGATTGTTCTAAATTCCTCCTTCTCTATACCCTCTGCTGTTACTATTGGGGTGGTACTAGTGTCCTCCACTGTGAAAACTGAGGCAAAATATTGATTAAGCATCTCTGCTATTTCTGCGTTCCCCACTGTTAACTCCCCAGTCTCATCCTCAAGAGACCAGCATTCACTTTAGCTACTCTCTTTCCTTTTATATACTTGTAGAAGCTTTTGCTATCAGTTTTCACATTTTGCACTAGTTTCCTTTCATAATTTACCTTTGCTCTTTTTATTATTTTTTAGTAACCCTTTGTTGATCTTTAAAAGCTTCCCAATCTTCCAGCCTGCCACTGACCTTTGCAATTTGGTATGCCTTAGTTTTTGCCTTTAAGTTATCTTTAACTTCCTTGCTTAGCCTTGAATGCATTTCCCCCCTCTTACCATCTTTCTTCCTCATTGGGATATATTTTACTTGGGAGGAATTGAATATCTCCTTAAATATCTGCCACTGTTCATCAACTGTCCTATCTTGTAGTCTTCCTGCCCAGTCCACAAGGGCCAAATCTGCCCTCATGCCTATGTTTAACTCCAGAACACTAGTGTGGGACTCAAGTTTCTTGCTCTCAAACTGAACTTGAAATTCTAGTATGCTATGATCACTCTTCCCAAGAGGATCCTTTACTTTGAGATCATTAATTAATCCCATCTCATTACACAAAACCAAATCAAGAATAACCTGCTCCCTGGTTGGTTCCACAACATATTGCTCCAAGAAACAATCTGTAATACACTCTATGAACTTTCCCTCAAGGCTACCCTTGCCAATTTGATTAGTCCAGTCTATGTGCCCATTAAAATCACCCATTTAAAGATAACATGGTGCAAAAGTAATGAATATGAGCAGTTTAATATCACTGACAAATCCTGAGCCCAACAAGCAACCAACTAATTACTCAGTAAAGTTGAATAAATATTACAATTACAGCCTTAAATTTGTAAAGTTTACAGGGCATTGTAAAATAAATATTCAGGAGGAAGACTCTATAACAAGATCAAAAGACAATCAACACAATAAACCAGGGAACAGTGATTCAGAATCGCAGAAGTCACCCTCAATGCCTCTCCCAAACAATCCCATTACCATTTCCCCCAGAAATAGGTATTCCAAAAATAAAGACCACATTTTTTAGAATTTCTTATTAGATCAGAGAAAGCATAATTGACTCCACAAAATCAGATCATCAAACTGTTTTTATGTGGAGTACAGACCTTGCATCTTGAAGATTAATGAATGTGTTCCTATTTATGCCGAAGAATATGAGTAACAGGGCTTAGAGACAGTGGTGGTTTGGGTATGGAGAAATAGGTTTTATCTTTGAGGGTTTTTGTTTTGTAAATACCAGACCAAAAAGCAATACAAGGAAAAAGTGAAGGTCAATCCTTCTGTTTCTAAGAACCTATTTTCAAAGTCATACAGGAGATCTTTTTGTTCTCTCGGACTGAATTTTTCCATTATCCAGCTTATTTACATCTCGTTCTTCACCTTCCATAAACTTCAGCTGGTCCAAAATACAGTCACTTGGCCTGCAGCAGGTTGTGATGATCCATTACCTCAAAATCATTGACCTAGATCAGCTCCCTGTTAAACAGTGTATTGAAATTTAAATTAATCCTCAATTTTAAATCCTCAGTCTCCCCCTACTCTACCTTGCAACCTCCTTCAAGTTTACATCGGATTCATCACCTTTGGCCCACTTATTCTGCCCTCTCTAAGCACATTTTGTTGATGAGATCCATCTCTTGCTCTCTAGACCCTATTCCTACTAAACTGTTGACCACACTAATTCCCTTTCCCGCTCCTCTGTTAGCTGATATTAACGGGTATCTCCCCTCGGGTGCTATCTCCTCCTATCCCTTATCAAATTTGCCATTATCACCCCTCTCAAAAAACAACATTTGCCCTCTATGCTTGCAAACTACCTGCCCCTTCTCGAACGTTCCTTGTCTTTCCAAGCCCTTGAACATGATGCCCATGATGCAACTTTGTGCCCGTCTTGCTCAGAACTTCTTGTTTGAATCCATCCATCCATCCAACCAGGTTTATGCCACATCATAGTACAGAAACTGTTCTTACCAAAGTCACAAATGTCATCCTGTGTAAGTGTGACAAAGGTAAAGCATCCCTCCTCGTCCTCCTTGATAAGCCTGCAGTCTTTGACATGTTTGACTATGCAATTCTGCTCCCAACACTTCACTGCCAACTATATGTATGTGTGGAACTGCACTTGCTTGTTTTAATTCTTATTTATCCCAGTATAGCCAGAGAACCACCTAAAAAGCTTTCTTTGTGCTTTTGTACCATTACTTCTGGTGTCCCTGAATGATCTATCCTCAGCGTCTTCTTTTCTCTATGTATATGTTGCCTCTCCTTCACATCTTCCAAAATCAAATCAGTTTCCAAGTGTACATTGCTGATATCTAGCTGTATCTCACCACCACCTCTCTTGCCCCCTCATTTCTTTCTAAATTGTCAGCCTGTTTGTCTGACATCCAATTTTGGAAAGTTGAAAGTTCCTTCAATTAAAAAGTCCTCATCACACATTCCATTCCCTTCACATCACCTCTGTCCGTCCTACCTGGCAACTGTCCAAAGTTGAACTGGACCCTTCACAGCCTTGTTGTAATTGACTTGAGATGAACTTTCTACCACACACCTGCCCCATCGCTAAGACTGTCTATTTCCACATCTGTAACATCACCTGACCTTGCCCCCTGCCTCAGCTCAGCTGCTGCTGTAACCCTTAAGATGCTTTTTATTACCTCTAGACTTGATTATTCCAATGCACTTCTGGCTACGTTTTACCCTCCGCAAACTTGAGCTTATTCAAAACTCTGTTGCTCATATCGTAAGTTACGCTGAGTTCTATTCACCCAGAGCACCTGTCCTCATTGATCTCCATAAGCTCCCAGTCAAGTTTCAAAATGCTCAGCCTCGTTTTCAAACCCCTCCAATGGCCTTGTAATTGCTGACAGCACACCATCTCCACAGACATTTGTGAATTCTGGCTTCTTGAGCATTCCCGATTTAATCTCACCACCGTTGGCAACCATTCCTTCGCTTTCCCAGGCTCGAAGTTCTGGAATTTCCTCCTAAGTCTGTCTACCTTGTTTCCTCCTTTAGGACACTCCTTAAAACCTACTTCTTTGACCAAGCTTTTGGTTTTCTGGTCTAATATCTCCTCAACATAGCATTGATGTCAAATCTTGTTCCATAACTCTCCATTAAAGCGCCTTGGATGCTGTATAAATTAAGGTGCTGTATAAATGTGAGTTATTCTGCACATTGCCTCTAATTTTATATATCATTGATGTCAGAACGACAATTTGCCCTATTGTTAGGAAATCCTCCTCTAAATTGCTTTGACCCTATTTTCTCCACTTTTTAATGCTTCTTAAAAACACAATTTTTTAGTCTAGCTTTTAGTCATTGCTTCTAACTCTCCCATTATGGTTCAACATGCATTCATTTTCATTTCTGTAAAGGCTTGGCAACCTTTTTTCAACGTTAGGTAGTGGTGGCAGCCCTTGACATTCCACGAACAGAAATCAAATTCCATATTAGAGGAAAATCATTTTTTGCCAAATTGGGGAGATAGCGACAAAACTCAATAAATGTTGTAATAATGCAGAAATTCCTACAATATTTTTCTTTTATTCATTGCTGAGTCAGACTTGTTCCAGCACTAAGAAATTTGAGACTAAGAAATTTTTAACTTAACTGTCGGTCCCACAGTGCAGTTTACATAAATATTTTTGTGGTTCCAGCAACCAATGGTCAGATTTATGAGGCATCTTTCTTTGTTAGTTTCTGCCAGCAATACATTCCATGTTGCACACTACTTATTTTAAATGACTGCTGATAAGCATAAATATATGGAGACATAAATTTGGTTGCTGAGGGAAATTAAGTTACTCTAGACTGGTTATATCACTAGTCTCCTGACATTTAGTCCTGACTTTAAGTTAGAGTTACATATATATTGTGTGTCTACTGTTTTGTTAATCATATTATTTGCACATTTTGATTAAGAAGTCTGTAAGTAACTGCATAATAGAATAATCAATTTTTCATTAGTTGTAATGGCCATATTATTTGAGCTGGCATTGAGATTTTGTGTTATCTTTGTTTGGTTTCCTGTGGCCCTGTGTAAGTTGTCAAATTTGAACTGAACTGCACTGGTGTGCAATCAAATGGCAGGAAGTTGGATTTAAATGGAACTAAACATACAATATCTTAGGTGTCATATGTTGCATATGAAAGCATTTGTTGTGTTCTTGTTCTAACTGCATTCTTTGGTCTGTTTACATCTTTGTATCTGCAACACACATGTTTGCAATGAAGTAGTTTGTCACAGAACTTCTTTATTGAAATTGCATGAGTGCTGTATCTATAAGGTATGACAGCTTTTTCCAATTAAATCCTATTGCTAGATTTGGACCAGCAGGAACAGATGATGACACATGCCGTCATATATCTTTATAACAACATTTCTTGTGGCTGTTCAGCTTGTTTTCTGCCGATCAGAAGTCAATTCATCATTTTGTGTAATCGTTATTCAAACCACCACAAAACATCCCCCCCCACCACCCCACCATTTAATTTTCTCCTCAGTCACTTTCATGCAACAAATTCTACCTAGTCAGATCATGGCAAAACAAATTGATATACAGCTGTTGTTGTAGGTCTTCACCCACCCAACAATATATTCTTTAATAGAAGAGTAATGTAACATTCATAATTAAATCGCAAACTAAACGTCACTCCCAACAAAACACTTTATCCCCTCCCCTTTTCGCAAACAAAGTGAATGACTCTCTCGAGTCTTTTGAACATTGTGGATTTAGAGTACACCTTCTTTACACCCCTATTCCTGATTATTAACAATGCTTATTCAGCTTTGTACTTGCCATATTTGGAGATTTAATATAAAGTGCAAACATAAACTAAATGCAATGACGTAGGGAGAAAAAAATCGAGGTTTCTGTGAATCATCCCTCCCACTTAGTTGTAGCATTGTTCACTACAATTCTCACTTTCTTTCTCTCCCCAAAGATGATGGAGCACAGAGACAAAAGTAAGAAATGAACAGACTGGTAACAGAAGAAATGAAAATACTTGTTAATTCTTTGATAGGGTGAAATTTAAATGCAGCATATTAATTCTGATCAAGATAAGTGTAGTTTGCTTCTTGTAATTATCAGCTTTGGTTCAGTGGTAGCACTCTTCCAGATGGGCGAGTTTAGTCCCACTCCAGAGACAGGTACATTTAATCTAGGCTGACACTCAGTACCATAGTGAGGAAGTGGTTGCAGCATTATCATTTGATTGCAATATTAAATAACATTTACCCTCTGATCCATGGCACTGTCCAAAAAGGAGTAAGGTTCTCCCTATGTCCTGGCCAATATTTACCCCACAATCAATAGATTATCTCATCATTGTCTTGTTTCTGTTAGGAGTTTGCTGTGCGCATATTGACCTTTGTGTTTCCTACATTACAAGAGTAATTTAATGGTTTCAAAGATATGATTGATTAACCATGCTGTTATGAAGCTATTAATGTACATAATATTTTGGAAAATATTTTTCTTTTAAAATAGAGGTTTAGTCTGTAGGTGTGTCCTAACTGGATTAAAGCCAACTGGTCTGGGTGCTTTGATGTATACTTTTGATATGTAAGAGAGATAAGTGTATTTGCAATTTTTGAATAGAGCATTTAAGAAGTGGGGTGAAAACTGACACCTATCTAGCGGATACCAAGCAATATGCTTATATTACTAATAAAATTGGTACTATGAAAGGGGTTTTATTGTTATAGAGATTTAGTTCAGATGTTGATGATGCATTGAGGAATTACATTCAATGGGGTGGTAGTATAACTTCAGTTTTTGGGTATGCAGAGCAGAGGCAATGTGAGATCAAAGGCAGCTGTAAGCCTCCATCTGGCTCCACAGGAACCAAAGTGAAAGACCTCATTTTGAATTTGTAAGGTGAAAATGCTTTGCCAGATGTTTGGTTAAGTCTTTGGGTTTCTGTTGCCTGAATGGAGATTAGTTTGGGAATTTGTTAAAAGTTATGAGAGTAGTAATTTGTAGCCATGTGTATATATATTTTAACCTGTATAAATTAATAAAATGTTTCATTTAGTCTTATTGTAAAACCTTGAGAACTGGTGGTCTGATTCCTGAATTTAGAGTCGCATCTCATAACACTTAAAATTATAGTTGCAGTTGTTTAAAGTTTCCCTCTGGGATTTTTAAATAACTCAGCTGTACCAACTGCTTCGGTCATAACACGTGCTATAATTTGTAAAATAAAAGATTACATTTGTGAAAAGGAGCAATATTAACTTTTTGAAAACTTGTTGTTTCTTAACCACAGGGATTTTTAATTCTGTTCTGAAAGAGTTGATTGCTGAATTGACTCTGGCTGATAATCAGTTGTTTGCTGCTACCTTCTTGCTTCCATCCCTCTGTCATCAGGATGATGCTTTGCTACTTGGCGCCTGGTTACAGGAAACTGATCACCGATTTATTGAGGAGCAGGTATTGTACATGGAAGACTCTTTGAAAAATATGAGCACTGCTCTAAACAGCACATCCCTTTGGCTGTTTGCACCAGACAGAGTACTGACCATAGCCGATCAGCCCCTGCTTGCAAAACTCGTGACCTAGTGTCCAACATTACGTGTCATTCCATGATTGGACAGTACCTACTGAACAATTCCGAGAGCATGCTCAGAATTACACTAACAGCCAATTTATGATTATTAGCCAAGCTCTCAATGTGGCTCACCTTAGGCTTGCTAGAAACTACATTCGTATTCGTATGCAAGGCCCTGTCCTATGCAAGAAGAAAGAACGTGTTGAGGCGTTGCATCTTTTTCAATTAAACAAAAGTATGGGGAAACGATAGTTCCCTGGTGAATTTCCCAAAGCAATGCCTCGACCAATCAGAGTCAACTTGCCTTTTTTAAAATTAAATAAACATTTGGAGGAATAACAGTTCCCTGGTGCATTGTCCATGGCATCGCTTCGACCAGTCAGTGTCCACTTGCCAACCAATCAGCCCCTTGCGTCTATCCTGATGAGTGCAAGACGAAAAACCTCGACAATTTGTCTATTTATTCAGCAATACTCAAGTTCTGTATTCCCAATTGACTACTTATAACTTTTTTTTTCTCCCACCTGCTTAAGTAGCTTTCTCGTAAATGGAAAGATGCTATTTGCATAAACTATTCCTTGTGATAACGTATTTTAACCACACTCTTTGTAAAGATGTTTCTCCTGAATTCCCTATTGGAATTATTAGTTACTATCTTGTATTTGTGGCCTCTAGTTTTGAATCCACTACGAGTACAAACACCTTTACTATGTCTGCCCGATTGAACCTCCATCATTTTAAAGACTTCTATCAGGTTACCTCTCAACATTTCTCATTTTTTGATAAAAGAGCTCTAGCCTCTTCAGTCTTCTCCAACAGTCTACCCTAGAACTAATATGGCAGGCATATTAGATTTAGTAATTTAGTCAGGTTTAGTTAATCGTGCCCATGGGGGGCACGATTGGGAAATTTGCAGATGACACAAAGATTGGCTGAGTAAGGGATAGTGTAGAGGATAGTCATGATCTTCAAAACGATATAGATGGGTTGGTGGAGTGGGCGGTAAAGTGGCAGATGGATTTTAACATAGAGAAGTGTGGGGTCATACTTTTAGGGAGGTCAAACAGTTACAGGGATTACAAAATAAATGGGAATATACTAAGAGGGGTAGATGAAGTGAGAGATCTTGGCGTACAAGTACACAGGTCCCTGAAGGCAGCAGTTCAAGAAGACAAGGTTCTAAAGAAGGCATATGGAATGCTCTCCTTCATTGGCAGAGGTATAGAATATAAAAGGAAGGATATAATGTTGGGATTGTATAAAACACTGGTGAGGCCACAACTGGAGTATTGTGTGCAGTTCTGGTCACCACATTACAGGAAGGAGGTAATAGCTCTGGAGAGAGTGCAGAGGAGGTTTACAAGAATGTTGCCAGGGTTAGAAAAGTGTAGCTACAAGGAGAGATTGGATAGGTTGGGGTTACTTTCCTTAGAACAAAGAAGGCCGAGAGGTGACTTGATCGAGGTGTGCAAAATTATGAGGGGAATAGATAGAGTGGACAGGATAAAATTGTTTCCCTTGATGGAGAATTCTAGAACCAGGGGACATCGATTCAAGATAAGTGGCAGAAGGTGTAGGGGGGACATGAGGAAGAACTTTTTTACGCAGAAGGTAGTGGGTGTCTGGAATTCACTGCCCAAGTTGGTGGTAGAGACAGAAACTTTAAACTCTTTTAAAAAGTACCTGGATCTGCACCTAAAGTGCTGTAAGCTGCAGGGCTATGGGCTGGGTGCAGGAAGGTGGAATTAGGAAGAGCACCTGGGTATTCTGGGGCTGGCATGGACAGGATGGGCCAAATGGCCTCCTTCTGTGCTGTGGCTTTTCTATGGTTCTAAAAGTCTAATGGTCCATGAACATTTATCTAATAGCGATCATAAGATTCTAGATTTAGGTAAGGCTAAAGTGAACAGGGCAAATCTGTTAATGGGTAAAATGGCAGGTGTTAAAAAAAAAATGTATGTGATTCAGATCCAGTTTACATTCCTAAAGGGCAAGCATTCTACTTGCTAAAAAAGATAGCCATGAACAATGGAAAAGGTAAGAAGCAGCTTAAAACTAAGAGAAAAATATATTAATTAGCACACGTCCTTGTGAATGGGGAAAAAGTAGAACCATGTTTAAAAGAAAAACCATTAAGAGCTGCAAAAAGAGAGCATGAAAAGAAGTTTACAAGGGATATCAAAATCAACACAAAAATAGCAATTACTTTCAGAAATACAGGATAGTCAGAAGCAATGTGGGTGCCTTGAGAATTGTTAAACTGTTAACAGCGATGTTGTCAATGAAAATAAGGAAATGGGGACACACTGAATAATTACATTGTATCAGTACTTACAGTAGAGAAGGAGGTCAGCATGCCAAACAGCACAAGAAACAATGAATCAGGGACTCAACAAAATTAAAGTAAGCAGGTAATGGAGAAATTAATGGCATTAAAGACTAACAAACCTCCAGGGCCAGATGGTTCAAAAGAATAAGGTGCAGATTCCTTAAATATGTTCTTCCAAATTCTCAATTCAGGAACTATGCACTCGAGATTGGAAAATTGTGCATGTCACTTAGCTAGTCAAGAAAGTATTGCTAAGGCTATTTACTTTGGACCTAAAAAGGATGGAACAGGCTACTTTCGAAATGGTGAAAAGCTGGAAACAACGGAGGTCTAAATAGGCTTGGGGCAAAGAGATGGGGGATTAGTTTGGTTGGGGAGAGTGCAGGCACAAAGCTCGTTAAAATGTCATGAATGGGCACAGAAAATAATCAAAACAGCTAATGGAATGCTGACCTTTGTCTAGAGGACCAGGATTCAAGGGGCTGAAGTCATGCTTCAGCTGTACAAAGGCCATGTCAGACTACAGTTGGAGTACTATGAGCAGTCCTGGGCACCACATCTTAGGATATAATTGGCTTTCACAATCTCTGCCTCCATCTGCTTGGCTGATGCCTGAGCACCAGTCCAGTTGAAATAAGCAACATTCCTCCTAAAAATTGTACCTTCATTCGAAAATGTTCTCCAGTTGTCTAGCCATCCATTTGTCAAAGCTCTTCAACCACTTGTTGAGTTCTGTTCCCCTCCTCATTCATGATTTAATTTGCACTTCTTGGCAAAGTAACCAGAATTTCTTGGAATTCAATTTTCACGTCAACCACTCACTTCAATCAGTCCTTGCACCTGAAAAGCACATGGCCACTTTAGAGAATGCCATACCTTTCCTAAGCATGCTATCTCTGCTGGTTAATTGATTCTCCAATGAGCATGACATGCAAACTTATCTTCTGTTTGCCTAGCCTTGCTCTTTCCTTTTCTCTCTCTAACTTTGTGCATATTTTCCCTTCTGGCTAGCTGAATAATGCACCAGTAGATTTTGTTGAACTGTCACTTAGCTACAAACCAAGTATAAATTCCCCCATGAGAATGAAATCCCAATTAGTAGACTTAATATAAAAAACCTTTTGTGCAGCTTATTCCTATTTATGATAGGTATCAAATAGGAATCTGCATGGATTTTTAATACTTTGTCAAACCTTTAATTAAGTGAACATCTATTTAGTTGCATGTATTGAATTTACAGATATTTGCCTAAGATTGTCTTTTTTCCTTAACAGTTAAAGCTGGGTGGTATCTTGGGAGGTGGAAGCCTTGAACATGATTCCTTTACCATCTATGAGAGATTAGCGGATGGGGAACTTGTACCCACACCTCTTCCTCCAGTACTGTCTATGATCCGAGCAGCAGTTGACCTTTTTGGAGTGATATTCCCTTGTGTGGATGTTAAGCACAGGTGTTGATTTCTAGCATTTGTGACTTTGTTCTGTGTGTTACACATTTGTTAAGTTCAAATATTGTCACGGAAATATATTTTGTAACAAGTAAAATAATTTGGTTGAACAGTTATACCCTTGGTAATTTCTTCTCCATCTGAGATGCTTCCCCAAACATTAGTGTGCAAAAATGATTCTTCTGTCCTCTGCTTTTCAAGTTTGTAGCTGATTGTTATAACTTTAATGCAATGCATTGGGCTACCATGTGCTATGTGCAAATGGTGAACAGAATTGCAGTGAATAGAAAATCAGTTTTTTAAACAGTTTCTCAATTTTGTCTACTCATTGTCGAAAAGCTCCACAATCCATTTCAATAGATTTGTCCTGTTTTTACATAGGTTTGTATCAAAATCTTAATTTTATTCATTGTGTGAATTTTTATTTGTAGTGATTTTCAACAGTTTGCAAAAGTATTTCATAAAGATTAAATTCTAAATGGAAGCTTGTATCTACTTGCACCAGTTGGGAGTAAATATTGAAGAATATTAATGTCATATACACAAAATCTCAATTTTTCAATTGGCATATGTTGGGATTATTACTTAGATTTTGACTTGTTTAGCTTTTCAATGTAAATATCCAAATCCATAGGTAACATTTGTAGACTTGCATTCGTTTTTCCCTAGAGCACAGATATTGGATCAATTTACAGAGTCCATAAAGCAAACTAAAGGATCAAAGCAGCAAACTGTACAGCTAAATGTTTTTGCTGCATTCTGCTCTGGATTGAAGGTAAGTATACTGTTTTCATATACTCTGTAAGGATAAAAGCTTTAAACTGTTCACTAATTTGAAATTACAGAACTTGGATTTGAAATGAGCTCAGGCTTTGTGACAGTAAAGAGCAGTGTATGAAATTAATTTGACAACCTAAATATAAGAAATGATCACCCAGCTTCCGAGTGCTGAATGTTTGTTGAAAGTTGACCATAATTATGTTATTGAAAATAATCATTAAGATGATAAACCTGTGGCTCTTCCAAGGTTTTTGATTAACCCACAATGAGGCAAAATTAGGAGTGTATTGATCTACATCTGTGTACTGTCCCTGAGAGTGCTCAATTTGTGGACTCCAAAACAAGTGGACTCCATATCACTAATACTCTCTCCCTTATCTTAATGACCTAAAACAATGTAAAATGCATAAATGTAGAGATATTGGCAGGAATTTTAAGCTTTAGTCTACAAAATGGTTGACTTTTTCAGCCAACTGATTTTGGGTTTCGCATTCTTGGGCCTGAAGAAACCAACAGACCAAAAGAACAGAATTTACCAAACTACCCCAACAAGAAAACCAATTAGCAGAATTTCACTTTTTATAACTTCTATTTTAACAATCAAACCAAAATTAACATAAACACAAATTAACAGGCAAATTATGGCCAATATAAACTATAAATTGCACATTAATTAACAGATACAGCAAAAGTAGACTCTCAGATTTCCTATGCAGTCCACTTAGCAGATATGACACCAATTCCAGCCACAAAGTCCTTCAAAACTCTGAACTTCCTCAGACAGAATTCTTGCTCCTTTTGTTCAAGATTTAGCCACCAATTCCCATCCAACAGCAGCTTTACTCCACTGGAGTTCCACAGTTACAGTTTTCACTGAAAGGTACATTTTTCCAACAACCCCCCAGCTCAGCTCCAGGATCCAGCCACCTTGGTTGTCATTTCCAGCTGAGCCACAACCCCTCTCCCTGCTTTTCCTTTTCAGTGGATCTGGTCACCTGACCCATTTATGTTGTGCTGTGGGTCACATGGTCCTGTTTCATGCCCTTTCAGAAAATGGACCAGCATCCCAGCAATGCCCAACCTTGGCCCCCTTGCACATGCACACCACATCTGCCAGCAGCACAGCCAACCCGCAACCACTCTCTGGCAACCATTGACCCTATCACACTACCCCCTTAAATTGATTGGAGCTGCTTTCAGAAAACAGTCCCTTAACATTAATTGACTTTGTACTCAATGATATTCTTCCTTTCTAATCACAATTTCCAAATATTCTTAGTTAGAATTGCAGGATTATACTCATCCATCAGAATTACGTGACTAAAAAAACCCTTAAGTATTCACCAAACTAATTTTCTTCAAAAGTTAGTACTAGATTTCAGAAAGTTGTGCACTGAGTTGTGGGTTATATCAACAAGCCTTTCTCCACCAGTCGAAATGCATTCATATTTTATCTATCCTTTTCCTCCACTTGGGCATTGTAGCAGTTGTTAATGCTCATTTTCTTCAGCTTTGTGTTTGTAATTTTCTTTTGCCTTTCATTGATACTGAGCTAGAATTGGCTACTTGAATTTTTCTATTAGCATGCACTTTTGGGACCATTTATCTTCAGCCTGACATTCTAATCTTGGTTCATGATTCCTTTCTTACATAGGTTGATATTAGCTTTTCCATATATATTGCTGATTGCTTCTCCAGGGTGTCAGTCATTGCTCAGTGTGCTGGCCCTTTTCATCTCCAGAGGCAGAAATTTGTGGGTTCAAGTCCCATCCTTGAGGCTTCAGGACATAATCCAGACTGACGAGTCTGTGCAGTGCTGAGGGTGTACTGCATGGTTGGATGTGCCCTCTTTTGGATGTGTTATGTTCCTTGGCTCCAAGTTGAGATCCAGTTAGGGACCCATAATGTTTTATTTAATGTAGACAAAGTTTGAGATCCAAGACACTTACTAAGTGAATAAAACCACAATATTCCATGGGCTTTGAACAAACAAAAATAAACTTTACAAGGTTAGAAGGATAAAACAATCTACATTATCTATCTTGTACTCCTAACGTTCAGGATAGATATGAGGTAGATGTGAATTAACAAGCCAACTGTGGTTGAATACACCACACTAAATAATATATGCCAAATGTGACCAAAACAGATTCCATGGATTTCCCAATAATCCATTCAGGCATTAGTCACACTGTGAGCCAACCAATCTCGCTGAAACTTTGTCTCTCTCTCTCTCTCTCCACCTGCAAAGGGTTTCCACCTTGGAATTCTCTCCAAATGTTGCTCCAACTCGGGCAGCTTCAACAACGGCCCATCTCGCAAGGTTTCTATCTCCCCTTCTGAGATTCCGTTGCCCTGGATTCCTGAGTATACATTCAAACACCAATTACAGGCACAACTTCAGATCTTTGGCTGTGCAGAGCAGAACACTACTACTCCAAAGGGATACCTTTTGCCCAGTGGCCCTCTTTACTCAAAGTCTGCTCCCCGTAGCCCTTTCTCTAACTTGGAACCTGTTTCTTTGCTCCTTCCTTTTAACTGAACTCAACTGGGATCTGTCTGTGTCCCCTGTTTTTGTCTCTTATCTGGGACTTCCTTTTGGGACCTCTCCCTGTCCCCCTCCCTTGTTCTTCTCTCTGGGGCTCCCCTTTTCAGATTAAAACTGACTGTTCACTGACCCCTGAACAGATCTGATGATTTTTCAAAACACTGCAAGAGTGTCCCGCCCTTGTTAATAGGCAGGAACAAATGTAAAAAGCTGTGCAAGATCCTGTACCTTAAATGTTACAATCTCCAGAATCTGTTAACTCAGCACATGGGGGTACAGAAAAAAATGGATCTCAACACATAAACCGAGGATGCTTTGTCCTTTTATATGGGTGGAAAGGATCACATTCCATTATTCAGAGAAGGGCAGGGACGCTCTCTGCAATGTCCCAGTTAATACTTATCCCATAACAAACAACACAAAAGATACCGATTATTTGGTCATTACCCACTGCTACTTGTTGGATGGTGCTGCTTGCAAACTGGTCGCTGTGTTTCCTACAAGTATAGGAATAAGCATTTCAAAAGAACTTATTGGATGTGAAGCACTTTGGACTATCCTGACATCATGAGCAGCGCTATATAAAAGCAATGCCTTTGTTTGTGTTTACAATTCTCTTTTTGTCACACCAATCATGACTGACTGGGTCCAGCTTCTTGTTCAGAATTGTTTAGGAGGGTGTATATGTAGCAGCTTAGTATGTGCTTGCTGGTATTTATTATGAAATATGTGTACTAAAGTGTTTGCACATTGGGATAATGGATCTTTGGAATTGTTTTTGTTGCTAGAAAATATTGGCCATGGCTGAAGAAATTTTCAGTTTGTGTGACTGAAGTTCAACATTTTTGTGTTTTTCTTTCCAGAGATTAGCTTGCAAGAAAGGTAGTTTAGGCCCAGAAGAGGTGAGAAGACCTGCTCTGGCACTGGTAATGCATTCCTTGGAAAGTGCAAATCTCCTGTTAAGATGTGCTGCAGCAGAAACCTTGGCCAGACTGGCGCAGGTTGTAGCGGATAGTGCCTTCACTGCCAGGCTAGCACAGACTAGCTTTGAAAAGTGAGTAATTTAATATAAAATTTTCTTCTTGATTATAGTGCAATAGACCCCTATAAAAATAATCTATTTGGCTTAGCTATGTACTAGAATGTATGATAGAGTCTTATTGAACCAATGCCATATTCCTTTCTTGATCTGTGCTGAATATGAACATATGAATTAGGAGCAGGGGTAGGCCATTTGGCTCCTTGAGCCTGGCCTCCATTTGATAAGATCATGGCTAATCTGATATGGCCTCAGGTCTAATTTCCTGTCTACCCCTTAAATCTTTTGACTCCCTTGTCAATCAAGAATCTCCCTAACTCAGCCATAAAAATATTAAATGACCCTGCCTCGAGTACTCTCTAGGAAAGAGAATTCCAGTGAAAAACAACCCTCTGAGAGGGAAAAGAAATTCCTCATCTCTATTTTAAATGGGAGACCCCTTGTTTTTAAACCGTGCCCCCTATTTCTAGTCTCTCAAAGCTTAAAATCCTCTTACCTTCCAGCACATCAACTCTCCTCAGGACCTTATATGTTTCAATAAGATCACCTTCTAAACTCCAATAGAGTCTCAATCTGTCCAATCCTTCCTCATAAGATAACCCCTTCAGTCGAATGAACCTTTTCTGAACTGCAATGCATTTACATCTTTAAGTAAGGAGACCAAAAATGTACACAGTATTCCAAATGTGAGTGAGCTGTGAGAATGAGCTATAACAATTGTAAATTTGCATAGGGGAGAAATTAGCTAGGATTCTTCTTGATCCCTGCAGTAAGATTCAGGTCTATGAATGTATAGTGAGGATCATTCATGCCTTTCTCCTGTTTTGCTTTTGTTACCCCCCACATGCAACTGTTCCAATGCTCTCCTCACTGGCCTCCTGTCCTTTACTCTACCCTCCATCAATGTAAGCTCATGCAAAACCCTGTTACCCACATCCCATCATGCCTATCCCTGTGATGAGAAATTTCTGCCATTTGGCAGAATTCTGACTTTGGGATCATGGAATTCCGCCCTTGTAAATTTTTTTCCGACCTCCAAAATATAATGCACTTTAAACATTTTAAAAAGCAACTCTGAGGTTCTGAAAGCAACAGCAGAAAGGGAACTGAGTTGCTGTTGATTCTGGCAGGGGGGAATGTATGTGTGTGTGTTCCTGGCTGCCTGTGCAATGTGTTGACTGTGTGGCTTTGTTGGATGTGGTGAGCTGCTTGGTGAGCAGGGAGGGATTGTATCTGACATGTGTAGCATGGGGACAGATTGCAAATGGCCCGGAGCTTGATCTTTCTCTGATCTTGCCCCTTCATGCATATAACTTGCTGAGGAATCCAGTTTTCTTGGGCAGCAGCACAACCTGGATGTTAGGCTATCGTGACCCCTCCCAGCAGCTTATTGAGCTCCTCGTCATTGCGGATGGCGAGCTGCAGGTGGCAGGGGATGTTGCTGTCCTGGGCTGCATTGTTGGCCAGCTGGAGGACAGTGGCCAGGTAGACGGGGGCTCTGGCCCCAACATGCTCGGCAAAGTGACCCTTGCGGATACGGCCGACAGGGAACTGGCGACCAGCTCAGGAGGAGCAAACCTTGGCCTCGGCACATTTTTTGCCTCTGGTTTTACCGTGACCAGACACCTCTCATCCAGAACAAGCTTCTCTGACCAGATCAGATATTAAACTGATAAGAGCTGATGAGTGGGAGTTAGGACAGCACTGAAGAGACGTCGCGATGGCGGAGGTTGCGATGGCACAAGTTCTCCACTCAGTCTTCAGAGGGTCACTCCTTGGTAATGTGCAGCATTGTTTGTGGCTCTTCACAAGTGCAGGGGTTTGTACTGATGCCCCAACAATGGAGTTTGACTGCACAAGGGCCCTGGCCTGTCCTGAACCTGTTTAACAAGGACCACTGTCACTGTCGTAGTTCAAAGCCTGCCATTTGACAATAGGGTTTCTCACAAGGAACTTGTTGGTGACTTCCTGTGTTTGCCATTCCTTGATCCAAAAAATGTTTGCTGGTAGATTTTGCTCAGGAAGGGTGCTCCATATGGGCTGGCTCCATATGGGCCACTGAGATGGAAGGCAAGTGGGTCAAACAGGTCATTATGGAGTGATAAGTGAGGTTCAACATGGACTGTTTCAACCAACTTGAGGGTTTTCGACAATCAACAGAGTGGGGAATGTGGAGGTGGGTGACGCTTGTGAGGACAGGAAGCCAAAGGAGAGGTGTTGAGCAGAGGGTTCCAGTTATGACACGCGTTGTTGCATTCAGTTATATGTCAACAAGATGTGTTTGTGATGACCTTTGCCAGACAGTTTCACAGGACTGCAGAATATGATAGGGTAAGCGCTGAGGTCTGGAGTGTTGTGGCAGCAGCACCTCATGTAAATCCAGCAAGTTTAGTAGTAGGTTGTTTCTGGTTTTGTCCTTTGCTGCTGTTTTCTTCAGATGTTTCTAGAAGGACAGAGACCTATCTAGACTCACTCCCAAGTATGTTGGGTTGGGGGTAATGCTTTAGTCTCTGGCCATCTATGTAGATGTGCAATTATTTTTTGTTTTGCATTGGCATTGTGGAGGTAGAATGCACTGGAAATGGTTTTAGAGGAATTCAGCATGAGACACCATATCCAGTCAAGAGTGCAGAACGATGCTCTGAAGAAGAGTCATCCGGACTTGAGACATTACTTCTGTTTCTCTCTCCACAGATGCTGCCAGACCTGCTGAGCTTCTCCAGCATTTTCTGTTTTTATTGCAGAATGATGGAGCTTGGGTGACACAAGAGGTGTCATCAGCATAGATGAACTTGCGGGACTTGCTTGTTAGCAAGTCATTTACATATATGTTGAACAAGGTTGGAGCTAGCACTTGAGCCCTGTGATAGTCTTTTCCATGCACTTCTCCCTTGCCCAAGGTGGACTCTGAATTGTATGTTGTGAAGGAGTGTTTCGACAACTGTTCCGACCCAGGTTGGAAGCACTCTGGGCAGCTTTAGGAGCAGACACTGTATCATAGGCAACAATGAGGTCCAGAAGTTATCTCTGTGTTTAATTTCCAGAAGCACTATGCCTGTCTTCAGATTTTTCTGGAAGCCATTTTTGATGTAGGTGGTGCCTTGCACTTCTGCCTTAATCACTGTATCCTCTGAAGCTGCTTAGCTTTATTGACCAGCAAAGAAAATTGAACATAGCTGTTTCGCTGAAAATTAGCCTAAGTGATTGTGTTGACAGAAGACATAGAGCGTCCATTTTGTAATTTTGTTTCGGCAAGCCTTGTAAAACGAGACAAACGTATGAATTTTTTAAATGTATCTTAAATTCGTTTACAGATTGTGGCTGCCATCATATGTTTGGAGAAATTAGATAGTGATTCAATGTTCTTGTGTGCATAACAGCAATATGTATTAGTAAACTTTAATACAATAAAATGTCCTAAGGTGCCCCCTGTCCTGTCCTGTCTTGCATGTAGCTACCCCAACCTTGAGATTTGCTGTGATGTGCAGGTGTTGCTTAACCAGGAGTCAGTGGAGGTCAGTAAACATAGGGATGATAGGAACAGGGCTTGGTGTCATTAAGGGTGCAGGCAGCAGAATTTTGGATAAGGCCAAGTTTACAAAAGATAGAATGTGGGAGGCTGCCCTCGAGTGGTTAGAATGTCAAACCTAGAGGTAACAAAGACATAGATGTGCATTGCAAAAGCAGATGAGTTGAGGCGGGGGTGGGTCGTGCAATCTTAGTGATGGCACACGTGGATGGAAGCTCGTCTTGGGGTCCGAATAGTCTGGCTCAGCTTCAGAGGGATGTAATCAGTGGCTAGGGAGTGGAGTTTGTCATGGGGACCGAAGATAATGGCTTCAGTCTTCCCCATAAATCAGGAGAAATTTCTGCTCGTTCAATACTGGATGTCAAACTAGTGGAGACGATGGAGGAGTTGAGATGGTGATGGTGAGGTTAGTTTTTCCTTTGTTTGCCTTCTATTAATGTCAAAACTTTGGACCAGTGCATTGGTACCAGATCACCAAAGTGACCTCAGCATTTCAGTGCTAGGCATTGTCAGTGTACATGTGGAAACTCACACTCACTATAAGTTACAATTGATATAAAACCTAATTTAAGCTTGTGATTTACAACATCTGCCTTTGGAACTGCCGCACTTTCAACTGTCTAAGCTGAGCTACAAAGTAAAACGCATTTGCTATGTTGGAGCATGGCCAGAAGTTTTCACAATTGGATCCAAAAGTGGATCAAAAATTGCTGGTACCTGTTTTGCTGATGTCAAGTTACTCCCAGGTATCTTGCCAATTGAGTTAGACTATACTGGAATTTAAAATTAACATAAAATCAGGTAAAACAGTTGGAGCCCAAGGAAAGCACCAAATCCACATCATATATTTCTTCTTTAATTGTGAAAATTTAAATTTCGGCTTCTTTAACCATCATTCATGCACAAGATGGACAAATAGGTCATGTTCTGGTGTTAGTACAACATGGTGAAGTAAATACTAACTGCATTGGCACTGCAATGTTGACATGCTGAGGTCACTTTGATGATTTGGTACAAATGCACTGGTCCAAAGTTTTGACATTGATAGAAGGCAAACAAAGGAAAAACTAACCCACTTGAAGTCTAACAATTTCATCAATTTGAAATGGCTTAAAGCATTTGCACTCACTGCAGATCATAAAGAGTGTAATAATTACATGGTGCCTTGTCACAAAAATAATTTCAGACCTTTTTGTCTTCAGCCATTAATTTTCAGACCTATTTTGTCTTTGGCCACTCAACTCTGCTATCCTCAGTTGCCTACATTGGTTCCTGATCCCCCAGTACCTCTTAAAATTCCTCGTTGGTTTGCTCTCCCAATCTCTGCAATCTTCTCCAGCCCTACAATGTCTTGCCATCTTATTCTTTGTTCCTGTAACTGTGGCCTATTGTGCAAACGCTCCTTTTGCCCGCTATTGGTGGCTGTGCTGTGCCTTCAAGCAAATGCTCTGGAATTCCCTCCCTAAACCCATGCGCTTCCCCCCTCCTGCTGCTCCTCCTTTAAGTCCTTGTTTACAATCACTTCTTGACCAAACGTTTGGTCATCCTCCTAACTGGTATCTACTTGTCTGAATCAGCTTTCTTTTTTCTTGTTGTGAAGCCTTTTTTTAAGTCATTATGTGAGTGCCAGGAACTATTGGGTTATTGTTGTGAAGGTTGTCAAAGGGTCAGCTGGATTCTACTCTCATGAACAATGTAGGTCTATTGCTTGTTAGTGATAACAGTGTGTCATTGGATTCAGTAGAAACCCATTTATCTTGCTTTCATCAGATTTTGGAAGACATCTTGATTTAGTGCCAGATATAGCCCTCATGAAGCTGGAAATTATAGGAGTGGGCCTGCGACTGAAGGCCTGGATATTTCCCATTCAGCTGAAGTCTGACCATGTAGGGTTACACTGCAGAGTTTTACCTGATTAAATACTAGCATGAGCCTTCTATATGGTTTATTCCACCTAGCTGTGTCAAAGCTGGGTAATTCCTTTGAGGAACAACAACAACTTGCATTTATAAAAACCATTAATACACTGACTCATCCCATGATGCTTCATTAATTCTCAGAGACCATCTTAATTCTGTGCTGCTCACTTACATTAGTGTACAATGAACTGCATGGTGCAGTATCCCTGGACGTTTTCTTTTTAAAAGGGGAGACCCTAACTCTTGACTGACTTATCATTGTTGAGGTTGAGCAAGAACATTTTTTAGATTTTTAAACTTTATTTTCAATTTACTAACACAAATCATACTGGTGATTACCCAATGTGCACTTTTATCTGTTGGAGTTCTAACAGTCATTCAGGACAAAGAGTAATTTGAGGGAAGGAAAATATCTTCAGTGAAAACTGCTTCTGTCTTACAAATGCCTTAATTTCAAAAGTAATATTTAGAACAAAAAACCTTGTTCCTGTTAATTGCCAGTGTTTACTGGCAGCCCTTTTGATCAGGTGGTGGTTCGGGAGGGATTTAGATAATATCTATTATCATGCACTCGTTACTGAATAGGAACTGTTGCTATTTTCTTTTGTGGATCACACACTGTCAGTTAGTGAAGAGGCATTGTGCATGAGCTAAATATTCGAAAAATTACAAAGTTCAGTTCCCAGTAGATGGTCCAATTTGTCCAAGGGCACAAACACTCCTTTTAAGTGAAGCAGCATTTCGCTTGTACTTCCCTCAGTTTAGTCTGTTGCATTCTCTGTTCCCAATGAGGTTTCCTCTACATTGGAGAGACCAAACGCAGACTGGGTGACTGCTTGCGGAACACCTTCGGTCTGTCCGCAAGCATGATCCAGACCTCCGTCGCTTGCCATTTCAACACTCCACCCTGCTCTCATGCCCACATGTCCGTCCTTGGCCTGCTGCATTGTTCCAGTGAAGCTCAACGCAAACTGGAGGAACAGCACCTCACCTTCCGACTAGGCACTTTACAGCCTTCCGGACTGAATATTGAGTTCAACAATTTTAGATCATGAACTCTCTAGTCCATCCCCACCCCCTTTCTGATGCCCCTTTTTTCCAATAATTTACATAGATTTTTCTTTTCCCACCTATTTCCGTTATTTTTAAATGTATTTCCATCCATTGTTTTATCTCTACCTTTTAGCCTATTTCGATCCCTTCCCCCCACCCCACCCCCACTAGGGCTATCTGTACCTTGCTCGTCCTGCTCTCTACCCTTAATGTCACCTATTATCACATTCCTTAGATAATATCACCACCTTCAACACCGCTTTGTCCTTTTGTCTATGACATCTTTTGGTTATCTCCACCTGTCACTGGCCCTCTATCCAGCTCTACCTGTCCCACCCCCCTTAAACCAGCTTATATTTCACCTCTTTTCTATTCTTCCTTCGTTGTGTTGAAGAGTCATACGGACTCAAAATGTTAACTATGTTCCTCTCCGTAGATGCTACCAGACCTGCTGAGTTTTTCCAGGTATTTTTGTTTTTGTTCCCAGTAGATGGTGGTTGTTTGAATAGCAGAAAGATTGATCAGGACTTTTGTTGCTTGTGGATATTCAGTGACTTTGGCTGCACAGTGCATGTGTATGGATCTCTGATTAGGACGAATTGGGTTCAGGCATGATGCCCTCCACAGTTGAATAATCCATTGACATCATATCTAGACTCGAGGTATGAAGGACAGCCACTTCGCTGAATTACTATTGTGTTATGGAGCAACCCTGAAACTAGAGTCAAGTTCACAAGAGGAGGAAGGGAAAATTGGCAAATGTGAAAAATAACTCAATTCCAGCTGATTTCAGACCACTGAAAGGTCCATTTCTGATACGCACTTTAAGATAGTAACATACTCATATGCTGCCTTCTGTTTTGATTTCTGCCTTTCTTGTAGCACTGGCACTGAAATTCATACACAACATTACTCAATTGTGTGGTGGGCAGAATGTAATTTTGGACTGACAATAGCATCCAGTTAGTGCAGCAGCTACACGAGTAGTATTTTCTACAAACACAATATAGCCTGTGCAGTGCCACTGGTGAGATCACATCTGGAGTACTGTGTACAGTATTAGCCTCCTTATGTAAAGAAAGATGTACATGTGTTAGAAGCAGTTCAGAGAAGGCTTACTAGACGAATACCGAGAATGGGTGAAACAAAAATAAAAATAGCTGGAAAAACTCAGGTCTGACAGCATCTGTGGAGAGGAATACAGTTAATGTTTCGAGTCTGTATGACTCTTCAGGGGTTCTGATGAGTTTTTCCAAGTATTTTTATTTTTCTTCCAGACTTCCAGCATCCGCAGTATTTTGCTTTTAACCAGGAATAGGTGGGTTGTCTTATGAGGAAAGGTTGGACAGGTTAGGCTTGTATCCACTGGAGCCTAGAAGAGTAAATGGTGACTTGATTGAAACCCTTAAGATCCTGAGGGGCCTTGACAGAATGAATGTGGAGAGGATATTTCCTCTTGAGAGAATCTAGAACTAAGGGTTACAGTTTAAAAATAAGGGGTTGCTCATTTAAGACAGATGAAAAATTATTTTTCCCAGAGGATCATGAGTCTTTGGAATTCTCTCCCTCAAAAGCAAATGGAAGCAAAGTCTTTGAATACTTTAAGGCTGAGTTAGATAAATTCTTGATTGACAAAGGGGTGAAAGGTTATTAGGGGTAAGCAGGAATGTAGGGCTGAGGTTACACTCAGATCAGCTATGATCTTATTCAATGCCGGAACAGGCTCAAGGGGCCCAGTGATCGATTCCTACTCCTAATCTGTACGTTTGTATGTATGTTCATATGTACATAGACCTTACATCCCAGTGATTGGCTGATCAAAACAAACAGCGTGTTCCTTTAGTTGTTTCAAATGGGCAGAGTACAGACCGTACTCAACCAGCGCATGCTTGCAAAATCCAAAACAAAACGTTAGCTGTTAGTTGTGATTTTACAATTGTGCAACACTTGCTGAACAATTCTGAGTGCTGTGATGACCCTTGGCCAGACCCTGGGCTGTAAAGGAGATTTGGTTAGGGATCAAAAACGTTTTTAAAGTAGAAAGAGTTTGAGATTCAAAATGCTTACTAAGTGAATAAAGCCACAAGATTCCACGGGTTTTGAACAAACAAAAATTAACTTTACACATATGAAGTACATGTGAATTAACAGGCAAATTAATTATGGTCTCCTCTATCCCCAATCCCTTTGCGATCCCCATTTTTCCAATAATTTATAAATTTTTTAAATATGTTTTTCTTTTCCCACCTATTTCCATTATTTTAAAATGTATTTCCATCCATTGTTTTAACTCTAACATTCAGCCTATTTTGATCACTTCCCCCCCACCCCATCCCCACTAGGGCCATCTGTCACTTGCTCGTCCTGCTTTCTACCCTTAATGTCACCATTGGCACGTTCCTTAGCTAATATCACCACTGTCAAAACCCCTTTGTCCTTTTGACATCTTTGGCAATCTCTTCTCTGCCTCCACCCATCACTGGCCTTCTATCCAGCTCTGCCTATCCCGCCCCCCTCAATCAGCTTATATTTCACCTGATTTCTATATTTCCTCAGTTCTGATGAAGAGTCATACGGACTCAAAACATTAATTGTGTTCCTCTCCGCAGATGCTGTCAGACCTGCTGAGTTTTTCCAGGTATTTTTGTTTTTGTTTCAGATTTCCAGCATCCGCAGTATTTTGCTTTTATAATATTATGGTTGAACATATCACAGTGTGCAGTAAATGACAGATGTGATCAAACAAGGATTGAAACTGGACCGACTACTTGGCATCAAACTAGGCACTGGAAATGACAACAGCAAACTTAGCCCTGTCAACCCTGCAAAATCCTCCTTACTAGCATCAGCGGTTGATTGCCAAAATTGGGAGAGCTGTCTCACAGACTATTTAAGCAACAGCCTGGCATTGTTATCATCACAGAATCATATCTTACAGATAATGTCCAAGACACCACCATCACCAACCCTGGGTATGTCCTGTCCACCAGCAGGACAGACCCAGCAGAGGTGACAGCACAGTGATGTATAGTCAGAAGGGAGTTGCCCTAGGAGTCCTCAGTATCGACACCGGACCCCATGAAGTCTCATGGCATCAGGTCAAACATGGGCAAGGAAACCTCCTGCTGATTACCATGTACTGCCCTCCCTCAGCTAATGAATCAGTGCTCCTCCATGTTGGTCACCACTTGGAGGAAACACTGAGGGTGGCAAGGGTGCAGAATGTACTTTGGGTGGGGGGCTTCAATGTCCATCATCAAGCTTGGCTCAGTAGCACCACTACAGACCGAGCTGGCCAAGTAATAAAGGACATAGTGGCTAGACTGGGTCTGTGGCAGGTGGTGAGGGAACCAACAAGAGGGAAAAGCATTCTTGACCTCATCCACACCAACCAACTTGCCTGCCTCAGATGTATCTGTCCATGATAGTAGCGGTAGGAGTGACCACGGCACAGTTGTTATGGAGACAGAAGTCCCGCCTTAGCATTGGAGATACCCTCCATCGTGTTGTCTGGCCTTAACACCGTGCTAAATGGGATAGATTTTGAACAGATCTAGCAATTCAAGACTTGGGCATCCATGAGACGTTGTGGGCTGTCAGCAGCAGCAGAATTGTACTGAAACACAATCTGTAACCTAATAGCTTGGCATATCCCCTTTAATCATTACCATCCAGCCAGAGATCAACCTTGGTTCAATGAATAGTGCAGGAGGACATTCCAGGTGCAGCACCAGCACACCTAAAAAATGAAGTGTCAACCTGGTGAAGCTATAACACAACTACTTCTGAGCTAAACAGCAAAGCAAAAGCAGCAAGTGATAGACAGAGCTAAGCGATCCCACAACTAACAGATTAGATCTAAGCTCTGCAGCCCTGCCACATCCAGTTGTTAATTGTGGTGGATAATTAAACAACTCATTGGAGGGGGAAGCTCCACAAATATTGCCTGAACGATGGGGGAGCCCAGCACATCAATGTAAACAATGAGGTTGAAGCATTTGCTACAATCTTCAGTCAGAAGCGTCGAGTGGATAATCCATCTCCTGGTTGGAGTCATACCTAGGTCAAAGGAAGATGGTTGTGGTTGTTGGAGGTCAATCTTCTCAGCTCCATGACATCACTGCAGGAATTCCTCAGGGTAGTGCCCTCTGCCCAACCATCTTCAGCTGCTTCAGCAATGACCTTCCTTCCATCATAAGGTCAGAAATGGAGATGTTCGCTGATGATTGCTCAATGTTCAGTAGCTTTCGCTACTCCTGTTACTGAAGCAGTCCATGTCCAAATGCAGCAAAACCTGAACAATATCCAGGCTTGGGCTGACAAGTGGCAAGTAACATTTGCGCCACACAAGTGTCAGGCAATGACCAACTCCAACAAGAGAGAATCTAAACATCACCCCTTGACGTTCAGTGGCATTGCCATCATTGAATTCCCTACTATCAACGTCCTGGGGTTACCATTGACCAGAAACTGAACTGGACTAGCCAGAGAAATACTGTGGCTGCAAGAGCAGATCAAGAGGCTAGGAATCCTGTGACGCTTAACTCACCCCCTGACTCCTCAAAGCTTGTCCACCATCTACCAGGCACAAGTCAGGAATGTGATGGAATACTCCCCACTTGCCTGCATGAGTGCAGCTCCCACAACACTCAAGAAACTTGACACTGTCCAGGAAAAAGCAACCCGCTGGATTGGGACCACACACACAAACATTCACACACTCCACCACTGACACACAGTAGCAGCAACATGTACCATCTGCAAGATGCACTGCAGGAATTCACCATGGCTCCTTAGACAGCATCTTCCAAACCCACAACCACTACCATCTAGAAGAACAAGGGCAGCAGACAGATGGGAACACCACCACTGGAAGTTGCCTTCAAGTCATTCACCATCCCAACTTGGCAATATGTTGCCGTTCTTTCACTGTCACTGGGTCAAAATCCTGGACCTCTCCCCATAATGGTCATGTTGGTGTACTTACACCACATGGACTGCAGCGGTTCAAGAAGGCAGCTCACCACCACCTTCTCAGGGGCAACTAGGGATTGCCAATAAATGTTGGCCCAGCCAGCGAAGCCCACATTCCATGAAAGAATAAATTTTTAAAAATGGATTCCAGGAATTTCTTAACACTCCACCCAGATGTTAGTCACACTGTGAGGCAACCAGTCTCACTGAAACTTTTGTCTCTCTCTCTCATTCACTCACAAGGGTTTCCAACCTCCACCTGTGAAGGTCTCCACCTTGGAATTTTCTCCAACAGTTGCTCCAACTCAGACAGCTTCAATGACAGTCCACTTCACAGGGTTTCAATTTTTCCTTCTGAGATTATGTTCTTCTAGATTTCTGCGCACCTTCAAGCATCAATTTACAAACACAGTTTCAGATCTTTGGCCGTGCCAAGCAGAACACTACTGCTCTAAAGTGGTACCTTAGGCCCAACAGACCGAGCCACCAACCTTCATCTGCCTTTCTCAGATCTTCAGGACTTCTTATGAGCCCTCTTTAATTATCAGGGCTTGTCCTGAGCCCACTTCACTTAAAGTCTGCTCCCCCCAGCCCTATTTTTAATTGGAGCCTGTTTCTCTGCTCCTTTCTTCTTACTTAACTGGGACCTGTTTCTGTCCCTTTGTCTTTTGTTCCTGCCTCTGGGACACTTCTTTTCTGATTAAAACAGACTAACTCAAACTAACTGGCCACTGACCCTTATTCTGATCTGGTGACCCATCAAAACACTCCAAGAGTATGCCGCCCACCACCTTGTTACTAGGAACAAATGTAATAAGCAGTGGAACACCCTGTATCTTAAATGTTAAAATTTCCACAGAATAGAAGCTTACGTAGCACACAGCACACAATGAATGAATTTCAATTCAGTGCACTAAAAACGGCAAGAACAACCAATTTAAGATAATCAGTCGAGCTCAATACGTGGCTCATTTACGCTTGCTACTCAGGGAGCTGTTCTCTGCAAGCAAAAGTAATATGTTCCAGCCTTATGTATTTTTGAATTATCCATGAGGTTGGGGAGTCTATAACTTGCCAAACAATCAGTACCCTTTCCTCCTGTAGCGTAAATTGTGATTTTGAAATTTGGTGTTCATGCATTTGTCCTGGTGTGTTCAAAACAAAAAGCTTTGGCAACATGTCTCTCTTTTCAGCATCAGTCATGTCCTGTACTACTAAAAGACTGTTTCTAGTAACTGTTTTCTTCTTCATGACTTCAGGTTAAAGTCTGCCAGGGATGTGATTTCACGCACAGGACACTCCATGGCCTTAGGCTCCCTTTACAGGTACCTGGGAGGAATAGTTTCAAGTCAACACTTGAATGCTTGTGTCAGTATATTTTATACGTTGTCTCAAGACAGCACATCTCCCGAAGTCCAGGTAATATATATATTTTGGAATGTGGAGTCTAAAGTAAATGCTTGTAAATATGAAAGCATGAACATTCAATTTTGTTTAAAAATACTCATTCAACTTTGCCATATTGAAGAGATTTATTGCTGTAACTAAATAACATCAGACTTTCACCTAGTCATGAAAATCTTAGCTGAGATTTGTGCAGGATTGCAAGCTGCATAATTTCAATGCATGGTGATTTTCTTAACTCTATGGTCTCAGATTTCAAGTAGTTGTAAAGTTCAGAAAGTTGACCTCATTAGGTACTGTGGTTACCCAGTGACTACTAAGTAAGGAAATGAACCTTGGTTTTGTGCCGCCTTGTTAGACGCAAATACTTGTTAGAATTTTACTCTTCAAAAAAAATAGTTGATGTTATCGCGATCTCATCAGGATCGTCTGCAACGAAAATGGTGGGTATATTGAGTTTAATCAGAGTTTAAGACAAGATATAACACACCAGTCTTATAGCAAAAGCATACAATAGTGACTAGTGTGTGGTAGTCTAGATTGGATAGGATAGATGGAATGCATAAACACGTTTTATGACTTTCTGCTGATCCAGCAGTCCTTGCCTGCCTCCCTCCCTCCATCAACTTGCCCCTCCCGCCATCCGTCTACCTCTCCCTCTAGCCCAACTGCCCTTCCTCAATCCCTTCGGTCTGACCACCCTCTCTTCGGTCCACCCTCTCCGCCGCCCCGCCCGCACTCCCTTCCACCTTCCCTGCCCGCCCTCCCCTCAGCACTCCCTCCCCTCCCTCCCTGCCCGCCCCACCCTCCCTCCCTCCCTTCTGCCCCGCCTGCCTTTCCTCCCATCCCCTCCGCCCCCTCCCTCCCATCCCCTCCGCCCCGCCGTCCGCCTCGCCCACCACTCCGCCCAGCCCTGGCCCGAATCCCTCTGCCCGGCCCGCCTTCCACGCCGCCGTACCTCCCTCCCTCACTCCGCCCCGCCCGCCCCGCCCACCCACCCTCATTCCGCCCCGCCCACCCACACTCATTCCGCCCCGCCCACCCACCCTCATTCCGCCCCGCCCACCCACCCTCATTCCGCCCGCCCTCCCTCCCTCCTTCCGCCCCGCCCGCCCTCCCTCCCTCCTTCCGCCCCGCCCGCCCGCCCTCCCTCCCTCCTTCCGCCCCGCCCGCCCGCCCTCCCTCCCTCCTTCCGCCCCACCCACCCGCCCTCCCTCCCTCCTTCCGCCCCACCCACCCTCCCTCCCACCTTCCGCCCCACTCCTTCCACCCTCCCTCCCTCCTTCCGCCCCGCCCACCCTCCCTCCCTCCTTCCGCCCCGCCCACCCTCCCTCCCTTCTTCCGCCCCGCCCACCCTCCCTCCCTCCTTCCTTCCGCCCCGCCCACCCTCCCTCCCTCCTTCCGCCCCGCCCACCCTCCCTCCCTCCTTCCGCCCCGCCCACCCTCCCTCCCTCCTTCCGCCCCGCCCACCCTCCCTCCCTCCTTCCGCCCCGCCCACCCTCCCTCCCTCCTTCCGCCCCGCCCACCCTCCCTCCCGCCCTCCCTCCCTCCTTCCGCCCCGCCCGCCCTCCCTCCCTCCTTCCGCCCCGCCCGCCCTCCCACCCTCCCTCCGCCCCGCCCGCCCTCCCACCCTCCCTCCGCCCCGCCCGCCCTCCCACCCGCCCTCCGCTCCGCCCCGCCCTCCCTCCCTCCCTCCGCCCCGCCCGCCCTCCCTCCCTCCGCCCCGCCCGCCCTCCCTCCCTCCGCCCCGCCCTCCCTCCCTCCGCCCCGCCCGCCCTCCCTCCGCCCCGCCCGCCCTCCCTCCCTCCGCCCCGCCCGCCCTACCTCCTTCTGCCCCGCCCTCCCTCCCTTCCTCCCTCCTTCCGCCCTGCCCGCCCTCCCTCCCTCCCTCCTTCCGCCCTGCCCGCCCTCCCTCCCTCCCTCCTTCCGCCCTGCCCGCCCTCCCTCCCTCCCTCCTTCCGCCCTGCCCACCCTCCCTCCTTCCACCCTCCCTCCCTCCTTCCGCCCCACCCACCCTCCCTCGTTCCGCCCCGCACGCCCTCCCTCGTTCCGCCCCGCACTCCCTCCCTCCCTCCCTCATTCCGGCCCGCACACCCACCCTCATTCCGCCCCGCTCGCCCGCCCTCATTCCGCCCCGCCCGCCCGCCCTCATTCCGCCCCGCCCGCCCGCCCTCATTCCGCCCCGCCCACCCGCCCTCGTTCCGCCCCGCCCGCCCGCCCTCTTTCCGCCGCGCCCACCCGCCCTCGTTCCGCCCCGCCCGCCCTCCCTCCCTCCTTCCGCCCCACCCGCCCTCCTTCCCTCCCTCCTTCCGCCCCGCCCGCCCTACCTCCCTCCCTCCTTCCGCCCCGCCCGCCCTCCCTCTGCCCCTCCTTCCGCCCCACCCTCCCTCCGCCCCGCCCGCCCTCCCACCCTCCCTCCGCCCCCCACCTCCGCCCCGCCCGCCCTCCCTCCCTCCTTCCGCCCCGCCCGCCCGCCCTCCCTACCTCCGCCCCCTCCCTCCGCCCCGCCCGCCCTCCCTCCCTCCTTCCGCCCCGCCTGCCCTCCCTCCCTCCTACCGCCCCACCCGCCCTCCTTCCCTCCCTCCTTCCGCCCCGCCCGCCCTCCCTCCCTCCTTCCGCCCCGCCCGCCCGCCCTCCCTCCCTCCTTCCGCCCCGCGCTCCCGCCCTCCCTCCCTCCTTCCGCCCCGCGCTCCCTCCTTCCGCCCCGCCCTCCCTCCCTCCTTCCGCCCCGCCCGCCCTCCTTCCGCCCCGCCCGCCCTCCCTCCTTCCGCCCCGCCCTCCCTCCCTCCTTCCGCCCCGCCCTCCCTCCCTCCTTCCGCCCCGCCCGCCCTCCCTCCCTCCTTCCGCCCCATCCGCCCTCCTTCCCTCCCTCCTTCCGCCCCGCCCGCCCGCCCTCCCTCCCTCCTTCCGCCCCGCGCTCCCTCCCTCCTTCCGCCCCGCGCTCCCTCCCTCCCGCCTTCCGCCCCGCCCGCCCTCCCTCCTTCCGCCCCACCCGCCCTCCCTCCCTCCGCCCCGCCCGTCCTCCCTCCCTCCTTCCGCCCCGCCCGCCCTCCCTCCCTCCTTCCGCCCCGCCCGCCCTCCCTCCCTCCTTCCGCCCCGCCCGCCCTCCCTCCCTCCTTCCGCCCCACCCGCACTCCCTCCCTCGTTCCGCCCCGCCCGCCCTCCCTCGTTCCGCCCCGCCCGCCCTCCCTCCCTCCCTCGTTCCGCCCCGCTCGCCCTCCCTCCCTCCCTCGTTCCGCCCCGCTCGCCCTCCCTCCCTCCCTCGTTCCGCCCCGCCCGCCCTCCCTCCCTCGTTCCGCCCGCCCGCCCTCCCTCCCTCCTTCCGCCCCGCCCTCCCTCCCTCTCTCCTTCCGCCCCGCCCGCCCGCCCTCTCTCCTTCCGCCCCGCCCGCCCGCCCTCCCTCCTTCCGCCCCACCCGCCCTCCCTCCCTCCTTCCGCCCCGCCCTCCCTCCCTCCTTCCGCCCCGCCCTCCCTCCTTGCGCCCCGCCCTCCCTCCTTCCGCCCCGCCCTCCCTCCCTCCTTCCGCCCCGCCCTCCCTCCCTCCTTCCGCCCCGCCTTCCCTCCCTCCTTCCGCCCCGCCCTCCCTCCCTCCCTCCGCCCCGCCCTCCCTCCTTCCGCCCCGCCCTCCCTCCCTCCGCCCCGCCCGCCCTCCCTCCTCTCATCCGCCCCGCCCGCCCTCCCCCTCTCCTCCGCCCCGCCCGCCCTCCCCCCTCTCCTCCGCACCGCCCGCCCTCCCCCCTCTCCTCCGCCCCGCCCGCCCTCCCCCCTCTCCTCCGCCCCGCCCGCCCTCCCCCCTCTCCTCCGCCCCGCCCGCCCTCCCCCCTCTCCTCCGCCCCGCCCGCCCTCCCCCCTCTCCTCCGCCCCGCCCGCCCTCCCCCCTCTCCTCCGCCCCGCCCGCCCTCCCCCCTCTCCTCCGCCCCGCCCGCCCTCCCCCCTCTCCTCCGCCCCGCCCGCCCTCCCCCCTCTCCTCCGCCCCGCCCGCCCTCCCCCCTCTCCTCCGCCCCGCCCGCCCTCCCCCCTCTCCTCCGCCCCGCCCGCCCTCCCCCCTCTCCTCCGCCCCGCCCGCCCTCCCCCCTCTCCTCCGCCCCGCCCGCCCTCCCCCCTCTCCTCCGCCCCGCCCGCCCTCCCCCCTCTCCTCCGCCCCGCCCGCCCTCCCCCCTCTCCTCCGCCCCGCCCGCCCTCCCCCCTCTCCTCCGCCCCGCCCGCCCTCCCCCCTCTCCTCCGCCCCGCCCGCCCTCCCCCCTCTCCTCCGCCCCGCCCGCCCTCCCCCCTCTCCTCCGCCCCGCCCGCCCTCCCCCCTCTCCTCCGCCCCGCCCGCCCTCCCCCCCTCCTCCGCCCCGCCCGCCCTCCCCCCCTCTCCTCCGCCCCGCCCGCCCTCCCCCCTCTCCTCCGCCCCGCCCGCCCTCCCCCCTCTCCTCCGCCCCGCCCGCCCTCCCCCCTCTCCTCCGCCCCGCCCGCCCTCCCCCCTCTCCTCCGCCCCGCCCGCCCTCCCCCCTCTCCTCCGCCCCGCCCGCCCTCCCCCCTCTCCTCCGCCCCGCCCGCCCTCCCCCCTCTCCTCCGCCCCGCCCGCCCTCCCCCCTCTCCTCCGCCCCGCCCGCCCTCCCCCCTCTCCTCCGCCCCGCCCGCCCTCCCCCCTCTCCTCCGCCCCGCCCGCCCTCCCCCCTCTCCTCCGCCCCGCCCGCCCTCCCCCCTCTCCTCCGCCCCGCCCGCCCTCCCCCCTCTCCTCCGCCCCGCCCGCCCTCCCCCCTCTCCTCCGCCCCGCCCGCCCTCCCCCCTCTCCTCCGCCCCGCCCGCCCTCCCCCCTCTCCTCCGCCCCGCCCGCCCTCCCCCCTCTCCTCCGCCCCGCCCGCCCTCCCCCCTCTCCTCCGCCCCGCCCGCCCTCCCCCCTCTCCTCCGCCCCGCCCGCCCTCCCCCCTCTCCTCCGCCCCGCCCGCCCTCCCCCCTCTCCTCCGCCCCGCCCGCCCTCCCCCCTCTCCTCCGCCCCGCCCGCCCTCCCCCCTCTCCTCCGCCCCGCCCGCCCTCCCCCCTCTCCTCCGCCCCGCCCGCCCTCCCCCCTCTCCTCCGCCCCGCCCGCCCTCCCCCCTCTCCTCCGCCCCGCCCGCCCTCCCCCCTCTCCTCCGCCCCGCCCGCCCTCCCCCCTCTCCTCCGCCCCGCCCGCCCTCCCCCCTCTCCTCCGCCCCGCCCGCCCTCCCCCCTCTCCTCCGCCCCGCCCGCCCTCCCCCCTCTCCTCCGCCCCGCCCGCCCTCCCCCCTCTCCTCCGCCCCGCCCGCCCTCCCCCCTCTCCTCCGCCCCGCCCGCCCTCCCCCCTCTCCTCCGCCCCGCCCGCCCTCCCCCCTCTCCTCCGCCCCGCCCGCCCTCCCCCCTCTCCTCCGCCCCGCCCGCCCTCCCCCCTCTCCTCCGCCCCGCCCGCCCTCCCCCCTCTCCTCCGCCCCGCCCGCCCTCCCCCCTCTCCTCCGCCCCGCCCGCCCTCCCCCCTCTCCTCCGCCCCGCCCGCCCTCCCCCCTCTCCTCCGCCCCGCCCGCCCTCCCCCCTCTCCTCCGCCCCGCCCGCCCTCCCCCCTCTCCTCCGCCCCGCCCGCCCTCCCCCCTCTCCTCCGCCCCGCCCGCCCTCCCCCCTCTCCTCCGCCCCGCCCGCCCTCCCCCCTCTCCTCCGCCCCGCCCGCCCTCCCCCCTCTCCTCCGCCCCGCCCGCCCTCCCCCCTCTCCTCCGCCCCGCCCGCCCTCCCCCCTCTCCTCCGCCCCGCCCGCCCTCCCCCCTCTCCTCCGCCCCGCCCGCCCTCCCCCCTCTCCTCCGCCCCGCCCGCCCTCCCCCCTCTCCTCCGCCCCGCCCGCCCTCCCCCCTCTCCTCCGCCCCGCCCGCCCTCCCCCCTCTCCTCCGCCCCGCCCGCCCTCCCCCCTCTCCTCCGCCCCGCCCGCCCTCCCCCCTCTCCTCCGCCCCGCCCGCCCTCCCCCCTCTCCTCCGCCCCGCCCGCCCTCCCCCTCTCCTCCGCCCGCCCGCCCTCCCCCTCTCCTCCGCCCCGCCCGCCCTCCCCCCTCTCCTCCGCCCCGCCCGCCCTCCCCCCTCTCCTCCGCCCCGCCCGCCCTCCCCCCTCTCCTCCGCCCCGCCCGCCCTCCCCCCTCTCCTCCGCCCCGCCCGCCCTCCCCCCTCTCCTCCGCCCCGCCCGCCCTCCCCCCTCTCCTCCGCCCCGCCCGCCCTCCCCCCTCTCCTCCGCCCCGCCCGCCCTCCCCCCTCTCCTCCGCCCCGCCCGCCCTCCCCCCCTCTCCTCCGCCCCGCCCGCCCTCCCCCCTCTCCTCCGCCCCGCCCGCCCTCCCCCCTCTCCTCCGCCCCGCCCGCCCTCCCCCCTCTCCTCCGCCCCGCCCGCCCTCCCCCCTCTCCTCCGCCCCGCCCGCCCTCCCCCCTCTCCTCCGCCCCGCCCGCCCTCCCCCCTCTCCTCCGCCCCGCCCGCCCTCCCCCCTCTCCTCCGCCCCGCCCGCCCTCCCCCCTCTCCTCCGCCCCGCCCGCCCTCCCCCCTCTCCTCCGCCCCGCCCGCCCTCCCCCCTCTCCTCCGCCCCGCCCGCCCTCCCCCCTCTCCTCCGCCCCGCCCGCCCTCCCCCCTCTCCTCCGCCCCGCCCGCCCTCCCCCCTCTCCTCCGCCCCGCCCGCCCTCCCCCCTCTCCTCCGCCCCGCCCGCCCTCCCCCCTCTCCTCCGCCCCGCCCGCCCTCCCCCCTCTCCTCCGCCCCGCCCGCCCTCCCCCCTCTCCTCCGCCCCGCCCGCCCTCCCCCCTCTCCTCCGCCCCGCCCGCCCTCCCCCCTCTCCTCCGCCCCGCCCGCCCTCCCCCCTCTCCTCCGCCCCGCCCGCCCTCCCCCCTCTCCTCCGCCCCGCCCGCCCTCCCCCCTCTCCTCCGCCCCGCCCGCCCTCCCCCCTCTCCTCCGCCCCGCCCGCCCTCCCCCCTCTCCTCCGCCCCGCCCGCCCTCCCCCCTCTCCTCCGCCCCGCCCGCCCTCCCCCCTCTCCTCCGCCCCGCCCGCCCTCCCCCCTCTCCTCCGCCCCGCCCGCCCTCCCCCCTCTCCTCCGCCCCGCCCGCCCTCCCCCCTCTCCTCCGCCCCGCCCGCCCTCCCCCCTCTCCTCCGCCCCGCCCGCCCTCCCCCCTCTCCTCCGCCCCGCCCGCCCTCCCCCCTCTCCTCCGCCCCGCCCGCCCTCCCCCCTCTCCTCCGCCCCGCCCGCCCTCCCCCCTCTCCTCCGCCCCGCCCGCCCTCCCCCCTCTCCTCCGCCCCGCCCGCCCTCCCCCCTCTCCTCCGCCCCGCCCGCCCTCCCCCCTCTCCTCCGCCCCGCCCGCCCTCCCCCCTCTCCTCCGCCCCGCCCGCCCTCCCCCCCTCTCCTCCGCCCCGCCCGCCCTCCCCCCCTCTCCTCCGCCCCGCCCGCCCTCCCCCCCCTCTCCTCCGCCCCGCCCGCCCTCCCCCCCCTCTCCTCCGCCCCGCCCGCCCTCCCCCCTCTCCACCGCCCCGCCCGCCCTCCCCCCTCTCCACCGCCCCGCCCGCCCTCCCCCCTCTCCACCGCCCCGCCCGCCCTCCCCCCTCTCCACCGCCCCGCCCGCCCTCCCCCCTCTCCACCGCCCCGCCCGCCCTCCCCCCTCTCCACCGCCCCGCCCGCCCTCCCCCCTCTCCACCGCCCCGCCCGCCCTCCCCCCTCTCCTCCGCCCCGCCCGCCCTACCCTCTCCCCCGCCCCGCCCGCCCTACCCCCGCCCCGCCCGCCCTCTCCTCCGCCCCGCCCGCCCTCTCCTCCGCCCCGCCCGCCCTCTCCTCCGCCCCGCCCGCCCTCTCCTCCGCCCCGCCCGCCCTCCCCCCTCTCCTCCGCCCCGCCCGCCCTCCCCGCCCTCCCCCTCCCTCTCCTCCGCCCCGCCCGCCCTCCCCCCTCTCCTCCGCCCCGCCCGCCCTCCCCCCTCTCCTCCGCCCCGCCCGCCCTCCCCCCTCCTCCGCCCGCCCGCCCTCCCCTCCGCCGCCCTCCCCCCTCTCCTCCGCCCCGCCCGCCCTCCCCCCTCTCCTCCGCCCCGCCCGCCCTCCCCCCTCTCCGCCCCGCCCGCCCTCCCCCCTCTCCTCCGCCCCGCCCCCCCCTCCCCCCTCTCCTCCGCCCCGCCCCCCCTTCCCCCCTCTCCTCCGCCCCGCCCGCCCTTCCCCCCTCTCCTCCGCCCCGCCCGCCCTCCCCCCCTCTCCTGCGCCCCCGCCCGCCCTCCCCCCCTCTCCTGCGCCCCCGCCCTCCCTCCCCCCCCCTCTCCTTCGCCCCTCCACCCGCCCTCACTCCTTCCCACCCCCCCTCCCTTTGTTTAAGGTCGAGTTTAATGTTTCTATCTGATTTGACAAAGAGAATGATATCTAAACCGCGATATTTATGGCACTCAATTGTTGCATACTTTAAATATTGTGTCAGAAAGCATTCACAATGTACCTGAATTTTGCAGTTTAACTTAAGAAGCTCAGTACATTACATTTGGTGTGAATGTGTTTTTATCTTGTAAAACAGCTCTTTTAGTAATAACTTTCTTGGATCAAGGTTTCTGAATTTATCAACTTATTAATGTAAGCAAGTCATACATTATACTGGGTCTTTTATTGGGACTACATTTAGTTATAGATAATCTTCTTGTCTTCATTTGTAGACCTGGGCGCTGCACTCCTTGTCATTGTTAATAGATTCCAGTGGTCCAATGTATCATGCCCATGTGGAAACGAGCCTGTCTCTAGTCTTGCTGCTGCTGTTGACTGTGCCTACTACTCATGCCGAAGTTCATCAAAGTTTGGGTCGTTGTTTGAATGTGCTTATTACCACATTGGGTCCAGAATTGCAAGGTAACATGTTTGCAGCAATTAATCTTTGTAATGAGAATGCTCATTAGTATTAGAAATATATTTCCCATTGTATGGTAAAAGCCTGAAATTTACATTAATTTATAACAGCCGTGTTAACGTGTATTTATTGAATTAGTTTTATTTAATGTTTCTTCATCACCAGTAAAGAAACATGTTTAATACAGAAAGCGTCATTTTTTGTGCGGTGATAGGAGAATTTCTGTTTGTTTCATATAATTTTCAAGTATATATTGAGCTCAAATGAAGGTGGTTTTGCCTTGAATAAATTGGAAAATAAAAGTTGGAAGACACATTTCAGCAAGACCTCATAGGTTGATTTGAACTGGAAGTTATCCAAAACACAAGATTTGGAATTGATTGCATGGCATTTAGTAGGGATGAGAGACTTTGAGGACTTGTGGCATTTGGTCATCAGCATGATAGGCAATACCTTCTAAACATTGTGCCTTTAGTTAGGATTGATGAGATGGTCTTGATTTCAGAGGCCTATGTATTGTCAAGTACTATCAATATTTCCGTCTTTAGTTCTTGGTGGAAAATGCAAACATTGTCAGTTCACTAGAGATTTTTTCTATCCGCATAAATATTACATTATGATGGCCAATGTCTTTACCTGGAGACCTGGTGCTTATCAAACCGTGCAAGAAACGTAAGATGTAAAACATGTTTTATTCCCTTGTTGAGTTAGTCTGTTTCACCATTAAGCATTTTACCCACATTATCTTACAATGGATTATTCAACCTGCAAGTAAAACTATTAGTTTAAGCCTTCCAAAGGTTTTTTGATGAAGTGCCACATAATAGGCTTGCCAGCAAAGTTGAAGCCATGGGGCAGAATTTTTTTTTCTGTCCCATGGGCGGACATGCACCTGACCCGAACGTGAGTGAAGTGGTATGCAATGATGTCAGGTGTGTGTCCCAGTGACATCACGCACTCGTGATCTTTCAGTCATCAGGCGCACACAAGAGGTGGCAGCATGCCTGCCAACAATTAAGAAGTCTATTCAGACCCCTAATCAATTAATTAAATTGAATTTTTTGCTGCCCTTCTAACTGTTAGGTTCCCACCCCTGGACTTTGTCACAATAATCCAGAGAACGTTCATCGATTTCTTCTGGGACAAAAGGCTGCGCTGGGTCGCTGCCGAGGTTCTGAGTCTCCTGCCTGAGCAGGGTGGTCAGGCGCGGGTGTGCCTATGCACCCAGGTGGCGACCTTCCACCTTCAGGTCCTGCAGCGATACCTTTACGTTGAGCCCCCTCTGAGATGGTGTGCCTTGGCAATGTATTTCTTCCGCCAGGTGCACAGCCTGAATTATGACGTGTAGCTCCAGTTTGTAGACCTGAGGGGCTTTCGTGGCTCCTTGCAGGCGTTGCCCATCTTTTACCAGGGCCTGATCAAATTTTGGAACATGGTCGCCTCACAACGCAGCTCTCCGCCAGGCTATCATCAGAGAGCCGCTGCTCAGGAATCCACCCCTCCATCCGTTGCGGTGACTGACAGAGAGGAAGGCTGTGGCTGCCAGGGTGACCAGGATCGGGGATGTGCTGGGTGGCGGAGGAGTGAGCTGGATGCTTCCACAGGAGTTGGCACGTCGCGCATCCGTGGACGTCCAGCTCGCGGCCAATGCCATTCAAGACCTGAGGTATGACATCATGGCGTGCCTTGTTGCCATCCAGCTGTGGATGTCGCCATTGGGGGGCCCTCTATGGAGGTGTCCTCCCGCTTTCCATCGGGGACCTGGGGTGGAGGGTGTTGCACGCTGCAGCCCCATACAATCGTAGAATGTGCCGGTCACGGACTCTCAAGATACCTGCCCTTTTTGCGGTCTTGTGGAGTCCGTGGACCATGTTTACATTAGTTGTTGTAGGATGCACTCCCTTTTCAGTTATTTAAAGAACCTTTTATTAACATTTTGTTTGCACTTCAGCCCCACGCTCCTGATCCACGGGCACCCGGTGCAGAGGGTGGCCGGGAGGGAGGAGGACCTCCTCGTGATCCTGCTCCTGAGCCTGGCCACGTTGGCCATTAACAAGTCCAGGCAGCGGGTGATCAAGTGGGTCATCCGACCCGACTGTCTGCCCCTCTTCTGCGGCTATGTTCGCGGCCAGGGGTCCCTGGAGAGGGAGCATGCGGTGTTTGCCGGCATGTCGAGGCCTTCTGTGCCCGGTGGGCACCACGGGGACTGGGGTGTTTTATCAACCCCCTTAATCACATTTTGATTTAATGTTTATAAGTCTCCCTTAAATTTTGTCCCAAACTGTAGTAGACCAAGTTGAAGGAGGTGCAAGGGAAGCGTTGCTTCACCTGAAAGAAATGTTTGAGCCCTTGGACGGTGAGGAGGGACGAGGTAAAGGGGCAGGTGTTGCACCTTCTGCAATTGCATGGGAAGGTGCCGTGGGATGGGGATGAGGTGTTGGGGATGATGGAGGAGTGGACCAGGGTATCCCATAGGGAATGGTCGCAATGGAATGCTGACGGGGGTGGGGTGAGGGGAAGATGTGTTTGGTTTGGTAGTGGCATCATACTGGAGTTGACGGAAATGGCGGAGGATGATCCTTTGAATGCGGAAGCTGGTGGGGTGAAAAGTGAGTACCAGGGGGACCCTATCATGGTTCTGGGAGGGAGGGAAAGGTGTGAGGGCAGAGGCATGGGAGATGGGTCGGACGTGGCTGAGGGCCATGTCAACCACAGTGGTGGGGGAGAAACCTCGGTTAAGGAAGAAGGAAGACATGCCAGAAGCCAAATACCTTAAATCTGTGCCCTCTCGTTCTTGATCCTTTCACCAATGGGAAGTTTATCCTTATCTGCTCTGTCTCGACCCCACATGATTTTGAATACATGTATCAAATCTCCTCTCAACCTTCTCCAATTTACCAACATCACTGAAGTTCCTCATCCCAGAGACCATTCTTGTGAATCTTTTCTGCTGTCTCTAATGCCTTCACATCTTTCTTAAAGTATGGCACCTAGAACTGGATGCAGTACTACAGTTGAGGCCAAGCCAGTATTTTACAAAGGTTTAACAGAACCTTATTGCTCTTTTCCTCTATGCCCCTAAAAATAGAGCATTAGTAGCATTCTGGATTTTAATTGCTGTAGCAATAAAGGCCATGCCTTCAGCTAGCAAGCTCTCAAATTCCTTCTTTAACCTCTCTGCCTCTCTACCTTTCTATCCTCCTTTTCAACCAGGTTTTTGGTCATCTGCCCTTATGTCTCCATACGTGGCTTTATGTCTCGGAAGCACCTTGGACTCAAAGCACCATTAATACAATAAACAAGTTGTTGTATTGAACAAATTAAAGAATCACTATTCTAATGTAGAAAACATGTCAGCCAACTTGCACACAGCAAGCTCCCACAAACAGTAATGGGATAATGATCAGATAACCTGTTTTTCTAATGTAGATTGAGAGATAAGTATTGATCACTCCTCTTCGAAATAGTGCCACAGCATATTTTACTTCCACCCAAACAGGCAAATGGGGTTTCACTTTAATATCCCATCTGAATGACAGCACACCTGATAGCACTTGCTCAGTATTGCACTGGAGTGTCAGCCTTGATTTTTGTGTTCAAGCCCTGGAGTGGGATTTGATCCTGAAACATTGTGATGCAGAGGTGAGTGTTCTACTGACTGAGCCACAGATGTCTATTGTAAGTGATCCTGGGCAAATTTTCCTGTCAGGGTCAATGCTGCAAAATATTTTCACTGTATGCTGAGTAGTCAGTACTTGCTGTTCCAATAATTATAAATAAATCATCCATGTATATTTAATTTCTAGGCAACAGCACATCTGTCGCCCTGTTAAGAACTTCCTGCCTCGTTGGCTGTGCAGTGATGCAGGATAACCCTGATTGTCTTGTGCAGGCACAAGCCATCTCCTGCCTCCAGCAGTTACATATGTTTGCACCACGTCATGTGAACCTTTCCAATCTTGTCCCCTGTCTATGTGTAAGTATGCCATATGGATATATCCTTCTTACATTTGAATTTGGGTACCTACAACTTGTATTTTTTAAAAATGTGCCATCTATAAATCTAAATTGGTGTACTCATTGCTGTGACTTGAGCCTTAATCTATACAGCTCTTGTTCTGTTTAGGGGTCATATTAAGTTAATTATACCAGAGCCAGGCTAGTGCATCAACCAGCCAAAAAAGGGGCCCCTGATAAAACTCAGGAAAACAATATACAACAACTAATCTAGTTTTATTTAAGCATAGTATATTGCAATATGATTACATAGTTTGTCAACACAGCTTGTAAACAGTCCGAGGGACTGTTTCTTGCATTTTACTACACATTTGTGACTTCGTGGGTTGGATTTTAAGAGAGTATCAAGAGGCTCTAGCACCATGACTGCTTCATCCGGCTTTGAACAGTGACTACTTGGTGTCTGCACCCTGTTACAAATATAATTTCAATCAGAACACAGTGCTTTGTGTAGTGTCAAGTTCTTGCTAGCAATATTATAATGGTACCACAATTTCCGTTTAATGAACAAATGTGACATAAACAGAGTTTTATTGTGACAGGCCTGTCATTTGTTCTTTTGTACAGGAGATCTTATTGGATAATTCTGTTTGGGTAGGTTGTTTCCCTCATTCCACCCGTTTCCTACCTACCGCTACACCTGCCTCACCCCCACACCCTCAAACAAGTGTTGGTTTGATGTTTTTAGATACCTTTTTATATTGGTTTGTTTTTAGCTTTGACGCTAATCATCAATCTAACAACTTGGCTGGGCATGCAAAATGAATACAAACAAGCTGTGTGATGCAACTTCTCTACTGATAAAAACCCTTGGCTTATATCTGACTTAACTTTCTAATGTGCTTTCCTTATTTGACTAGCATCAATTGCATCTGCAGGCTGCACAGGTGGTGGCAGCATAAATTAATACTGCAAATGGTTTGGCTTGTTTTTTATTATTTGTTTGATCATGCAAAAAGCTCCCCGAAACCTTGAGACTGTCATGAAGAGAATATGTATTTCAGTTGTTTGCAGATGTTCCTCACTTGAGATTCTTTCAATATTTTGCTCGAGTCCTGAAGTGAGTTGATTTATCTACTGTCAACTGATGCAGTATGGGTGGCTGATATTCAAACACTAACCTGCAGAGTGTAATAGTAATGCGAAAAGTAACATCACGGAATTAGTTTATTTTAATTGTTAATGTTTGCTTGTTCTTTTGTACTTAGTTGTAATTGTCAGCATTTCTTTATCTTTGCAGGTGAGTGCACCACTGAATTCATATGTATTAGGTTTATAGTAAAAACTTGATCTTGTTTCAACTGTTTAAAATCATACTTGTATTTTTAAGTAAAGCTCCAAATGACTTTGGGTGCAACTAGAAATGAATTGTTTTGACTTAAAATTCTAGCACAAGTATATTGGTGTACTTGCTAATACTTAACTACAATCCAGAATGCAGTATGGAGTATAATCAATTAACTAATGATGATGAAAGTGCTCAAATTGTAACAGTATTAAATTTATATGCATCGTATTTTTACAGAAATACAGAAAATCCATTTACAGTTTTTATTAATTTTAGGCTAAGCATGTACTGTTTTCCCCTGTGTTGCACCAAGCGCTTCATTTCAGGTTAGGTGAATGGGCCAAAATTTGGCAAATGGAGTTTAACGTGGATAAATGTGAGGTTATCCAAAAATTAAAAACAAAAAACTGCGGATGCTGGAAATCCAAAACAAAAACAGAATTACCTGGAAAAACTCAGCTGGTCTGGCAGGATCGGCGGAGAAGAAAAGAGTTGACGTTTTGAGTCCTCATGACCCTTCTGCAGAACTGAGTAATATTAGGAGAGGGGTGAAATATAACTGGTTTAAGGTGGTGGGGGGCGGTGGTGTTGTATGGACAAGCAAGCAGTGATAGGAGCAGATAATCAAAAGATGTCACAGACAAAAGAACAAAGAGGTGTTGAAGGTGGTGATATTATCTAAACGAATGTGCTAATTAAGAATAGATGGAAGGACACCCAAGGTACAGCTCTAGTGGGGGTGGGGTGGAAAGACTAACAGGGCATAAAAGGTATAAATTTAAAAATAATGGAAATAGGTGGGAAAAGAAAAATCTATATAAATTTTTGGAAAAAACAAAAGGGAGGGGATGGGGATGGAGGAGGGAGGTCAAGACCTAAAGTTGTTGAATTCAATATTCAGACCAGAAGGCTGTAAAGTGCCTAGTTGGAAGATGAGGTGCTGTTCCTCCAGTTTGCGTTGGGCTTCACTGGAACAATGCAGCAAGCCAAGGACAGACATGTGGGCAAGAGAGCAGGGTGGAGTGTTAAAATGGCAAGCGACAGGGAGGTATGGGTCTTTCTTGCAGGAAGACCGCAGGTGTTCTGCAAAGCGGTCGCCCAGTTTACGTTTGGTCTCTCCAATGTAGAGGAGACCGCATTGGGAGCAACGAATGCAGTAGACTAAGTTAGGGGAAATGCAAGTGAAATGCTGCTTCACTTGAAAAGAGTGTTTGGGCCCTTGGACGGTGAGGAGAGAGGAAGTAAAGGGGCAGGTGTTGCATTTTTTGCGTGGGCATGGGGAGGTGCCATATGTGGGGGTTGAGGAGTAGGGGGTGATGGAGAAGTGGACCAGGGTGTCCCGGAGGGAATGATCCCTACAGAATGCCGCCAGGGGGGTGAAGGGAAGATGTGTTTGGTGGTGGTATCATGCTGGAGTTGGCGGAAATGGCGGAGGATGATCTTTTGAATGCGGAGGCTGGTGGGGTGTTAAGTGAGGACAAGGGGGACCCTATCATATTTCTGGGAGGGAGGAGAAGACGTGAGGGCGGATGCGCGGGAGATGGGCTGGACACGGTTGAGGGCCCTGTCAACGACCGTGGGTGGAAAACCTCGGTTCAAGAAGAAGGAGGACATGTCAGAGGGACGGGTTTTGAAGGCAGCATCATCAGAACAGATGCGATGGTTGCGAACGAGCTGAGAGAATGAGATGGAGTCCTTATAGGAAGCGGGGTGTGAGGAGCTGTAGTCGAGGTAGCTGTGGGAGTTGGTAGGCTTGTAATGGATATTGGTAGACAGTCTATCACCAGAAATTGAGACAGAGGGGTCAAAGAAGGGAAGGGAAGTGTCAGAGATGGACCATGTGAAAATGATGGAGGGGTGGAGCTCGGAAGCAAAATCAATAAATTTTTCCCGGTCCCAATGAGAGCATGAAGCTGTACCGGAGAAAGAGTTGTGGGAGGGGGCCGGAGTAGAGCTGGATCAAGGAATGTTCCACATACCCCATAAAGCGACAGGCATAGTTGGGGCCCATGCGGGTACCCATAGCCACACCTTTTATTTGGTGGAAGTGAGAGGAGTTAAAGGAGGAATTGTTCAGTGTGAGAACAAGTTCAGCCAGACGGAGGAGAGTAGTGGTGGATGGGGATTGTTCGGGTCTCTGTTCGAGGAAGAAGCTAAGGGCCCTCAGACCATCCTGGTGGGGAATGGAGGTGTAGAGGGATTGGACGTCCATGGTGAAGAGGAAGCGGTTGGGGTCAGGGAACTGGAAATTGTTGATGTGAGGTAAGGTGTCAGAGGAATCACGGATGTAGGTGGGAAGGGACTGGACAAGGGGAGAGAGAAGGGAGCCAACATAACAAGAAATGAGTTCTGTGGGGCAGGAACAGGCTGACACGATCGGTCTGCCGGGACAGTTCTGTTTGTGGATTTTGGGTAGGAGGTAGAAGCGGGCAGTCTGAGGTTGGACGACTATCAGGTTGGAAGCTGTGGGAGGAAGATCTCCAGAGGAGATGAGGTCAGTGACAGTCCTGGAAACAATGGCTTGATGTTCAGTGGTGGGGTCATGTCCAGGGAGAGGTAGGAGAAAGTGTCTGTGAAGTGTCAACACCTCTTTGTTCTTTTGTCTGTGACATCTTTTGATTGTCTGCTCCTATCACTGCTTGCTTGTCCCTACAACCTCCCCCCCCCCCCTCCCCCCATCTTTAACCAGCTTATACTTCACCCCTCTCCTAATATTACTCAGTTCTGCTGAAGGGTCATGAAGACTTGAAACGTCAACTCTCTTCTTCTTCGCTGATGCTGCCAGACCTGCGAGTTTTTCCAGGTAATTCTGTTTTTGTTTTGGTCGGAAGAATAAAGAGACAACTTATTATTTAAATGGAGAGAAACTTCAGAATGCTTCAATGCAGAGGGATCTGCGTATCCTCGTGCACGGATCGCTGAAAGCTAGTGTGCAGGTACAACAGGTAATAAGGAAGGCAAATGGAATTTTGGCATTTATTGCTAAAGGAATAGAGTATAAAAATAGGGAAGTGTTGTTGCAACTGTACAAGGCATTGGTGAGACCACACCTGGAGCAGTGTGCACGGTTTTGGTCCCCTTACTTGAGGAAGGATGTAGTTGCATTGGAAGCGGTTCAAAGGAGGTTCACTAGATTGATTCCAGAGACATGGGGCTTGTCTTATGACGAGGCATTGAGCAGTTTAGGCCTATACTCGTTAGAGCTTAGAGGGATGAGAGGAGATCTAATTGAGGTATATAAGATGCTAAAGGGGATAGACAAAGTAGACATGGAGCGAATGTTTTTCCTTGTGGGGCTTTCTAGAACGAGAGGCTATAGTTTTAGGCTAAGGATGGTAGATTTAAATCAGAAATGAGGAGGAATTACTTTTCTCAAAGGGTCATGAATCTGTGGAATTCACTACCTCAGAGTGCAGTGGATGCTGGGACGCTGAATAAACTTAAGGAGGAGATAGACAGATTTTTAATTAGTAACGAGTTGAAAGGTTATGGGGAGAGGGCAGGGAATTGAGTTGAGGCCGAAATGAGATCAGCCATGATCGTAATGAATGGCGGGGCAGGCTCGAGAGGCTGAATTGCTTACTCCTGCTCTTAGTTCTTATGTTCTTAAAGTTGACTAGCCTTTTCTGTCACAAGACACAAATACATAAAAATATTCTAAAGTTACAGAATTATTACAAAAGGCTATTGATATTGGGGCAGAAATGTTGGTATTCTGTTTACCAGTGGACAGATTAGTGCACGCAATCCCAATACTTGAAATATTTGAATGCATAGGAATTGTAAGTCGTCAAAAGTCTGAAGTGATTAACTGCTTGCCTGGTGCATTTGTTGAAAAGTTGTTCAAGGTACTTTTCATAGTTCTGGCATTAAAGCTTGAAAGCATTGGGTTAGATTGGAGAATCTGCGATTGTACTCCTTCGAGCAGAAAAGGTTGAGGTGGGATTTGGTATCAGTAATCAAAATGACAGTTTTGATAGTAAATGAGGAGAACTGTTTCTAGTGGCAAGAAGCTTCCTTGGCAGAAGTGACATGGAAACATTTTTTAGGCAGTAAATGAAGATCTGGAATGTACTTTCCGAAAGGGTGATGGAAGCAGATTCAGCCTCAAAAGGGAACTGGGTAAGTATGTGAAAAGGAGAAATTTGCAGCATTCTGGGGAATGAACAGGGAATGGGCCTAAGTGGACTCCTCCAAATGCTGGCATAGGCATGATGGATTCAATGGCGGCCTCCTGTGTTGTATCATTCTATGACTCATGTTCTCAAGATGTTCTAAAGCACTTCTCAGTGAGCTAACTACTTTTGACATTGCAATCAATTTGTTCAGTGAAGAATTCACAAAGTGCTAATGAGATAAATGACCAGCTAATCTTTTCTTGATATTACAGCTGTTGAGTTCGTATAGATGGCTTGCAAATCTGCAGGGGTATGTAGCGCTTGATATGGTAAACAAAAGACAGATAACTATCCTTTCTGAGGGAATCATTCAGTCTCTACTCTCAAATGATTTGCATCAACTGTAGGCAGAGGCACATTGTGACCACCATCTTCAGAATGACAACAGAGGCATACATAAGAGAAGCATTAGGTTTGGAAGTAAGATGAAACATGCCAGGGGACTGGAGAACAGCTAATGTGGTTCCGCAATTTAAGAAGGGTTGTAGAGATAAGCCAGGGAACTACAGGCCAGTGAGTCTCACGTCACTGGTAGGGAAACTATTGGAGAAATTTCTTAAGGAGAGTATCTATCTCCACTTGGAGAGGTAAGGTTTGATCAGGGATGGTCATCATGGCGTTGTCAGGGGGAGGTCATGCCTAACAAATTTGATTGAATTTCTTGAGGAGGTGCCCAGGTGTGTAGATGAGGGTAGTGCAGTTGATGTAATTTATATGGATTTCAGCAAAGCCTTTGACAAGGCCTCACATGGGAGACTTATAAAGAAGGCAAAGGCACATGGGATACAGGGTAATTTGATAAGGTGGATTCAAAATTGGCTTAGTTGTAGGAGGCAGAGGGTGTCATAGAAGGATGCTTTAGTGACTGGAAGCCAGTGTCCAGTGGCGCACCACAGGCATCTGTGCTCGGTCCCCTATTATTTGTCATTTATATAAACGACATAGATGAGTATGTTTGGGGTAGAATGGGGGTATGTTGGGTGCAGATGACACAAAGATTGGTGGTTAACAGTGAGGTTGAGTGTCTTGGGCTATGGGAAGCTATAGTCGGGATGGTCAGATGGGCAGATAAGTGGCAGATGGATTTAACCCTGAAAAGTGTAAGGTGATTCCCTTTGAAAGGAGTAATTTGACAAGGAAGTATTCAATGAACGGCATGACACTAGGAAGTTCTGAGGAACAAAGGGACCTTGACATGTGTGTCTATAGATCTCTGAAGGCGTAAGAGCATGTTGGTGGGTTGGCGAAAAAGGCATATGGGACACTTGCCTTTATCAATTGAGGCATAGATTACACAAGTAGGGAGGTCATGTTGGAGTTATATAGAACCTTGGTGAGGCCACATCTGGAGTAATGTGTGTAGTTCTGGTCGCCACATTATAGGAAGAATGTGATTGCACTGGAAGAGGTGCAGAGAAGATTCACCAGGATGTTGCCTGGGATGAAACATTTAAGTTATGAAGAGAGGTTGGTTAGATTTGGGTTGTTTTCATTGGAGCAGAGAAGACTGAGGGACGACCTGTTCGAGGTGTACAAGATTACGAGGGGCATGGACAGGGGAGATAGGGAGCAGCTGTTCTGCTTAGTTGAAGAGGCAGTCATAGGGGGGCATAAGTTCAAGGTGAGGGGCAGGAGGTTTAGGGGGGATGTGAGGAAAAACTTCTTTACCCAGAGGGTGGTGATGGTCTGGAATGCACTGTCTGGGAGGTTGGTGGAGGCGGGTTACCTCACATCCTTTAAAAAGTACCTGGATGAGCACTTGGCACGTCATAACATTCAAGGCTATGGGCCAAGTGCTGCTAAATGTGATTAGGTAGGTAGGTCAGGTGTTTCTCACATGTCGGTGCAGACTCGATGGGCCGAATGGCCTCTTCTGCACTGTGATTCTGTGATACCTAATAGGGTCTTAGAGGAGTAATGCTTAAAAAAGACTGCAGCTCTCCTGTGACTAAGCCACTTAGTTGCTTCCCTCAGGAAACCACTCAAGATAGACCAGCAAGTCCCATGGTTAATCTGGTATGCAGCCTATAAATTAGAGGATTGTCGGTAGATTACAGTGACAACAATGGTTCTGATTTGGAATGGAAAGGAAAAGCAACAGGCAGAGTCCCTAATCTTGATCACTGTCCTGCAATTCCTCCTGGGAGAGCTGTGAAAATTAAATTTTGGCCTGGTTTGTTTTGTCATGCCACAGTGGTTCAGTCTTTACTATTTCAAGTCATGCACAAAGAACATGTACTAGGTGCTAGAATACATGTGGTACCTGATTTAGCACCTTCAGGAAACAGCTGGTATACAGGTTTATCTAAATGTAGTTGCCACAGCTGCAGTTTGTTTCTTTACATAATCACAGGTCATTAGCTCAGGTTTTGCTGACAATAATTGAATTTAATGGCATCAGCATTACAAATATGTAAATTCTCCATCAACTTGTGGTGAGGAAGAGATACTTTGTGAAATTTTAAATCTCCACAAATTGCTGTGCAGTTTGTGCTTCTTATCTTCATGAAAATGGGATCTCACCCTGAACCTGTCTGTGAGATTCATGGAATTGCTGCATTTGCACATTAATTTCCAGTTGAGCATCCTACAGAAAGTTAGGGTTGCTACTTAACAACGTAAGTATAATTTTAATGTGATCTCTGTTTCTGCAATGAGATACACCCTCTCTGGTCCTGAAATGGAACAATTTAAACTATGGATCCGCATTCCTGCAAGTAAATTATTAGAGAATTTTAAATCTCTTTCTATGTCTTTGCCTTTTTTTTCTCTCTTCTGTACCTTGTTTGACTTGAATACACCATATTTTTTTCCTCCAGTCCTCTTTCTTTCTAAGTCCTTAAATCTCATTGGGCCAGGAGATAGGCTGATCATTGACCATGTGTCCTGCAACCCTCATTATTAGCTCGTACTTCCAGCAACTTGCAAGGCAAAACATTTTTGAGCTGAAGGGTGAGGGGGCAGAAAATGCACATAATTGGCCTCACTGTGAAATGCTCTGCTCCATGAAAATCAGGTCCATAGTGTTTGGCTGTCTGTTTTGGACTCCTAAATCACCTCCTTTTAAATGGTATTTGCATTAGTATTAGCATTTGTCTGCCCAGCATATGCACACAGTCAATTCATATAAGCTGGCATCTTCATGAGAATTATAGTTACAAAGCTTACATTGAAGAATATCTAAGCTTAATAATAAGTTGGAGCTCTGAACAAAAGGTTTTTCTGAAATCTGATTAATCCTCTATGATTGGATGCATCAGATTAGAAAACAGTTGATTCTCAGGTCACTCTTTAGTGACAAGGGTTCTTTTCCTTTTTATTATACATTTTGCTTCCAATTTATGTTAAATGACAATCTGCCAGCCTTAATGATTAGTTTTTTCTTGGTATGAATCTACAAATGGAAAGATTTATTTCTATCAGCTTAGAAGATGCCACAAAGGAATTTGAACTCGGAACACCTAGATTACAAGTCAAGTTCCATAACTACTACATTACCAGAAGGTCAGATTTGAGATCTGCTCTTGGGTCTCTGTAAAGCTGCTGTATAAAACGTTTTATACATGCCGGAAGACTAAGTTACAAAGCATAAATGTGAGCCAGTGCAACACAGTGTATTGAAACCATCATGCTCTGCTCTAGTACAATATCCTTTTAGAACTTAAGTTCTTCACCCCAGCATTGTTTCGGTTGAAAGATATGGAGAAACAGTTATCTCTGGCCACTGTTGCTGGTTGTAATTTACGGGGTTTTTTTTTTTTGCAAATAGAAAAGCCTGTTATTGTCATTTGTCATTATTCTGGTGGTTGAAATGAATCTGTTACGTAGTGTGATTTATTTAAATGTATATTTATCCATCTGTAGGCAGTTGCTGGTCAACTTTAGCTTGATTCTTCTACTCAGTTTCCAGCAGCTTGTACTGTAATAGGTTCAGTACTGAATTATATTGCTGCCCTGAATTTGTGGTAACACTACTTGATATTTTACATTGTCCTTTGAGAACGATTGGATGTGTGTTACACTAAAGAGCAAGATAACTCTAAGGAGATCCTTTCTTTCTATGTCTTCCCATCCCTGTTTGGTGAGGTGATGGTGGGGGAAGGCAGCACAAATTCCATACAATAGAATAGAAAATATTCTCAACAGTTGCTGGGAAATCCATGCTCTCCTCCGGCAGTTAGGAACTGTGAACTTTGTTATGGGGAGAGAGAGAGAGCAGCTTCATTCACTAGAATTGGAGAAGTACTTAGAACACTTAGTTAACTGAGAGCTGTACAATCCTAGAAAACACGTTGATTGGGTGCTGCTGAGTTTTTTAAAAATGCAATTGTTACTGGAATGTAGTTACACAGACGTTGGGCCTTTCTACACCGTCTTGTGTGGGTTTTTTGGTAAATTTGCCTCCTTTGTCATGCCGTCATGTACATTGTATACTCAATGCACAAGTACAGCTCTGGAAGAGAACAATTGTACTCTTGTCTATGATGAGAAATATTGTGATCCACGTATCCAGCAAGTGTTCATAAAACTTTGGGAAACTCCTCCCCCTCCAGCAGTTAGTTGCAAAGTGAAATTTATAACAGTTTCATTTTCATGAGTTTTTGCATATGGTTGAATTTGTGCATAATGTGCCTGATTTCTTCTTCTGTGCACCCCCATCCCCCCCAGCAACAAATGCCCTGAGCAATATTATTGAAATAGTTCAAGAGGCTTTGTCAATAAATAGATTCTTGGTGCTTGAAGATTTCTTAGGGTTTTTTCTGCTGATGAAAAACTCTACCTTTTAAGTCCCTTTTCAAATGTTAAGTTGTTAAATTAAATATTTACAAGATAAGGTATAGAATAACTCTATATCAAATACCTAAACTACCCTAAGTATATACTGTTTTTGCTAGCAAGCATGGTGATATTTCCTGTGATTCACATTATGACATCACTTCTGCAAATCCAGCTTGTACTCGAATAGATAAACTGTACTTTAAGCCAGGGATGGAAACGATATAATCTGCTTACAATTGGACCTGAATTATGAGTAGATCTCAATGGAACTTTCTTGACAGCAAATGCTGATTATACATCAGTATAACCTACGATCATCATAGATTTGTGCGTGCATCTGATTCCAGTGTTTTGTTTTGCTTCTTGTGTAAGAGGAGAAAACATATTGCATTATCTCTGCCCAAGGTTTACATTTTTCATTATAGAGGGATTTTTGCCTTTTAGGTAAACCTCTGTAGTTCACACCTGTTGTTGAGACGTGCTGTGATTGCATGCCTATGTCAACTTGCGCAGAGGGAAGCTGATGAGGTGTTGGAACATGCCATGGCACTTGCCACGGAATCCAGTCAGCTTGGTAAGTATTTGATTTAGAGCCATAGAAGTTATGATCTTGGTATGTAGTCAATCCCATCAAAAGCAAACTCTGAAAGCATCTGTTTTCAAAGCAAAAGCATCAGTATTTAACCAGCTTGCACTTGTAGTGTGCCTTTAAAGTAATAAAAGGTGAGAAAGCACCTCACAGAACTTGAAATAATTGGACACCAAGTACCTGTGGTGAAAGGGTTAGGTGTGGTTACTGAAGGCAAAATCAAAAAGACATTTTTCAGAAGACTTGAAGGAGGATAAAGAGGTAGCAAGGCAGAGAGGTTGCAGTGTAATACACTTATTAAGGTCCAATCCAATCCTGCTAAATATGGAAAATCAATATTTTTACCTGGTTTATTTAATATATAGCCTCCTTACTGCACTACAGTAGTCACAGTAAATACTGTTCTCAGTATTGCAAATAGTTTCATGAACAACAGTAATTGTTTATTCTGCCCCATTCTCAACTGTTAATGGCAAAATTCTACAGCTTGATGACCTGCTGAACCAGCAGTAGTTTTTCGTGCTATGGTTATGCGGTGATAGCAAATGGAAAATAAAGCACTCTCTTTAATGACCCATCATAAGATATTTATGTTTTCCAAAATGTTAAAACTAACCAAGTGCAATCAGAAGTCAGAATGCTTCATAAATGTTATGCAGTGCAGTATTCATATTTAGCTGGGGAAGTCCAAAATTGGGTGTCAGGGAGATTTACACAGATCAACCTTCTTATTTGCAAAGTTAAAATTAGATAGTCTGGGTACTGGAGATGAAGTCCTGTTGTCTTAACAGTCAACCAGAAAATGTGGCTGTGGACAAGGATGCTGACCTTGTATTTATTTTCAGATGTTAATATTCGTGAAACTGGCCTGGAAGGAGCACTTTTCAGTTTACTGGACAGAGAATCAGACCAACGACTTTGTCAAGACATTCGCGAAACTCTAAGCCATATCCTATCATCCATGGCTATTGAAAAGCTTTCTTACTGGTTGAAGTTATGCAATGATGTTTTATCTGCTTCAGCTGGTGAGTTCAAGTCTTTAATGCGGGAAACGTGTAGGTCTCCTGTCAAGCATGAGAAATTGGGACATGGAAAATTTTTAAATCTCTTTTCTCCTTGTTGAGACATTTCTTCCTGAAAGGCCAAATTGGTTACATCTTACAAAGCATTTACCCATATAGATCTGTGGCCAAGCAACCAGAACTTTAGGAGCAGCATGGGGTGACCTTCCAAATTTTCCCTTCCTCATTTTCTCTTTTTCTGGGGAAGTATTTAATCTAGAATTATTGTCTAGCTGTGATGGCATGCTGAGTTTGAAAACTCAGATTGTGAATTATGAGTGTGCATGTGGACCCCTCCACTCCAATGCAACCGTTAAGCATGACTTCATTTTAGAAACCGATCAGTATTTTGAGTTTAAATTTAAAACTTTTTTGTACTATTTCCGTGCAATTATTTATTTTCAGTAGTAAGTTAATGTTAATGATCTTTTCAAAGAATATATAAATTCTGATAATTTGTGTGTAAGATTTCACCACCACAGCACCAGTGGACACTACTCAGGAAGAGGAAGATGATGGAGGAGATGATGATTCAATATTTACCTCAAGAAAAGATGACCAATTCCAACCAATCATCAAACCACGCTGGCCTACAAGAGTATTTGCAGCAGAATGTGTATGTCGAATTATTACACAGTGCGAGAACGTAGATGCTGCTCATTTTGACATGACCAAGGCTCGAGAAAGGAAACTGAAGCACCCTAAAAGTAAGTGGTTACACAGGGACCAGAAAAGTTCATTTTTCCTTGACGGGGATTGGGAGTTGAAGAAAGAGGTCGCTTGTTCAGGAGTTTGTTGTACCTATGCTCAGCTTAATGTAACAATTATCAAACTGTTAAACCACATGGATTTCACTATAAAGGATTTTTTAATGTTTTCATATAAAATATCCCATGCACACTTTTTAAAATACTATTTGCAGGTGACTTCTTAGTGATCCATCTGGCAGATTTGATCCGCATGGCTTTCATAGCTGCCACAGATCACAGTAACGCTCTGCGGCTGTCAGGCCTTGAAACACTTCTTGTCATCATCAGGAAATTTTCTACTGTCCCCGAGCCAGAGTTTCCTGGTCATGTAATCCTTGAACAATACCAAGCAAATGTAAGTAACAGATGAAGTACCTAGTTTATATGCCATGTGTGTCAATAATGTTTTATAGCCAGTGGGTTATTTTGAAGTAAAATTACTGCCTTGTGGACAAACAAGGAATTAACTTGCCTGCTGTTAAGTCCCACCAGCAGCAATCTAGTGAACAAAGAAAATAAGTTGAAATATATAATGTTTTTGTTTTTCAAGAATTAAATCTATTCTTATTTCATCAATTATCAGATTGCTTTTCGAACATCCAGCACTGGATAAGCAGAAATTTCCTCCAGTTGAATTCTGGGAAGGCTCTGGCTCTCTCGCTCTTTGGGAACCCCTGGTGTATGCATTTGGCCCACTCATGGCTGTGCTTTTTGCTGGTGCCTAGTGCTCAGGCTTGCACAGATATGCACTCTCCAATAGGAGTTACCAGACACTCAGCAGTAGCATTAGCAGGTTTGCCTGTTTCCTAATACAAGGGTACTGAGGTCAACTGATATGCCTTACTACTGCTTTCGCAGAGCTCAGTTACTAAGCTGGAAGCCTTCCTGATTTGTGTGGCTTAATAACACACGGGACAAATTCTATTTAAATATAAGTTTTGGGGTCCAAGACTTACCCATTTTAGCATGAGTTCCATGCTGTAGTTGGCCCCAATCTATTTGAAAGCTATTATTTCTGCTAAAAATGAAGATGCACTCGATTTGAATTAGAGGTTTAGAAAAGCTGTCAGCTGAAATAAAGGAATACATCAACATTAATTCTGTGACGAAAATGGTATTAACATTCTGTACCTTCCAGCTACACAATCTTACTCCAATGGGTATATCACTGCACAAATTTAGACTCAGGGAAGGTACAGTTAAAATGTTACAAAATTTGAATCCTAAACAAGGTCTTGGTCATGTAACAAGATTGGTAGTAAGGGAGCTGTTTTCTTTAATAAATTTTGAAATTATAACAGGCAGATTTCAAGGAAATGGAGTGTTTATTCCTCAAATAATAGATGTAAACCTGCCTTTTCAACACAGGAGAAAACAAGTTCCCAGCAAGTGGATAGAGCACTCAGTGGAGCTCAAACTTTTGTCATGTGTGAGTTAATTAATCAATGCTTTTACAATTATGCAGCTCATCCTTGAGGCTTTTCCTGCCTGGTTGATTTGCCTAACTACAAAGCTGAAAAAAGAAATCTTTTTACTCAGAACTTTCATCTCACTGAGGAGGCTTCTGGCCAATGGACATTAACAACTCACTCTGAAAACTCTTGCTCACATTTTGACAGTTGTGACAAATTGCAGCCAAACAGCTGAGGCAATCCACAATATTCTAAAACAATCAACAGCATTCTAAATAAAACAACCTACAACTTTCTTAAAATAGAAGTCAATTTGCCATAACTCCCAATGTTAATGGACCCTTCAACAAAATCCCAGAATCCAGATCCACATCTTGCCAAAAACTAATCGTTACTTCCTTAGACCACACCGTATCTGTGTACCAAGTTTCCTTGAAATCTGTCCATTAGTTTTTGTTACAGATATACAAATGGGGGCGAAACCATTACCTCTGTTCATCTTCAGTGGCAGAGGGAATGAGACTGTCATATTCTATGACTATAAACAAGTCACAAGGCCAGTCTCTTGACAGAATTTACATTTGCACTTCTAGGCCTGATTTTACACAGCTTTATGTAGCTTTTGCCAGAGTGAGAAGTTTTGATCCTGTTCAAGTCTTTCGTGGAAGAAAATCTAGACCTCCTGTATTTAAAGAAACGCTGTTGCAATGAAAATATTAATTTAACCGCAAAAGCGGTTAAAAAAGATCTCTGCTAGTTTATTTATAATACTTGCTCATTTTCTTGCTTTTTGACTCCCAAGTCTGTGCCCCTCCTGATGTGCATTTAAGTGTGTGAAACTGGTCCTCAATAGTTTGTCATTTGAGACGGTCAAAAGCTAATTAAAGTTGGAAATTATATCTTTTGAGGAGCTGCAGGCATGAATCTGTATCTCGTCTTTTGTAGCTTGGAACATTAGAGTAATATTGTACTTTGCTCCTTTCAGACACCTTTTGTTATAGTTTTAATAGATTTATCATCAAGAAGATATATCCATGTTAAATATCCTAATTTGGCATTCAGGTTGGAGCAGCGCTGAGGCCTGCATTCTCCCCTGACACCCCACCTGATGTTACTGCTAAGGCATGTCAAGTAAGTGCGTCACTTTATTTTATAGAATTAATATGTCGTTCACCATTCTCATCTGAAATGGTTTTTCAGTTTTCAGCAGTTTAAATTTGCATCAGAAGCTTAATATGATCTTTCTGCACTCTTAAAATAGTGGAGGAAGAAATTGATCTTAAAACGTCATGTAATCTTATCACTGGGAACACTGCACACTTAACCCTAACTGTGCCATGGTAGAGATTTCAGCTGAATATGATTGAATTTCTATTCCTGTGAGAGAAAATTCATTCAGCAACAGTGCTTAGTTTTTGCCGAAAATGAGCATTAAAAGTTCATTTTGTTAACAATCCCAATAGCTCATTTGGTAAAGCCAGCAAATCTACAGACCAGAATTTTTTTCTCTATTTATGTTGATTTTTGGCAGCTGCTACAGTGCCCCTTTGATTAGGAAGTAGTCAAGGCCCCGTGCCCAATTACTGTCCATTGAAACTTACAATCATAAACAGAATAAGGATGGTTCATCATGCTCACAGTCACATAAATGAGTCAGTAATTGTTGGACCATCCTTACTCAAGTCAACCTTCAGGCAGGAGGGGAAATTAAAGAAAAAAGCCTTGAGCTGAAAGTGAAAACACCATATTCATCTTAGTTTTATGATTGTTTGGAGAAACAACCTTTAGCCCTACCAAATGAACTATGATGACCTGATGCGCTTTTTCTTTTTGAAGGAAATGTAAGAAGAAGTAGGTTTGAACCTGCAACTTTGTTTAAATGAGTCTACTGACCTCAATTTCCTGGTACTTTACAGGTAGAGTCCATGCGGGGAGGCAGTGGTGAAGTGGTATTTTCACTGGACAAGTTATCCAGAGACCGAGGCTAATGTTCCTGGGTTCGAATCCCACCACAGTAGATGGTGGAATTTGAATTCAATCAATAAAAATCTGGAATTAAAAGTCTGATGATGACCAAAACCACATCTGGTTCACTTCTGAAGAGTCATATGGACTTGAAATGTTAACTCTGTTTATCTCTCCACAGATGCTGTCAGACCTGCTGAGTTTTTCCAGCAATTTTTGTTTTTGTTTCTGGTTCACTAATGTCCTTTAGGGAAAGAAATCTGCTGTCCTTTTTTCTGAGGGCTGAGAGTCTTTGGAACTCTCTTCCTCAAAAGGCGGTGGAAGTGGAGTCTTTGAATATTTTTAAGACAGAGTCAGATAAATCCTTGATTAACAAGGGAGTGAAAGGTTATCGGGGGTAGGCATGAATGTGGGGTTGAGGTTACGTTCAGATCAGCCATGATCTTATTGAATGGCAGAGCAGGCTTGAGGGGCTGAGTGGCCTACTCCTGCTCCTAAGTCATATATTTGTATGTTACCTCGTCTTCCTTTCCTTACCTTCAAGAAGGCAGATCACCATCACTTCAAAGACAAATAGGGATGGGCAATAAATGCTGGTCTAGCCTGTGGCTCCCATGTCCTGTGAATGAATAAAAAAAGAGTCCATTTCTGCTCTACTGAGAAATGTTTTCATATATCCTGAATTAGATTCATTTAGGAACTTAGCTTGCTTTTTTTCTGAGGTAGTTCCCAGACCATGGAGCAAGTACATGATTAACTGATATCTCAGTGCTAAATGTGAGGCATCTTCTGTTGGGCCTATACAGTCAGTGTGATCAAATTGAAGATTTCTCTTAAATTCTACATTAGGTTTGCAGTGCCTGGATTGGAAGTGGTGTTGTAAGTGACCTAAACGATCTTCGAAGAATTCATCAGTTGCTAGCAACATCCTTGAGCAAAGTACAAGCTGGGAAGGAAGCACAAAATCAACTGTACAATGAGAGTACCTCAACAATGGAGACTCTAGCTGTTCTGAAAGCATGGGCTGAAGTATGTGCTGCGTAATGCAAGCTCGGATGTACTGTTTATTTTTTATCTATCTTTTATACTTCTGCTACACATCATTTTTGAAGACATCTCCATCTGGGTAGACAATTCAACTTGACAGGCATAGATGTTTGCTCATAAAATGAAGGAATCTTGTACAAATGCATTCTGGAAAGCTTATTTTCAAGCAGTGATTCACCATGACTTTGGCAATCTCATCTTGTTTGATAAAGACAGCTCCAACTATTCTCTTAGTACCTCAGCCATTCCACTTCATCCATGTTTAAGTCCCCATTTTGGTCCCTAATCAACCCCATTCCTTTCCTTTCTATTTTTCTATTTATGTCTATAAAAGACTTTTGTACTCTTTCATATTAGCTGCCAACCTCTTCTCATATAGCCTCTTCTCATACTTCTCTTTGACCCTCTTGTTTCATTTTTCACTTCCCCTCTGAACTTTCTATATTCAGCCTATTTCTTGTTTTATCAATCTGACATCTGTCATAGGCACCCTTTTTCAACTTCATCTTGCTCTCTGTCTTTCATCATCCAAGAAGCTCTGGCTTTGTTTGCCCTGCCTTTCTCCCTCATGGGAATGCACCCTGACTGTGCCCAAACTATCTTCTCTTTAAAGGCATCCTGTTGTTCCATTACTGTTTGTGATTCTAATTTGCCTGGTCCAGATCTGTTCTCGCCATGCTGAAATTGGCCCTCCCCAATAAATTAATTTTACTCTTGTTTTCTCTTGGTCCTTTTCTATAGCTAACCTAAACCTTATGACACCGTGATCACTGTCTCCCAAGTGTTCCCCTACTGACACTTGACCCACCTCGCTACCCAGAACCAGAACCGTCCTCAGCTGGCTGGAAACAAACTGATACAGAAATATTTCCTGAATATTCTTCAGAAACTTTTCTCCCTTTCTGCCTATTACACTATTACAGTCCCTGTCTGTATTAGGATAATTTGAGTTCCCCATTAAAACTACTCTATAGTTTTTGCACCTCTTTGTAATTTCCTTGCAAATTTATTCCTCTATATTTTTCCCTCTAGCTGATGGCCTATAGAATACACACAATAGTATAATGGTACCTCTATTGTTTCTTGGCTCTGACTAAATTGAATCTGTCCATGACACCTCTGGACATTTGTTAATTTGCTTAACATTTTTATGTTTCCTGCCAGGTTTACGTAGTAACTATTGAAAGGCAAAAAGTGTGTGCACCAAAACAGAAGCAGTTCTTGCAGTTTAAGACCTCCACTGCTGATGGCTCTAAGGATGCAATTACTACTGCAGAAGGTCTTCTCAATTTGGTCCAATCAGAATTGGGAACACTGAGTAAACTCTGGCTGGCTGCACTTCAGGACCATGCCCTTCTCACCTTGCCTCCAGAATATGCTGATCAGTTTCCAGCAGAAGGTCAGGATATTGATTTTTTCCGAAGCATAAATTGAATCTGTGAAATTTAAGTTCCAGTGTGGTTCCTTGCTTATAGCAACATGGCTGATTACTGACCTAACTGAGGTTCAGAGAATTGGGCTGTTCTAGAGCAACTATGAATGGCCAGAGCTAGCATGTGAATGGTGAAGGAACCTGTTTTTATAGAATCAGAATGGTTACAGCACAGGAAGAGGCCATTCAGCCTGTTGTGTCTGTACCAGCTCTATGCAAAATTAATTCCCTTAGCCCCATGCTCCTGCCTTTCTTCCACAGCCTTGCAAATTTTTCCCCTTTCGACAATGATCCAATTCTCTTGAAAACCACAATTGAATCTGTGGCCACCACAATTTCAGGCAGTGCAATTTTTCCCCCCCATATATTGTCAATTTTCTATAGCAACTATTGTATTACTTTTCTATTAGCAGCTGCAGTTGTACCACATATAACTTTGAAAACCCTGTTTCATAGCCCCACTTAAGTCCTAACAAATAGTCCAGTTAAGTGCTGCACTTTGAAAATGCCTGTTGATTTTCCAGTTGATAGCATCTGACAATGGAGATTTTGATGTATTTGAGATAGTATTGCCAGCCACTCAGAATTTTTAATATATAATAGGTGTACCTTTAGAAAATAGCTATTTTTTTCTCTAAATACCATCATATCAGCTGAAAGGGTAGGCAAGGCCTTCCCTAGATTCACCGATGCCATTCTGAAGCCGATTGCAAAGAAGTGCATGGATGCAATGAAATGATGATTTTTTTCCCCTCCTTGTGGTGAAGTTCTTTTGCTGAGTGTTTTGCCAAAGCAATTGGATCATGAAGCCAAGGCAAGTGGAGGATGCAGGCACAATGCCATGCCTTGCCACTCTAAAGCACCACAAGTTAGTGTTTCAGTAGGTTGTGTCCCTGCAACACCTTTCTATTTTGATTTTAATTATACAGCTTAAATTGTAAAATGTTGCCATTCATAAAATTGAGAAATACTAAAGCTATTTTTTTTCTCCCTGGCAGGAGGTTTTACGCTATACTTTCTGTGTTATAATGTTATGGGGAGGTGCCTATTTTAAATCTACCTCAGCTCCTGACTCTACCTTAGTCATAATTTAGGGTTCCTCTAAATTTGCTATCAAAAATTTTTTCTCAGTTTTCTTCTCGGCTGGAAGCGCTGGCCCACAGTAGCTCTTTGACACCCATCCAATTGACAATTCTTTGTGTGAGCTCAGATGCCATGTGTCACTGAGCTCTTCAACTTTGAATGCAATTCTGTGAAATCCAGCCCTCACCCTAAATCCACAAACTAAGCCATTGGATAGTGATCTGGAGGATGTATTGTAGCTGATTTTCTCCTTAGTCCAGGAGCATTGAGGCTAACCCTCTGCCTGCAGTGAAATCTGCAGACAGAGACCAGGGGTCAATGGTGCACCGGCATTGAGTACCATTTCCACCTATGCCTTCGGAGAAGCCTGTTCTCATTTGTAAAAATAGTTTGAATTTTCCTCAAATACCAAAGCAAACTACTATGGATGCTGGAGATCTGATATAAAAGCAGCAAATGCTGGCAACACTCAGCAGGTCAGGCAGTAACTCTGTTTCTCTCTCGACAGATGATGTTTCAGACCTGTGACCTTTCATCAGGAAAAGAGTTACAGATCTGAAAATGGTAACCTGGGATCTCTCTCCACAGATACTGCCTGATCTGTGACTCTTTTACTGATGAAAGGTCACAGACCTGAAACATTATCTGTCGAAAGGGAAACAGAGTTACTGCTGACCTGCTGAGTGTTTCCAGCATTTTCATTTTTTGCTATTGGAATTTTGTCTAGTGGGTATATGTGTCATTTTATTGTGTAATGCCATTAAAAACAGAAGATCTCATTCTAATTTTCACTTTCTGCTGTTAGTTGATCTCAACTGAGACAACGTTATAGGACACTGTGTTATGTGACATTGCTTTGGGTCATTAGTCTTTCCTCTTCCTCCTTATTTCTTCTCAGTAATTTCTGCTGGAAATAAGAAGTTTTCTAGTGAGAACGGGATCAGGGCTTATTTAGCATGCCTTGTCAGTTAAATAGCATGCTGACATTGTCACCACATGCCTGAAAAGTAGCCACATGACTGATGTTCCAAAGGATTGCTAAGAGCACCTTCTGGTGAAACAAGGATGGAAAATTGGTTTAAGTTGGACTTTTTTTTAAATTGCCAAATCCTGTTATTTAGCAACTAGCTTGTAATACTACTGGATAGTGATTAGAGGATTGTAGAAATTTATAATAATAATTCTGCTTAAAACCATAATAAACAGTTTATATTTAGTTTTTACCCTATACCATGTCCTAGGCCCAATGCGTCTTCAGCTGCTCCATCAATGGCCTTCCCTCCTTCCTAAGGTCAGAAGTGGGGACTTTCGCTGATGATTGCACAATATAAGCACCATTTTCGACTCCTCGGACACTGAAGCAGCCCATGTTCAAATGCGGCATGGCTTGGACAACATCCAGGCTTGTGCTGACAAGTGACATGTAACATTCGCACCACACAAGTGCCAGGCAATGACCATCTCCAACAAGAGAGAATCTATCGCCCCTTGACGTTCAATGCCACTACCATTGCTGACTCCCTCACTATCAACGTCCTGAGGATTATCATTGACCAGAAACTGACCAGCCATATAAATACTGTGGCTACAAAAGCAGGCCAAAGGCTAGGAATCCTGCAGCGAGTAACTCAACTCCTGACTCCCCAAAGCCTGTCCACTAGATACAAAGCACAAGTCAGCAGTGTGGTGGAATGCTCAGCTCCAATGACACTGAAGAAGCTTGACCCTATCTAGGACAAGGCAGCCCACTTGATTGGCACCCCATCCACAAATTTTCACTTCCTCGACCACCAACGAAGAGTGGCAGCAGTGTTTCCCATCTACAAGATATACTGCAAGATCTCACCAAGGCTCCTTAGAGAGCACCTTCCACACCTGTGACCGCTATCACCTAGAAGTACAAGGACACATGGGAACACCGCTACCTGGTAGTTCCCCTCCAAGTCGCTCACCATCCTGATTTGGAAATATATCACCGTTCCTTCACTGTCGCTGGGTCAAAATCCTGGAACTCCCTCCCTAACGGCACTGTGGGTGTACCCACACCATATGGACTGCGGTGATTCAAGAAGGCAGCTCACCACCACCTTCTCAAGGGCAATTAGGGATGGGTAGTAAATGCTGGCCTAGCCAGCGAAGCCCACATTCCTTGAATGAATAAAAAAAATTGGCTGGATTTTTAGATGAATTCACATGAATGGTGGTTCTAAAAGAGGCTTTTAACACCTTTGCAAGGAAGTAAACCCGTGCAGGCGTGTAACGGTCTGGTAAAGACAGATTGAAGCCTGCTTCACCTCCTTGGACAAGGCTGACATGAATAAATAGCCATTTGGATCAGGTATGGAGGTCAATTCAATATTTGTAGAATTGTAAGTTAGCGAGAAGCAGCTAACAGGGAGAGGGCAGAAAAGTCTTAAAACAGGAGGGGAAAGTATGGCTGCAGCATTTAATATGTTCTAAATAAAGTCGGCGATATTAAGTTCCTCAGTCATATTAATATTAATGATTCTGCTTTGTTGCATGATTGATTTATCTGAAAGTGGCTGACTTTAACATACAAGTCAGTTTGAAGTCGCTTTGATTCGATTTACTTGTAGAAATAATGCTTCATTTTTTTCCTTTTTGACATTGAGTGTTTGTTTGAGCTAATGGCAATGAAACAATGTCTTAACAAACCTTCCCGGGATGACTAAGTTCTCCACCCTGACATAGAACTTCAACTGGGATTTTGGTTTGAAGGTCTGAATGCTGTACCTTGCATTGAATTCATCCACTGAGCCATCACAGAAGCTAAGATTCCTTTTTTTAAGACCACTAGTTTTGTTCCCAATATGAAATGTTGGCAGATAAATAAATTGGAATTTATCTAATGAAGTTTAGTTTTTATTATGCTCTTTCTCAGACCAGTCATCCTGGAGGCTTCAACCTCGTTAAACTTGTCCTAAAATGCTAATGCATAATGTGTTTCATCTTCTTTGGCTAGGTGGTGCATTCTATACATCGGAGACCATAGAGGGTGCAAGGCCACATTATAGTAACTCTTGGGCTCCTATTCTTCATGCCACAGCATTGTGGCTGAACAGTACAGGTTTCATAGTAATTGACCCGGATGAAGGCTCTTCTCGTCTGTCCAGACCTGTAACCCCAACAATGCTGGGCCATGAATCCACTTTGGCAAATGTAGCTAAGTCACCAGAGGATGTCAACGCTGATAGATTTCATCTCATTCTAGGTTAGTTATTTAGTTAGCTAGTAAGTTAGTTATAGAATATTTTTCTCTGTAAATGTAATTAAAGAGTATGTTTCATAAGTATGCATGCACATTATATTTAGAAAGAGACCTGTAGGTACTGTAAATCTGGACAGAGATTTGTATTGCAGATCTATTTGCAAAGTTTTCCTTGTTAGAAAAATATTTTATGAAGTAAATATTATTATATTCGTTATTTAAAATAGTTAACTAAACTGAAACAAACAAAGCAACCTGATATGAACTTCCTTTACACTTGATTGTTGTGGATTTTTCTCTCAAATTTCACAATGCAAAAGTGTGAGAAACAGCAGATATCCGGAGCTTGATGGCTGGATTTAGACATTTGGGTGTATTTGCAGTATTAACAATAAGAGCCTGTATTTATATTACACGTGTAACTTAGGAAAGCATCCCATTGTGTTTCGTGCAGGTGTAAGGAAAATAGATGCTAAGCCAAAGAAATAGAAATTGAGAGGACTGATGCAGTCACAATCCGATCAGCTGTGATCTTATTGAATGGCAGAGCAGGCTCAAGGGGACGAATGACCTATTCCTGCTCCTAATTCCTATGTTCGTACAAAAAGCCTAGTCTGAGATGGGTTTTAAGGAAGGTTGTAAAGATTAGAGGGAAATGAAGGAGCACAGGCTGGGAGAAAGAATTCTAAGTAGCGGAATAATGGTGAGACAAAGTTAGGGATGTACAAAAGCCATTATCAGAAAATGGGGAGTCTGAGGTGTATTGGAGGAAGTTAGAGAGAGGGAGGCCACAAGAGATATGAAAACGGACATGAATTTTAAAACTGTGACTTTGGGAATCAGGAACCAATATGGATCAGTCAAACTTTCTGATGATTGCAGAGTATTCAGTTCTTAAGATAAATTAGTAGCCTGTGCCCCCATGCAGTAAGACCTGGACAGTATTCAGGCTTGGACTCTAAAATGGCAAGTAAAATTCGCATCATACAAGTGCCAAACAATAACCTTCTCCACGAAGAGATCTAACCATCTTCCTTTGACACTCAATGGTCTTATCATTGTTAATTCCTCCATCATCAACTAACTGAACTGGACCAGCCAATAAATACTGAGGCTACAAGAGCAGGTCAGAGGCTGGGAATTGTGTAACAAGCAACTTGCCTCTTGGCTCCCTAAAGTCTGTCCACCATTTACAGGGCACAAGTTAGGAGTGTGATGGAATACTTTCCATCTGCCTGGATGTTTGCAGCTGCAGCAAAACTCAAGAAGCTTGACACCATCCAGGACAAAGCAGCCTTCTTGATTGGCACCCTATCCAGCACCTTAAGGCACCATGTGTTTGCATTGTATACCATCCACAAGACGTACAGCAGCAGCTTGCCAAGGTTCTTCAATACCACCTCCCAAACTCAGACCTGTACCACCTAGAAGTACAAGGGCAATAAGCGCATGGAAACACAAACACCTGCAAGTTCTCTTCCAAGTTATTATCCTGGAATATATCGTGCCGTTCCTTCCCTGTCACTTGATCAAAATCTGGGATCTCCCTACTTAGCAGCACTGTCAGTGTATTTTCACCACATGTTCTGCAGCAGTTCATGAGGCAACTTACCATCACCTTGAGGGCAAATAAATGCTGGCTTTGCCAGTGATGCCCAAATCCCTTGAATGAATTTTTAAAAATGTATGGTGGGATTTGTGGCTGGGCAGGATACAGGCCAAAGGACGGAAGGCCAGAAAGGAATGTGGCCAAGAGTTTATTGGGAATGGGGTTGTGGGAGCAGAAGGTAAATGTTCTGGAAAGATCTTTTTTGGAGAAAAGATGGGAGAGAGACTTGGATCCAGAACTTCTGTGGGAGAAGACTGGATAAAGGTGTTAGTATAGGAGAAAAAAGGAATGAGAAGCAGTTGAGTGATGATTGGTATTTTGGTGACAAAGAAATCCATAACTCCTCACACTTGTCTTATGAGGTGAGAGCAAAAGGAGCAGTTTAAAGGGCGTAAGATTTAGTGGGCTGTTTTGGCTGAACAGATTGAGGCCTTGTTGGACTTGTGGTTAAGTTAGAACTGTCCATGGATCAGTCAACTAGTTGTGCACAAAGTCTGTTCAAGTTTGCGCACCTCTAATGTGGGAAAGTAACTGTGTGGTCTTAACTAGAGGGAACAGAAGGGCTGGGTGAATATCCCTTGGGGACGAAAGTTGAAGCAAGAAGGAGTTGAATAAATGAGCAGCTGTAGATATATCATGACAAAGGGATGGATATTAGAAAGGACAATTGTCAGCAACTTTAACTCTTTGTCCTGTCATTTTATATATAAAGAAAAAAATGCAGTGGTTGTTTTAAAAACAATTGCTTTTCTCCAAAATTTCAGTTACTAAACCCTACAAAAAAAATTGTGTTTTATTGTCTATGTTCAGTCATATTCATCAGATTCAGTTGAGCCAAATGGCCTTTTTTTCTGGTGCAGATTTGATATAACTTGATGGGTTAGGATCAATGGGCACACTCTGGTACCTCATCCAAGTAGCCATTATTCATCTTTGAGCTTTTCACAATGAGTTTCAGTAGGTTACTTAATTATGAGTGGGTGGTAAGGAGTGCAGTGTTGACACTATCCTTGCATGATGCACACATCTAGCAGATACCACTAGAAATCAGGAGTGGGAACCATGGCTGATTTTTACTCTAAGCAAATGGTGTGAAAGCCCAATGTAGTGTCTCCTGAGGCCAATTAACTTAATTGAAAACTCAGATCTTCCTGGTTTGTACAGCTCAATTTCCCACTGCTAAAGCCTGCTGAGCCTTGATGTGTTCCTAAGCTAGTTTTAAAGGCACATTTTGCTCCCCTGGGAATTCAGTAAATTTATCAAATGATGGACAGTTTTTGTGTCACAGATGGCCAGCAGAAGGGAGGAGAGGAACAAAATTGATAAGAGGTGGCGATACCCATACTATTATAGATGTGTATCACTCACTGATGTAAAATAAATGTTCAGCTCATAGTCCTTTGTCCCATTTTATGAATGAATTTGAGGAAAGCTGCACAAAATTATTCCATATTGCTTCTGGCCAGGAAATAGAAAGAGCAGGAGAAATGGACAAGCAGTAAGAGTGCAGTTGTTCCTTTTATAACATTTAGAATTATGTGGTAATTCAGCTAAGAAAGGTGCATTTGAGCAGCAATCTTGCATGTCAAGTATATTTTGTAACAAAACTGAACTCAATGCATATTTTGTTCTCTTTCTTTTTTTTAAAAGCAACTGATTTGTTTTTAAATGAGCAAATTGGTTTCCGCAACCAGACTGGTGAAACCAGCTAGGTTAGGTTAAGGAGTTGAGAAAAATATTATGTTCTGTTTTACTGCTTTAATTACAGGAATCAGCGTGGAGTTTCTGTGTTCGCCACGACCAGATGCACCAATGGAAAGCATCGTAGCCTGTTTACATGCTCTGCAGTCACTGCTGGATGTTGTTTGGCCACGTTGTAAAATAGGAAGCAATCAGGTAAATAAATTCTATAAAGTCTTGGTTTACTTCCATGTTACCTTTTTTTAAAAATAGAATTAACCTGTTACTTTATTGAGTCTGTTCACCATTTTCAGTTTGGCTTAAATAAATTAACATGCTTTCACATCCCTTCAGTGACAGTGAGCCATAGAGTTTGAGGAATTCCAAAATTCAATTCCTGAATGGTAAACTGATTAACTTTGATTTGGCATTTCTAGAATTGGCCTTAGCTAGAAAGACAGATGATTACTTTCAGCTCCCAATTGCTATTCATTTATTCCTGTTGAAAATACAGAAGAATGAAGTTCTTAGAAGAATAGGTTTCAACTCCATTATAATGGTGCAAACAGTCCACCAACCTGCATTCTCCAAGTTCACAAATGGAAGTTTTGGCAATGTACTGGGGAGCTGTTACAACCATATTTGGGAGATCTTTGGGTGGGAAAGGAAAGTGGAGAAAGGAGTAGTTTATGCAATGCTTTTAACTTTTAATGAATAATAAACATTGCAGTGACCAACAGTATGTTATCCTAAATATCACCATGAATGAGGTTAATCTGAAAACTTGCTTGTGAGTTACCTGTTGTTTCAATGGCCTGTCTAAACAAATTTTAAAATGGCTTTCTCTCCCCAAACTCTGTGCAGTGACCCAAAGTTTTGAGATAGTAATTCTGCATGCTTTCGTCCTAAGTGACTCACTTCAGCTATCACTGCTTTAATCAAATTTCATAAGTGCTTTGTTTCTTACTGCTTTTGAAATTATATTGGTTGCATTCTTTCTCCACATATGTATGCAATAACAATTTGACACATTTAAACCATATTTAGTTACCCTTCTCTTTATTTGCTATTCCTCCTTTACAATAGACCTGTTATAAAGCAAAGAAATCTGGTTTACTGGTTGAGCTAAAAGTTAAAACTGACACATCGAATTAAGACATGATGTTCTGTTGTATAAAATTTTAATCCTTTCTCTACTCTGTGCCACTGCCATCTTGCTCCAGTGATAGTCTTCATGCATGAGAATTACCAATGAATGTTTATTCATGGGGCTATCATAGCTGAACCAACCCTTTTCTTGCCATTATCCACATGTCCACTTAAAGCGTAGATAACTGGATTGTGGTCAAGAATGGGAACCATGAAGGAGTTGTCTACTTTGGAGATTGAGGTCAACTGTAATGCTCTCACAAGTGCAGATTGACTAACTTAGATCTGAGACCTCTCAAAGCTGATTGGTTAAGTAGCACTCCATGTGGTGCAGTTACCTACAGTGCCGTTAGGGAAATTTATTGCATTCTTTTACTGTATTTGGTAATCTTAACGTTATTTTACCGTTTTTCCTTCGACTCCTACAGTCACATTTGGGATACAAAAGTAGAATTTTATACATGATTAACTTTGCACGTTCTAAAACTTATCGAGTTGATATTCCCCTCCGTAGTTAAATTAAGGTTCGCCTTGATGCTTCATTCTCTTGACCCAGAGTAGATTCAACTATTTTCCAAACTTGTTTTTTTACTGTGGTACATACTGATTTAGTATGCAGGGAAAAAGAGTGGTTTCTGTGTTTAGTATTTTGACTGGTCTAAATTCACCTCCACAAAAAAAGTCTCTATGGGTCCATCTGATGTGTTACTGGGTCATACAGACTACAAAGGTCCTGAGTTCAATATATTGATTAGTGCTTAGCTAACTGATCTAAACCAAGAGAGTGCTGTTGACTATAGGGTTGCACGCTTAGGAATGCAGTTACATTGCAACATGGCTTTTCCAATGATTTCCTCTTGAAGTACATCTGCTGACAACTGGTTTGGGATCAACTGTGACCCTTTCCTCTCTTGTTTTCTCTCCACCCCACCCCTTCCTTCATACCATTTCCAACCTCATTGCATAGCTATCAAAACTCATGGTTTAGACTTGCACTTGAATCACTCTTCCAGAAAGACAGCAAAGAGATTCTGGTTCATGTGAAAAGACAATCTAGTTTGTGTCATTGCCTCTAAGAAAGGAGGCTTAAGGGGAGAAAATGTAAAATATTGATTTGGGCAATTAATTTAAAATCAAGAAGCAATTGTCTATTATGCAACCAACCTAAAAAATATTGTAACATCAGTTAAGTACAGAGACTTCTATGATTTGTCCTCTCAAGGAGGAAAGTTATCGGGTTCTTTTGAAATGAAAATGGATTTATTGACATTCCATGGTAATATTTCAATTTATCCAGTTATCTAGAGAAAATAAGTCCTGATTCAATTAAATACCCTGGGGTCTTGTTGCATTTACTATGTATTCTGAAGTATAAGATTTTCTTTTATTACATGTGAGTAGGTTTATAGTTTGATTGCCTATGCAAGCTGTCCTTTATCTTATTGGGATTGCATTTGATTCATGTTGGCCTTTCAGCACAATGAGAAAAGTTGGAGGATAGTGTGTATTTTTTATTGTCCACTTTGCTATTTCTTTAACTGACATCAATATGAATTCCCTGTTTTTTTCTCATTACAGGAGCTTGGAGTGGAATTGCTGAATGTGCTGCATCGATTGATACTGACACGCGAGTCTCCATCCATCCAACTGGCTGTAATTGAAGTTGTCGAACAGATTATACGTGCAGCCCAGGAACATGTAAAAGAAAAACGGAGAAGTGCAGAAGGTGGGCATTCATAGAATGCATCTAATTGGTAAACATAGAAAATAGGAGCAGGCTATTTTTGGCCCTTCAAGCCTGTTCTGCCATTCAATATGATCATGGCTGATCCTCTATCTCAACGCCATACTCCTCTCCCCATGCCCCTTGACACCTTTAGAGTCTAGAATTCTATCTATTTCCTCCTTAGATATATTCAGTGACTTGGCCTCCACAGCCTTCTTCTCATCTTAGTCCTAAATGGCCTACCCTGTACCCTGGGACTGTGACCCCTTGTTCTAGAACCTCCCCCCCGGTAGCCAGAGAAAACATCATCCCTGCATGCAGTCTGTCCAGCCCAGTCAGAATTTTATACGTTTCAAAAAGATCTCTAATTCTTCTAAATTCCAGTGAATACAGGCCTAGTCAACCCAATCTCTCCTCATTCGACAGTCCTGTCATCCCAGGAATCAGTCTGGTGAACCTCCAAGGCAAGTCAATATACTTGCTTGGGTAAGGAGACCAAAACTGCACACAATACTCCAGGTGTGGTCTCACCAAGGTCCTGTACAGCTGCAGCAAGGCATCCTTGCTCCTGTACTCAAGTCCTCTTGCCGTGAAGGCCACCATGCCAATTTCCGGCTTAACTGCTTGCTGCACCTGCATGCTTGCTTTCAGTGATTGGTGTACAAGGACGTCCAGGTCCCTTTGAACAACTGCATTTCACAATCAATCACAATTTAAATAATAATCTGCCATTCTGTTTTTCCTACCAAAGTGGATAACTTCACACTTATCCACTTTATACTGCATCTGTCATGTATTTGCCCACTCACTCAACCTTTCAAAATCACCTTGAAGCTTCTTAACATCCTCTTCACCACTCACATTCCCACCAAGTTTTTTGTTGTCAGCAAACTTGGAAATATTACATTTGGTTCCCTCATCCGAATCATTGATATAGATTGTGAACAGCTGGGGCCCAAGCACTGATCCCTGCGGCACCCCACTAGTCACCACCTGCCACTCTGAAAAAGACCCTTTATTCCTACTGTTTCCTGTCTGCTAACCAATTCTCAATCTATGCCAATATATTATGCCCAAATCTATGTGCTTTAATTTTGTACACTAACCTGTTTTGTGGGACTTTATCAAAAATGTAAAGTCTATAAGTTGATCAAATCCTTTGCACCAAAACTGGTCAGTGTAGCAATGCATTAGTTTACTAATGGTGTGTGCAATAAAAGTTGAACTGCACATTTGTGTCCATTGTTTCCCACGTTAAATATTAAATTTAGCTGGACATTTAAGAAGATGGGCATTTAAGAAGATGAAGGGAAACAAAATGTTGCTACACATCAAGAGAGGTAAAAGTTGGTGGAAACAACATTAAATAAGGGCAATTATGAGGGCGTGAAAGCTGAGCCGGCTAAAGTGAATTGGCAAGTTAGATTAAGGGATAGGGCAATAGAGATGCAGTGGCTAATATTTAAGGGGATATTTCAGGTTGCACAGAGTAGATAGATTCCAGCAAGTAAGAAAAAGTTCAAGGGACGGACACATCGTCCGTGGTTAACTAGGAAGGTTAAAGATAGTATCAGACTTAAAGAAATAGCATATAATTATGCAAAGACTGCTGGCATGTCAGAAGATTGGACAGAATATAAGGAACAACAAAGAGTAACTAAAAGACTAATAAGGAGGGAAAAATTAGAGCGTGAGAGAATGCTAGCCAGAAATATAAAAACAGATAGTAAGAGTTTTTATAAATATTTAAAAAAGAAAAGAGTTAACAGAGTGAGTGTTTGTCCTAAAGAAAGTGAGTCTGGAGAATTGATCATGGAAAACTAATGAGATTGCAGATGAATTGAGCAGTTATTTTGCATCAGTTTTCATTATAGAGGATATAAGTAACATCTTGGAAGCAGGGATAAACCAGGAAATGGAAGTGGGGAAGGAAGTCAGGAAAATTACAGTCACCAGAGCAAATTGTTGGAGCTGCGGGCTGACAAGAGCTGGGTCCTAATGGACTTCATCCTAGGATCTTAAAAGAAGTGTCTCGTGAGATAGTTGATGCATTGGTTTTAATTTCCAAAACTCCCTCAATTCGGGTAAGGTCCCGTTAGACTGGAAGATAGCAAATGTAACTCTGTTATTCAAAAAGGGAGGGAGACAGAAGTGAGAACCCACAGGCTAGTTAACTTAACATCTGTTGTAGGGAAAATGTTAGAAGCTATTACTAAAGAAGTTATAGCAGGGCACTTGGATAAGCTCCAGGTCATCAGGCAGAGTCAACATAGTTTTGTAAAAAGGAAATCATGTTTTACCAACTTATTGGAGTTCTTTGAGGAAGTAAATGTACTGTGGATAAAAAAGGAGCTGATGGATGTACTATACTTAGATTTCCAGAAGGCATTTGATAAAGTGAAACATCAGAAGTTATTACGGAAAATAAAAGCTCATGGTATAGGGGGTAACATATTGGCATGGATAGAAGATTGGCTAAATAACAAGAAGCAGAGAGTTGGCATAAATGGGTCTTTTTCAGGTTGGCAAGATGTAACAAGTGGTGTGCCACAGGGATCAGTGCAGGGATCTCAACTGTTTACAATTTATATAAATGACTTGGGTGAAGGGATTGAAGGGATGGTTGCTAAATTTGCTGATGACACAAAGATCAGTAGGAAAGTAAGCTGTGAAGAGGACATTAGAAGGTTACAAAGGGATATTGATAGGTTAAGTGAGTGGGCAAAGATCTGGCAATTGAAGTATAATGTGAGAAAATATAAAATTGTCCTTTTTGGCAGGAAGAATAAATATTATCTAAATGGTGAGTGATTGCAGAATTCCAAGGTGCAGAGGGATTCTGGTGTCCCACTGTATGAATCACAAAAGGCTAGTAGGCAAATACAGCAAGTAATTAGGAAGTCTAATAAAATTTTATCATTCATTACGATGGCAATTGAATGCAAAAGTAGAGAGGTTATGCTTCAGTTGTGCAGGGCCACCTGTTTCTACATTTGGAGTACTGTTGGTCATTGGTCACCTTATTTAAGGAAAGATGTAAATGCGTTGGAAGCGGTTCAAAGAAGGTTGACCAGACTAATACCTGGAATGGGTGGGTTGTCAGACTAGGAATGATTGGACAGACTAGGCTTGTATCCGCTGGAGTTTAGAAGAGTATGAGGCGATTGGGTTGAAACATATAAGATCCTGAGGGGTCTTGTCAGGGTGGAAATGGAGAGGATGTTTCCTCTTGTGGAAGAATCTACAACTAGGAGTCACTGTTTAAAAATAAGGGGTTGCCCATTTAAAACAAAGATGGGGTGAAATCTTTTCACTCAGAGGGTCATGAGTCTTTGGAACACTCTTCCTGAAAAGGTGGTGGAAACAGAGTCTTTGAATATTTTTAAGGTAGAGGTAGATAGATTCTTGATAAGCAAGGGGGTGGATGGTTATCGTGGGTAGGTAGGAGCTTCGAGTTGAAGTTAGTCAGATCAGCCATCATCTTATTGAATGACGGAGCAGGCCTGAGGAGCTGAGTGGCTGACTCCTGCTCCTAATTCGCATGTTCTTATGATGCTCTCAGTACTATTGTGCAAAAGGTCTCAATTCAAGCACCATTTTCCATAACCTAAAATAAATTCTTTACCAATTTTTAAGTATTCACATGCCATCCAAGAAGCGGGAAATTTTCCAGTGATCTGTTACAAAGGTGTAGGGACTTTTCTCCCATTTTTTGAATTTGGAAAATATAGATTGAGTATCGTTTATCCGTAAATCCAAAAATCGAACACATCCAAAAACCGCAACTTTTTTTGAACAACTTCAATCTTTAGCACAGGAAGTCTGCGACCCGGGCTGAAAACAGACCTTGCTGACTGCACCTGACCTTTAGCATGGAAAGTCTTTGACTTAAACTGACATGACCTGACCTTTAGCACGGGAAGACTAATTGCACTGTTTACCTTGCGATTTTTGTTTGCACTGTTTACCTTGCAAATCCTCTCCTACAAGCAGAATCGCAAATGGGTAGGAACCTATTACAGGTACCCTGTATTTATTATTCAGTGGTACATCTTACTTTTCTAGCCATTTTATTCACTTTAGACTCTTGCTAGCCTAGGCTTCAGCCATTGAAATATAAGTAGGCCTAGGTTTATATGCGGTTTCGAAAACCGAAATCCGAAATGCAATCAGCCTCAAGGGTTTCAGATAAAGGGTACTCAATCTGTACTTAGTAATTGGGACAGGACTAACAAATCATAGAAAATGGTACTCACTTTTCTGTGATCATGTATAAAAATTGCAACTTAATAGACCTCTCAATTGAGGCTTCTCAGCTGAGATCCAGCAATATTTCTGTGTTAAGTGCTATTTTGTATAGTTAATTTCCACAGACAAATGCATTGCCACATCAGTCCCAATCGATCTTGAATGCTACCTCCATGTATTATTATGGCAGTGTTCTAAATTGTAAGATGATAGTTTACAGCATGGTGGTGAACTCTATTAAACATCGCCTGATGTGGCTGAGAAGCCCCACTCTGGCATGGCAGTCTCTGCTATATTTGCTGCATAGGAAGACAGTCAACCAAGAAGGTGCATGAATTGCTGGCCTCTGTTTTCTCTGGGCCCTCTTCTCAGCCACCTGAGCTTTGTGAACTATTCACCTCTTCCAATGACTCTCCAAACAGTCAGCCTCCAGAGGTCACAGCCATCAGCAATTGTCTCCCAGTTGTCAGTGTCATTGTCCACCATCTTCATACCTCGCTTGCAGGCGAATTGCAGCAGAGTTCTGGGCACCCAGGAGGTTGTAATCCAGTGGCCAATTCACCATACAGGAAGTTCTTTGGGTATACAGCTCCACTCCAGATTTTTTTTTGTCAGGGTTTACTCCTTTAGCCTTCAACTATTCTGAGGTATCCACATTGCAATGGATCTGTTCACTCATAGCTGGAAGTTTGGTTCATGAGTGAGTGCCAGGGCATGTCCAAATGCCAGTGGGTCTGCACAGTGCATGCCTGGGGGCCAAACCTCCTCAGAGTTCCTCTGAAGGTTTAGCCTGGGACTACAAGGGACCTAGTTTCGGTGTGTCGCCATTAGGGGGCATATCTGAGGACTTGCCAATGGAGAGGCTGTGTACCAACAGCAAGAGACTTAAACATTTGGCTGCCTTTTAAACATTGCTGCTAGCCAGCAATGTGGACTAAAAATGAGGAGGAAACTAGCATACAAAAGTGGAAGGCATGCTAACTCTGCTCTCCTCATCCACACACTAGTTCATAGCAATCTGTTAGACACCTACCTCCTTATAATTACCTTTTTTCTATTAATATTTTAAAGATACTTCTGGAAGATTACTAGATTAGTGATGGCAGGAGCGAAATCACTCACTAATGCATCCTAAATGATTATTCTCTCATTTTAATTTCAATATATGCTTAAAAGCATAGAGAGTTCTGAATTGGCCAAAATATGAAACTCTTATTAACACTATGCTTCAAAAGTTAGAATTTCAGTTCTCTGCTATTGTCCATCACCAACCAAATTTCGTCTCTTTTCAAAATATAGTGAGTCAAGCTCAGACAACATTTGTTTTTCATTCATGATCTGGGATCTTGGGCATGTCAGGGGGAAGAGAGGAGTGGGTTACCTTAGTCCTGCTGTTAGCTACTTGCAATATACAAATATACACTTTCAAGCTTGATTACTGGTTCAGCTCAGAAATGGAAGTGCTAGCAAATTTTAGCTTCATCTCCCATCTCCTCCCCCACACACCAGCCACCTTCCCAATTCTCAGCTTGCAGACATAAGTACTATTAGTGTCCCTGGTCATCCTTACCATGTTCAGCTAATGGATTGGCGCAGATTGTGGATTGAGCCTGGAATTTCTGGGTTGTGGGAGTAGGCGGGGAAATGGCACTAGATGCCTTTATCATTTGGAGAGCTGGTGCAGACACGAATGGCCTCCTCCTGTGCTGTAACAATTCTGTGAATGATACAGATCATTTATCCATCGAGCTATTGGGAGCTTTTTCTGGTTTTATGTCAGAGTTACAATGACATTCTTTTCATATTTAATTTTATGTCTGATTACTCCTTGTGTTTAGTTGATGATGGTGCTGCTGAAAAAGAGACACTGCCAGAATTTGGAGAGGGTAATGACACAGGTGGACTGGTACCAGGAAAATCCCTTGTCTTTGCAACATTGGAGTTGTGTCTCTCTATCCTTGTTCGTCAACTTCCACAATTAAACCCTAAGCTTGTGGGTGCTCCTATTAGCCAAGGAAAGCCTCAGCTGTTGTCCGAGGATGGAATTAAATTAGTAGCAGCTGCCCTGGGAATTCTCTCTGAACTCACTTCAGTGTGCTCTCCTACAGGTAAGTTGTGCACATGTTGCAAAACTAATTTATATTTGTCTGTTTGATTTTGGTACTTTTGTTTTCAAGCTGTTGATTTTTAAATACCCATATGTTGTATTACGGTCTATATTGGAGCCTTAAGAAATTTTTTCTAATTTGCATTTGCACCATTAGCAAAGCCCACTTTGACTTTGCTAATTAATTTGAAATACTCAGCATGTCTGACAGCGTCTGTGGAGAAAGAAACAGAGTTAATATTTCAGGTTTGCGGCCTTTCATCAGGACTCTGCTGAATATTTTCAGCATTTTTTGATTTTTGTTTCACATTTCCGGCATTCCCCCTGTATTTTGCTTTTGACTTGCTAATGTTGCAGACTGGTGGAAATTCCTGAGAGTGAATAAGATTTAGGTCGAGAAAAATTGTTTCTGATGAAACCTGTTCTTTAATTAAATTGAAAATAATAATGCACATGAACCTATCAAAGGAATACAAAAAAGGATCAATTGCCATTGTGTTGTTCACATGAGGGAAATAACTATTGAGTAGCAATTGCTGAGACGCTATTGTTTTTCACTCTGAACTTCTTTGGATGAAAATTATTCAAAAAGATTTCTGACCTGCGGTTTCTGACAAAATTGTAGTGGAAATTAAAGCATTTTGAAATGAAATTTAAAAATATTTTGGGCAAATTTGCTAACTTAAAATGGCCTTACTCAAGTGAAGACTTAAGCTGAATGTTTTATCTGCATTAATAACTTGACATCTTGTTGTGGAGAGGAATTAAACAATTTATTGAAAGTATATCCAATACATTGAGCTGTTGGACTTGAATGGGAAGCAATTTGCTGTGAATCCCCTGTACCTGTATCCTGAGTGAAATGTTCTCAACGTCTTCTGGACCTTTCTGGCCCTCGTAGAGAAAAAAGATTGTAAGGAGCCTTAACATATCACAGTAAAACAGCGATAAAAAATGTTTTACATTAAAAGCACGAGTTTCACAATTGTGCTAGATAGGGAATTCCTGGATTTTGACTCCATAATATTTAAGGAATGGTGAATCTATGACCAATTCAGAATTGTTGGTTATGTGGTAATAATATTCCATGATGTTTGTTCTCTTATCCCTCTGTGGTAGGTCTGAGAGGGGCTATGCGTGAATGCTTTAGTGAAATGCTGTATATCAGCCAGTAGATGATACATGCTGCAGCCGCAGTGAGCCAGTGGTAGAAGGGTAGAATTGTGTCCTATGGCAGGGGTACCAATCAAGCAGGCTTTGTCCTGAATGATGTAAAGTTTTTTGAGCATTACTTTTCTAAGCAAGTGGTGAGTATTCCAACACACTCAATACTCAATAATTCCAGCATGATGCCACTACCAAACACATCTTCCCTTCAACCCCACTGTCGGCATTCCGTAGGGATTGTTCCCTCCGGGACACCCTGGTCCACTCCTCCATCACCCCCTACTCCCCAACCCCCACCTATGGCACTACCCCATGCCCACGCAAAAGATGTAACACCTGCCCCTTCACTTCCACTCTCCTCACCGTCCAAGGGCCCAAACACTCCTTTCAAGTGAAGCAACATTTCACTTGCATTTCCCCCAACTTAGTCTACTGCATTCGTTGCTCCCAATGCGGTCTCCTCTACATTGGAGAGACCAAACATAAACTGGGCGACCGCTTTGCAGAACACCTGCGGTCTGTCCGCAAGAATGACCCAAACCTCCCTGTCGCTTGCCATTTTAACACCCCACCCTGCTCTCTTGCCCACATGTCTGTCCTTGGCTTGCTGCATTGTTCCAGTGAAGCCCAACGCAAACTGGAGGAACAACACCTCATCTTCCAACTAGGCACTTTACAGCCTTCTGGTCTGAATATTGAATTCAACAACTTTATGTCTTGACCCCCCCCCTCCATCCCCACCCCGTTTCTGTTTCTTCCCCCTTCCTTTTGTTTTTTTCCATAAATTATATAGATTTTTCTTTTTCCCACCTATTTCCATTATTTTAAAATATTTTTAAATCTTTTATGCTCCTCCCACCCCCACTAGAGCTATACCTTGAGTGCCCTACCATCCATTCTTAATTAGCACATTCGTTTAGATAATATCACAAACTTCGACACCTATGTGTTCTTTTGTTCTTTTGTCTGTGACATCTTTTGATGATGATCTATCACTGCTTTTGCCTACAACCACACCACCCCCTCCACTTCTCTAAACCGCCCCCCCCACCACCACCACCACCACCACCACCACCTTAAATCAGGTTATATTTCACCCCTTCCTGGGATTCGCCTAGTTCTGTTGAAGGGTCATGAGGACTCGAAACGTCAACTCTTTTCTTCTCCGCCGATGCTGCCAGACCTGCTGAGTTTTTCCAGGTAATTCTGTTTTTGTTCTGGAACCTTGTAGGTGGAGAGGCTTTGAGGGTTCAGAAAATGAGTCTACTGGTGCTTTAAAAAGTTTTTTTCTATAGACCAGGAGGTCCCATATTTGATTGCAGTTGGCTAAAAGCCACTGGGGATAAGGTGGAGTTCCGCAGTTAGCCTCATGTTGATGAATAAAATCAACCAAGATTTGCACTTTTCATTATCAGCTGACTCCTGCTGGAAATTGTACAAGAAAATCAGGCTCAGCTGTGATGTTGCTTAATATCCTGCTAACACTTATTTCCTTCGCAGAGGTAACTAAAAATTACCAGCATTCATGAAGGTGGCAGGGCAGGTTGAGCAAGTGGTTGAAAAGGCATATGGGATCCTGAACTTTATACAGGGTACAAAAGCAAGGAAGTTATGAAGAACTTTGATAAAGCAATACTTAAGCTTAAGCTGGAGTATTGTATCCAATTCTGGGCACCACAGTTTAGGAAGGGGTTGCAGCCTTTAGAGAGGGGACAGAAAAGATTTATGAGAATGGTTCTGGGGATGAGGTAATTCAGTTAAGTGTTTGATTGGAGAAACTGGGGATGTTCCTCTTAGCGAAGATTTGATAGAAGTGTTCAAACTCATTGGTCTGGGAAAAAAATGTTCCCTTTGGTGAAAGGTGAGAACCAGAGGACACCGATTTTGGGTGAATGGCAGAAGAACCAAAGGCAACATGAGGAAAAACACTTGTGTACAATGAGTGGTTAGGATCTGGAATGCATTACCTAAGAATGTGGTGGAGGCAGATTCAGTGAGGGTTTTCAAATCAAAATTGATTAAGCACTTAAGAGAGAAAATTTATGGAACTAAAGGGAGTGGGTTGCTCTTTCAAAGGGCTGGCATGGTGTTACAAATGCGTGATTTTATAAGATTGTTATGTTTTGGAACTGCGTCTTAAATTTCGTGTCAAGTGGAGGAATAGAGGGGGTCATGTGACTTGTTCTGAATTCTCCTGACAGCCTGTGAGATGCTTACGAACATACGAATTAGGAGCAGGAGAGCCTGCTCTGTCATTCAATAAGATCATGGCAGATCTGAATGCAGCCTCAATTCCACATTCCTGCCTACCCCCGATAACCTTTCACCGGCCCCCTTTCCCGTGAATCAAGAATCTATCTAACTCTGTCTTAAAAATATTGAAAGACTGTTTCCACTGCCTTTTGAGGAAGAGTTCCAATGACTCACAACCCTCTGAGAGAAAAAAAAATTCTCCTCATCTCTGTCTTAAATAAGCAATCCCTTATCTTTAAACAGTGATCCCTAGTTCCAGATTCTCCCACAAGTGGAAACGTCCTCTCCACATCTGCTCTATCAAGACCCCTTAGGATCTTAAAGGTTTCAATTAAGTTGCCTCTTACTCTTCTAAATTCCAGTGGATACAGGCTTAACTTGTCCAGCCATCCCTTATAGGACATCCCACCCATTCCTGATATTCGTCCAGTAAACCTTCTTTGAACTGCTTCTAACTCATTTACATCTTTCTTTAAATAAGGAGACCAGTACTGTGCACAATAATCTAGATGTGGTCTCACCAATGCCCTGTACAACTGAAGCATAACCTCCCTATTTTTGTAACCAGTTCCCCTCACAATAAATGATAACATTCCATTAGACTTCCTAATTACATGCTGTACCTGCATAGTAACATTTCGAGATTCATGCACTAGGACACCCAGATCCCTCGGAATCTCAGAGCTCTGCAATCTCTCACTATTTAGATAAGTTTCTTTTTTATTCTTCCTGCCAAAATGAATGATTTCATGTTTGCCCACATTGTACTCCATTTTCCAGATCTTTGCCCAGTCATTTAACTGTGTCACTTTGTAGCCTCTTTACGCCCTCTTCACAATTTACTTTCCTACCTATCTTTGTGTTGTCAGCAAATTGAACAACCATTCCTTCGGTCCCTTCATCCAAGTCATTTATATAATTGTAAAAAGTTAAGCGCCAGCACTGATCCCTGTGGCACACCACTTGTCACATCCTGCTAACCAAGAAAAGACCCATTTATGCCAATTCTCTTCTTCCTGTTAGCTAGCCAATCTTCTACGTTAGCCAATATGTTACCATCTACACCATGAGCTTTTATTTTCTGCAATAACCTTTGATGCGGCACTTTATTAAATGCCTTTTGAAAGTCTAAGTACAGTACCTCCCTTTATCCACAGCACATGTGACTCCTTCAAAGAACTCCAATAAATTGGCCAAACATGATTTCCCTTTTACAAAACCATGCTGACTCTGCCTGATTGCCTTGAATTTTTCTAAGTGCCCTGCTATTACATCCTTAATAATAGCTTCTAACATTTTCCCTATGACAAATGTTAGGCTAACTGGCCTACAGTTCCCTGCTCTCTGTCTTCTTCCCCTTTTGAATAAAGGAGTTGCATTTGCTATTTCCAATCTAATGGAACCTTCCCCGAACCTTGGGAGTTTTAGAAAATTAAAACCAATGCATCAACTATCTTGCCTCTTCTTTCAAGACCTTAGGATGAAGTCCATCCGGACCTGGAAATTTGTCAGCCCGCAGCCCCAACTATTTGCACAGTACCACTTTCCTGATGATTGTAATTTTCCCGAGTTCCTCCCTCCCTTTCATTTCCTGATTTACACCTATTTCCGGGATGTGTCCTCTATAGTGAAGACCGAAGCAAAATACCTGTTTAATTCATCCTCTGTCTCCCTACTTTCCATTATCAATTCCCCAGACAAGCTTTCTATGGGACCAACGCTCACTTTAACTCTTTTCTTATTTAAATATCAATACAAACTCTTACTATCCGTCTTTATGTTACTAGCTAGCTTTCTCTCATACTCTAATGTTTCCCTCTTTATTAGTCTTTTTTGTCATTCTTTGTTGTTCTTTATATTCTTTCCAATCTTCTGACCTGCCACCTGTCTTCATGTAATTAAATGCTTTTTCTTTAAGTTTGATACTATCTTTAACTTTTTTAAGTTAACCACGGGTGGTGGGCTCTTCCCTTGGAATTTTTCCTTCTCATTGGAATGTATATATTTTGTGTATTCTGAAATATCCCTTTAAATGTCTGCCACTGAACTTCTATTGACATATCCCTTAACCTCATTTCCTTTTCATTCTGCTTTCATGCCCTCATAATTGCCTTTATTTAAGTTTAAAATACTAGTCTTAGATGCACTCGTTTCTCTCAAAATGTGCCTTCGCTAGCAGGCCATCAATTAATTCTATCTTGTTGCACAATACCAGGTCCAGTATAACCTGCCTCTCTGGCTGGCTCCAGAACACGCTGTTTTAAGAAATTACCCCGAAGACATTCGATGAACTCCTCATCTATGCTACATTTGCCCAGTATAATCTGCTCTCTGGATGGCTCCAAAATGCGCTGTTCTAAGAAACTAACCCAAAAACATTCTATGAACTCCTCATCTACGCTACCTTTGCCCATCTGATTTTTCCAGTCTATAGGTAGATTAAAATCTCCCATGATTATTGCTGTACCTTTCTGGCAAGCTCCCATTATCTCTTCTATACGCTGTCCTACTGTGTAGTTACAATTAGGGGACGCTTGGCCTAAATAGCCAAGTGGTTATGCTTGTAACCCCAAGATCAAGAGTTCAAATCTCACAATGGCAAACTATGAAACAATGTAACTTCATCTGAAATAGATGGAAACAGGTTTGTACTCAAAAGAGTTACATCTATGAGGAATCCTGGCTGGAACTGGAGACGAAAGTCACCGCTCGCCTGCAGCGCTGGACAGGACTGCTCCGAGTGCTATCTTACCGGGGTTGAGTTCTGGTCATAAACCAGCTGATCGCCGCCATGTTGTGGTACCAACTGGTCACTCTGACCCCTCCCCCGGACTTTGTCACAAGAATCCAGAAATTTTTAGTCGACTTCTGGGACAAAAGATTGCACTGGGTCGCTGCTGAAGTTCTGAGTCTCTCGCTTAGGGAGGGTGGTCAGGCGCTAGTGTGCCTACGTACACAGGTGGCGACTTCCCGCCTTCAGACCCTGCAGCGATACCTCTACGTCGAGCCTCCTCCTAGATGGTGTGCCCTGATGACGTATTTCTTCCGTCAGGTGCACGGCCTGAATTATGACGTGCAGCTCCTGTTTATAGAACAGCTGGGCCTCGGTGGCTCCTTGCAGGCGTTGCCCGTCTTTTACCAGGACCTGATCAAAGTCTGGAAAGTGGTCGCCTCGCGACGCAGCTCTCCCCCGTCAGGAGTAGCGGCTATCGTCAGAGAGCCGCTGCTCAGGAATCCGCCCCTCCGTCCTTTTCAGTGGTTGGCGGAGAGGAGGGCTGTGGCCGCAGGGGAGACCAGGATCGGGGACGTGCTGGGTGGCGGAGGACTGGGCTGGATGCTCCCACAGGAGTTGGCGCGACGCGTGTCTGTGAGTCTCCAGGTCACAGCCGATGCCATCCAAGACCTGAGAACGGTCGTGCTCGGACCCGACGTTATTTTGGGTCTTGAGGTGGCCCAGGTGCGCGGTGGTCTTCCGTCTGAACGTTCTCCTGTTCGGAAGGAATTCCACATTGGCCCCAAGCCCCGAACCCTCCCTCGGGTGCTGGTGCCCCGCAATATGAGCCGCCTCGGGGACATGCCCTCCGTGCCTTTTGGCACGGCAAAGAGGGGCTTTTTGTACGGACTGCTGCTGCACACCTTCCATTTTCTCGCCCTTGTCCGTCGCCCAGACACGCCCTGGTGTGCCTTGTTGCCGTCCGGCGGCGGAGGCCCCCGATGGGAGGCCCTCTACGGAGGTGTCCTCCCCCTTTCTATCGGGGACCTGGGTTGGAGGGTGTTGCATGCAGCAGTCCCCTATAATAAGAGGATGCATAGGTTCACGGACTCTCAGGACACGTGCCCTTTTTGCGGTCTTGTGGAGTCCGTGGACCATGTATACATAGGGTGTTGTAGGCTGCACTCCCTTTTTAGTTACTTGAAAGACCTTTTATTGATGTTTTGTTTGCACTTCAGCCCCACGCTCCTGATCTATGGGCACCCGGTGCGGAAGGGGGTCGGGAAGGAGGAGGACCTCCTCGTGAACCTGCTCCTGGGCCTGGCCAAGTTGGCCATTAACAGGTCCAGGCAGCGGGCGATCGACGGGGGAGTCCCGCCCGATTGTTTGTCCCTCTTCCGCGGCTACGTTCACTGCCGGATGTCCCTGGAGAGGGAGCACGCGGTGTCTGCTGACACTCTCGAGGCCTTCCGTGCTCGGTGGGCACCGTGGGGACTGGGGTGTTTTGTTGACCCCTTTAAGCACATTTTGATTTAAAGTTTGTAAGGTTCCTTTAAACTTTGTCCTTGGTTTTACAGCTGACCTGAATTAGGGGCTGTGCCTGATTTATCCCAATTTTGTTGATTTGGTTTTCATTTAAAAGATTATCAAGAGTTCAAATCTCACAATGGCAAAATATGAAACAATGTAACTTCATCTGAAACAGATGTAAATGTGTTTGTACTCGAAAGAGTTACAATTAGGGGACGTGTACACCATTCCCACAAGTGACTTCTTGCCTTCATCATTCCTCATCTCAACCCAAACTGCTTCTGCATCCTGGTTTCCTAAACTTCGGTCATCCCTCTCTAATATGCTGATACCATCATTAATTAACAGAGCCACCCCTCCACCTTTTCCTAACTCCTGTGCTTCCCAAATGTCTCATACCCTTCAATATTCAGGTCCAAATCTAAGTAATCCTGCAGCCATGTCTCAGTAATGGCTATCAGGTCGTAGTTATTTATTTCTATTTGCACTATCAGTTGATCTGTTTTGTTTCGAATGCTACGTGCGTTTAGATACAGAGATACAGTTTTGCTTTTGTTATTTTTGTAGCGCCTAGCCTTATCTGCTGATTTACTCTTAGATTTGTACTCTCAGTTCCTTCCTGTCACAGTCTATCACTTCCCACATTAATACCTATCTCTCTTGCCTAGTCTCTACTCTTTGGTTTACCACATCTTCCCAAATTTGATCCCTTGCCCCCACTATTCAGTTTAAAACCCAAACAATCAGTTTAGGACACCAGCCCCAGCATGGTTCAGGTGTAGATCGTCCCAACGATACAGGTCCCACTTTGCCCAATACTAGTGCCAGTGCCCCACAAACTAGAACCACTTCTCCCATGCCAGTCTTTGACCCACGCGTTCATTTCTTTTATTTTATTTGTCCTATGTCAATTTGCATGTGGCTCAGGGATTAATCCAAAAATTGTTACCTTTGAGGTTCTGTTTCTTAATTTGGTGCCTAGCTCGTCATACTGATTATGCAGAGCCTCCTTCCTCATCCTGACTTTGTTGTTGGTGCCTACATGGACCACAACAACTGGATCCTCCCCCTCCCACTGCAAGTTCCTCTCCAGCCCTGAACAGATGTCCCGAAACCCTGGCACCAAGCAGACAACAAAGCCGTCTGGACTCTCGCTCTTTGTTACAGAGAACAGTGTCAATCCCCCTCACTTTTCTGTCCCCTACTACCACTACATTCCTTTTTGCTTACCCCACTTGAATGGCTTCATGTACCATGGTGCCATGGTCAGTTTCCTCATTCACCCTGCAACTCCCACTCTCATCCAAACAAGCTGAGAGAACCTAAAACCTGTTGGACAATTGCAGGAGGCTCACGCTCCTGCACTCCTGCTGTCTGGGTCCCCTTACCTGCCTCACTCGCAGCCACACCTTCCTGTCCCTGGCCGCTGACCAAATCAGAAGACCCTATCCTACGTGGTGTGACTGCCTCCTGGTGTAAAGCATCCAGGTAACTTTCCCCCTCCCTGATGTGTTGCAGAGTGTGCAGCTCAGCCTCCAGCTCTTACTCTGAGCCGAAGTTCCTCAAGCCGTAAACACTCACTGCAGATGTGTTTACCCTGGATCACAGTGTTATCCAGGAGCTCCCACATCCAGCAGCCTTGACATGTCCTGCCATCCTTGATGTATTTTAAATAATTACTTAATTATATTAATCACTTATTTATGTTGCTTTCTTATATATTTTATTAAATTTACCACAAAATTGTGTACTATTTTAAATCTTAGGGGTAGAATAGAATCTACCCACTTGCCAGATACTCACCAGGCAGCTAGCTGTAATAGAGCAACAACCAATTTCTATGGGGTGAGAAAGATATAAAGGGAAAATGAACAACTCCTCCTCCCCGTTGACCGAACTGCCCCTCTCACCAAACTCCCAGGGCAGAATTTTTCCATCGGCGAGCTGGGGGCGGGGCCCACTTGCCAACGTGGAATGACATCATCCCATCCCATTTAAATATTCAGGAAGGCTGGCAGACAGTGCAATCAGCTGTCCGCCTGCCGACCTGTCAATGACCAATTAAGGCCATTGACAGGGTAGTTAAACCAATTAAAGGCCCTGCTCGTCCAACCTTAAGGCTGGCAGGCAGGCCAGGAGCCCCAGCGGGCTTCTGAAAAAACATGAAACCTCATCCACCGGGATGAGATTTCATGTCTGTTTTTAAAAAGTTTAATAAAGTTTTTGTGATATTTATTAACATATCCCATCTTGTGTGATATTGTCACATGAGGGGGACATGTTAATTTTTTTATTTTTCTATTTTTAAAGTTTCAAACACTGTCAGTGCTCTCCCTGAGGCAGCACTTAGTCTCAAGGAGAGGTGCACTTTTTTGTGCGCATGCGCGAAAGAGTGCACTCTTGACAGTTGAGGAATCCCTCCCCTCCTGCACAGGCAGCGCATAGCGCTTCCCATCGGGTGGCCCGCCCACTTAAAATGGCAGCGGGGCCCATTTCAGCAGCGGTGATCAGCTGCCTGCCCGCCCATCAAGGGCAAAATTCTGCCCCAAGTCTTCATTCAGTTAGTCGGCTACACTCCATTTGCCAAGGCTGCACTAAAGAACCCTGAATTTATTTATTTATTTATTTATTTTCACAGTCACACAAGTTTAATAGTCGGAAACACAACTAAATAAAAGAAACAACAACAAAGGAGCCTTCAGAGCTCCAGAGAATCACCGTGCGATGCCTCCCAAGGTCAAACAGCCACCAAGTTTTCACAAGGCCTGAGATGCGCTTCTCCAAGGAGGCGGATGAAGCAGTACATGCAGGGCAGTGAGGGGGGCATATACAGGGCGATTCCAGTGGGCCCCATCTCCCCTACCCAATCCTGAATTTATAGTGAACTGAACTGGGGCTACAGTAACCAGATTCAACCAGTTAGCTAATTAATTACTCAGCTCCTACAACTGAGAGTGAGAAATACTTTCCAGTGACTGCTAATTACAGACTAGATTAGATTTTAAGAGGAAAATTTAAGAACAAAATTAGCACTTAAAACGCCCCTCTCACCAAACTCCAAGCCTTCACTCAGTCAGGTGCACTCCGTTTGCCCTGGGGTGTTAAAGATTAAAGGAGGGGGGTGCCCAGGTTGTTTTACTGTGAAGAAAGTGCAAGGTGTTCATGCTTATAAACAGTGACCAAACATCTGTGCTGATAGTGGATGGACTGTTAGTCTCCAAATCCCTGAAAGGTGTTAGGAATGTCAGATTTTGTAAATGGTTATACTTCAAACTGCCTAGCTTCAAGACAGAATGAAGTTGAAAGTTTAAAGGACAGCTAATTAGCATTTCTATCTTGATACAAGGCCTATTCCTTTGCCATGGAAAAGGGCTTTGAGAGAGGGAGACTATAAAGGAAGCCATTATAAGATAGGCTTCCTGGGTGTTTTCTTAAAATATCATTGAACCTTACAGAGAGTGATTCTGCAAGGACCTGAGAGAGAGAGAACAGAGAGATGATTCGCCACTCAATAATGTCAGTGGGAGCTCACACTCAGATTGAGAATTTAGGAAAGACCGGAAGATTCACACAGCTTTAACTAAAAAGAAGAATCTTCAATTTTGCCCCTCACTGTGAAAGCTAGTTCAGGGATTAGAAGTTATCTGGCTGAGAAAGGAAAATAAAGGGCCCTCAGGAGATAAGGATCACTTTGGACTGGTTTTGGGAGAACAGTGTCTTGTAAAGGGACAGAATAAAATGGAGCCAGGGAAGGAGATATTTGGTTGTTTTAAATGTTAAATGGGAGATCTTTCCTGTAGCTTAGAGTATAAGTTGCCTATTGAAATACTGTTTAGTCAATGTTGCTTTTGTTGTGTGTTCCAGTAAAAGCCTTAAAACTTGAAATCTTATTGTACAGATCCTTATTAAGTTAATCGCTGGGAATTTGAATTTATTGTTAAGGGCATTGTAACAACGGACACAGGCCAAATATCTTCCTTCTATGCTCTAACCATTTTATGATCCAGTTAGAAGGTTTACATTTCACATTGTATCCACCTATTGCCTACCTAATAACCATAGCTCCAACTTTGATTGCATTTCACTATAATCAGTATATCTCCACTATGTTGTATCTTCTATTCTTAAGGATGGTGAAGTCTGTTTCATAAATCTCCTGGAACTGACATCTGCATCATTTTGTGATCAGTTTTGTGGACTGGGTGAGATCAATAAACAGTATCTATCCCCTTGACTATAGTGTCTCCTTTCACAGCCACATTCCTCTTTGCACTTCACCATGGTGCCATGTTCAGTCCACTCTTCCACCTTGCAGTCCTTTTCCTCATCCATACAGGTAGCAAGCACCTCGTACTTGTTGGACAAAGGGGCTGAAGCTCCTCCATCACTACATTCCGGTCTCCATATGTGCCTTAGCCGCAATCGCACCCTCCTATCCCTGACCCTTGACAACTCTAAAGTTCCTAACCTAAGGGCTGTGACTGCCTCTTAGAACAAAGTAACTTTCCCCCTTCCTGAGGCATTGCAGTGTCTGCAGCTCAACTCCAGCTCAATGACTTTGAGACAAAGCTGCTCAAGCTGCAGACCCCTACTACAGACTTGTTTGCCCTGGATCACACTGGCACCCAGGAGCTCCCACATCCTACAGGCGCTTGTCACCTATCATGTCTTGATTAATAAACTTTACTACTGCTAGTAAACCTTGCTACTTCTCATGAAACCTTACAGTCACTTAGAAATTGTAGGATAAATGAAAAAAATGCTCACCAACCAATGACTTACGTGTTTCCCTGTGACGTCACACTTGATTTCTCGCCAAATGTGGTTGGTCCACCAATTAATGCAAGAGATTTAATTTTTCTTTTAATTTAATTCTAAATTGCTAACATTGACAGTTATCTTTGGCCCCAAATGTTTACAGCTCTTGAGGGGAAAAATGGTGACTATATTTACCAAAGGCACTACAAACATTCTAACAGGAATAATTTCTACTCCCATGTAAGGCCTCATAAACCATAATATTTACATAATGGTCATGTGTTCATGAATGTGGCAAAAGTAACGTGTAATGTCTAAATTATATTTCTGAACAATTTGACAGGTGGGAATATTTTTGTCTATATAATGTGTAAGGTATTTTGAGTGCCTTAACTTTCTCTGTTCATTTAACCACTTTAAAGTTGTAATTACTTACTTAATAAATTTAGCTTTGGTTGTTACCAAAAAGATAAAACTGAGATTGTTTGCAAATACCCAAGTCGCATAGTATAAGTCTGGCTGAACATGTTCTCACACTGAACAATTTATCCTTCAACTCCTCTCACTTCCTCCAAATAAAAGGTGTGGCTGTGGGTACCCGCATGGGCCCCAGCTATGCCTGTCTCTTTATGGGGTATGTGGAACATTCCTTGTTCCAGTCCTACTCCGGCCCCCTTCCACAACTCTTTCTCCGGTACATTGATGATTACTTCGGTGCTGCTTCATGCTCTCGTCGGGACTTGGAAAAATTTATTAATTTTGCTTCCAATCTCCACCCCTCCATCATTTTCACGTGGTCCATCTCTGACACTTCCCTTCCCTTCTTTGATCTCTCTGTCTCGATCTCTGGTGATAGACTGTCCACCAATATCCATTACAAGCCTACCGACTCCCACAGCTACCTCGACTACAGCTCCTCACACCCCGCTTCCTGTAAGGACTCCACCCCATTCTCTCAGTTCCTTCACCTCCGTCGCATCTGTTCTGATGATGCCACCTTCAAAAACAGTTCCTTTGACATGTCCTCCTTCTTCCTTAACTGAGGTTTTCCACCCACGGTCGTTGACAGGGCCCTCAACCGTGTCCAGCCCATCTCCCGTGCATCTGCCCTCACGCCTTCTCCTCCATCCCAGAAACATGATCGGGTCCCCCTTATCCTCACTTATCACCCCACCAGCCTCCGCATTCAAAGGATCATCCTCCGCCATTTCCGCCAACTCCAGCATGATACCACCACCAAACACATCTTCCCTTCAACCCCCTGTCGGCATTCCTTAGGGATCGTTCCCTCTGGGACACCCCGGTCCACTCCTCCATCACCCCCTACTCCTCAACTCCCACCTATGGCACCTCCCCATGCCCACGCAAAAGATGCAACACCTGCCCCTTTACTTCCTCTCTCCTCACCGTCCAAGGGCCCAAACACTCCTTTCAAGTGAAGCAGCATTTCACTTGCATTTCCCCTAACTTAGTCTACTGCATTCGTTGCTCCCAATGCGGTCTCCTCTACATTGGAGAGACCAAACGTAAACTGGGCGACCGCTTTGCAGAACACCTGCGGTCTGTCCGCAAGAATGACCCAAACCTCCCTGTCGCTTGCCATTTTAACACTCCACCCTGCTCTCTTGCCCACATGTCTGTCCTTGGCTTGCTGCATTGTTCCAGTGAAGCCCAACGCAAACTGGAGGAACAGCACCTCATCTTCTGACTAGGCACTTTACAGCCTTCCGGACTGAATATTGACTTCAACAACTTTAGGTCTTGAACTCCCTCCTCCATCCCCACCCCCTTTCTGTTTCTTCCCCCTTCCTTTTGTATTTTTCCAATAATTTATATAGATTTTTCTTTTCCCACCTACTTCCATTATTTTTAAATCTTTTATGCCCCCCACCCCCACTAGAGCTATACCTTGAGTGCCCTACCATCCATTCTTAATTAGCACATTCGTTTAGATAATATCACCAACTTCAACACCTCTGTGTTCTTTTGATCTTTTGTCTGTGACTTCTTTTGATGATCTGCTCCTATCACTGCTTACTTGTCCCTACAACCACACCACCCTCCACTTCTCTCCCCCCACCCAACACCTACCCCCCCCCCACCGCCCAAACCACCTTAAACCAGCTTATGTTTCACACCTCTCCTTGGATTCACCTAGTTCTGTTGAAAGGTCATGAGGACTCAAAACGTCAACTCTTTTCTTCTCCGCCGATGCTGCCAGACCTGCTGAGTTTTTCCAGGTAATTCTGTTTTTGTTCTGGATTTCCAGCATCCCCAGTATTTTGTTTTTATCTAGTATAAGATGTACTGGAGGCTTTGTTTGGAATAAGTTATTTTAAACTTAATTCAAATTCTAAAAGTAAAAGCTATGTCTTCTACTAATAATCAATTAAGATTTATTTGCCTTGGATTTTATTGATCCCTAATTTATTTTGCTCTTGAATCATCTACATAACCCAGAAAAACAAGCACCCGTTTAATCCTCTGTACCATGAATGATGTTGAGGACCGAATGCAGCAAAATAATGTGTTTGATGTACAACTAGAAGTGAATTTACAATGTTTGCCTTTTATGTTAAGGAGTAAGGAAATGATTAAATCA